>NC_090660.1:100100786-100445286 GCF_013368605.1 Nyctibius grandis
CGGGACGGGGATGCGCGGCCCGGCCCGCCCCTCGCTGCCCGGGGGATCCGTGCGGGCTCCCTCCCGCCCTGACCAGCCCCGAGGGGGGACACCCTCAGCCCGCCGGTGATGACCGTAGCACGGAGCGGGTTCAGCAGGAAGGTGTCTGGAGGAGACACATAACAACCTTCTTTTTTCAATAAATTTTTCCCAAAAAAGTGGTTTTTATTTTTTTTTCCTGAAACGCTGTGGTTTTACAATATCAATAGCAGGGAAGTGTTACAGTTTATTTAACTGTTACCAGTCGCCCTTTCCAGGGATCTGAGGATGCAGGCCGGCAGTGAGGGACTCAGCTGGGGCTGCACTCACTGAGGTGTGAAAATGGTGGTAACCCTTAAGGCCATTCTGAACATGAGGAGATAAACCTACCCGTCATCAAATCTGCTGCTCAACCCTTAGTGTCCCTGAGCTCTCTGAGGACATAGGGACTTAATTTGCTTCTGCTAGACAGCCCACTCGGGCACCATCTGGAAGTCTGCAGCAAAGAGGGAAAACAGCCTTCCCTGCTGAATTTTTCAGTCTATACTGAGAGAAGATAGATGTTTGTCACCCGTGTGCCATGTCCATCCATTGTCAGAGATTGCCAGGCTGTGGTAATACCAGAAGATAAGTAGTTAGTTGGTACACAGGTAGACTTCAGTCCTGACTGCCAAGTGCCACCCAGCATCCCCATGGCATGGAAACCCAGAACCACACCACTTCTTGAAACGCATTACGTGGAAGGTGTGCAGGTGCCCTCAAAAGAACTGGATAATGAATCGTAATCGGCAAACTTTATCAGATGAGGTTGTGGCCCAAGAGTTCAAGAGCCGGTCGTATTCCTTTTTTAGTAATACATTTTATAAGATGAAATGGTATTACTTGCATCATGCTGAAAATTTTCTGGGGGAACTGTTTTTCACCAAAAAATTTTGCATCTAGGAAATCAAACCATTCTACAAAACCAGACTGATGTACTTGAGAGACTATGAGAAATAATCAAAACAAATTAAATGTAGGCTGATGTATTTTATTTCTGTAAGACTTAAATGATTAATTTTTACTTTAATAACTATGATATGGAATTAATAAACTATGGTAATATTGTGATGGCAAAACACAGTGTTTTCATAGATTATTTTAAAGTTTCAAAAAAAAAGATTTTTTTTTTTTTATTTTGAGGCAAATTTTGAAATTTTGTTTATTCTTTCTTATTTGGGACAAAATTGCATTTTTGAACATTGTTATTTCCTGAATAAATAAACTCTGAATTTGAGCTAGCTCTGATAATACCACATAAGGAATAATATGCTACAAGGTAGCTGGTTGTGTTACGCCAATAAATGCAGTCATGCCATGTCAAACCACTCTTCCCTTGGAAAATGTGGCAACTAACTTGGAAGATGCTTTTTTGGTATAAATTAGGTTGAGCTTTCAGTTTCCAGTCAGCTTAAAAAGAACTCTCTCAAGCTCAAATCAATGCTTAAAAGCTTTTCGTTTGTGAGGATTTTTGTGTCCCCAAGGTGTTTTTTGCCCCCAAATCCTTTGTCTTCCTGAGGCACTGTGAGGCTGATGTTGGCAGCTCAAAACAAGATCCTTAATATTACTAGTCAGGACATGCCTTCAGCACATCTTCAGCCCATTATTTTGCTATCACGTGCCCAGTTTTCAACAAGTACAGAGTCATAGGCTTTCTTTTGGTGTCCTAATGCAGGAACTGACATTTACGATCAGGTTTCTTTACCATTTTTCTTCTTTGGGGAAAGACAGAAAAGATTTTATATCTTGTTAAAGCTGCCATCTAGGCAGCACTGAGTTCCACCAGTGCCCGGTCCATCCCGCTGCTGGTCTGTGCCTCAGAAGAAGACTGAAAACCTATGATCACTCCCAGGGGCCTGCAGGGAAAGCCATGTCACAACTCAGTCTGACAGCCCAAGCCTGCACATACAGCTGAGAATTATTGTTATGAAGCATCCCAGCATGCTGACCTATTCTTGGAAATATGACTGTCATCTAAATAAGTACCCATTCAGGATTAAAGAAAAAATGCATTCCTCCAGCCCCTGTGATTTGACTTGTCAGAGTCCTTTAAACCCTGTAGTCACCTGAGCTGCTAAACAGTCTAAATAGCAGAAATTAGGTAATAATTGTTCAGTCATCTGCCTGTTTTTCACTATTTTTGGATCCATGTGTTTAAGGCAGCCAAAGGTCTACACGACTTTCCAACTCAAACGTTGCAGCCTGACGTGTAGATCTGTTAGCAGTAGCTGCAGTAGCCAAGTGATGGACCCAGCTAGTAACAACAGAGGGTACCAAAAAGCGTACCGGGAAACAAGGCGATGCACTTGGCTGGTAACAAGCCTTCTTTGGACGTTACTCAGGCTGTAAAGGGAAGAATTTAAACATCGGATGGTGCCAAGCTGAAGACAACCTTGCCACTTTCCTCCTGCTCTTCTTCCTCTGGACAAAAATGCCTTATGATATGTGTTTAACTATACTGCTGGGTAATTTTCCTTCTATGAAAATCCTGCCTTGCCCTGTGGGTAGGATGCTCTGCTCTGAGCAGCCCTGCTTGTGACTGAACCACCCAGAGAATACTCCACTACTTGAATTCAGTGCCATAGCACAAGCCACCGTGCAAGAGATGTCACCATGTTTGTCTACACTCATTGCCCCTAGGCTCCTTCGACTGGCGAGTCACAGCGCACCCTGCGTATGCCTCACTCCTGTGCTGCAGTACCTGTTCATGTTGCCAAGGCATCTCGTGGGTTCCCAGCAATAAAGGCTGAATGATAAAGACTGTGGATCCAACCACTTGCCCCGATGGAAAATGCTTCTGTAAGTGCAGGTAAACTAAAACCATGCTGCTACAGAGCTCTGAAAATGGCACAGGCAAATGAACTGACTACACCTCTGGGAACAACCGTACAGAAGGTTTCTCAAGGTGTCTTCATCTGTGTCACAGAACTGAATCACACATGTACCTCTCCATCTTGCCCCAAAGTTGGGTTGTTTCAATATAAACTTCTGTACGAAATAAATGAGGGCTGAGCAAGATAGCACATCGATTACTAACAAGGCTTACGTTAAATAGAGGCACAAAATTAAGAGGGTGTGGGGATCTATCCCTTTCCTTTTGAGCATTGTCTCAGAAATCATAAACCACGTGCTCGGGCGACATCTTATGGCGGCTGCCTGGAATGCCTGAGCCTGGCAACGTAAGATGGCGCAATAAGCTAGGCGCCCGCCCTCCACCCGCCTCCGGATGCGTGCCTCCGGTGACAGCCTGGCAAGGGGCCAATCCTACGGCGCAGGAACCGGACATGTCCTGCCTTCGGACCTGTGATTGGTGCGAACTGTTGACTGACGGCTCCCAGTCACATGACTCTGCCTAAAAACTCTATAAAAGAGGCTGGATCGCTCGAACACGCGGGACCCTCACCACCATCTTCCAAGTAGGAAGGAAGCATTTCCCGCGGGACGCCGCTGGATCTCAGGGTGGTGAATATTTTCTTTTTTTTTTCTCTTTCAACTGTTTTCTCTGTTTCTTTCTTTCTTTTACCTCTCTCTCTCTTTTCCTTGAATATTGAGTTGCCTCAGTGTTGGACCTAATAAAGTCAGAGCCAAGTTTGTTGATACCGTGCCTCGGTTGTGCTTTGTCCGAACTCAAGGATCACGAATCTTTAATATTTCGGGTCAGGATTTTTTGGGGGTACTTTACCTACAGGCAGGTTAAGCATACCGGGTGTTCGCATTAAACCAGGCACGCCGCACGTGGGCTGCACTGGAATTACTAATTAGGCGTATCTCTCTCTTGGAAGAGGGATTGTCTGCATTTTATTTCTAAATTTGCTTTAGAGGCGGACCTTAAATCCGGAACCCGACAGAGGGCATAACATATTATCTTCTACTATTTTTATTAATTTCCCATAATTAGTGTGACCTTTTGAGAAGCTTGGTAATGCTCAAATTGTATTTTTCTTCATTTTGAAAATATTGTCATCCTCACTGGTTATTTTCTTTTTTTTTATTTTTCCTAGGTAAAAGAAAAACAAATTAATTTAGTGTGAGAAAAAACACTTCAAATGTTGAAGCTCGTTGTCAAGTGCAGAAGTATTTGTGTACCAACACTATAGACAACTACAACTCCTTGTTAATCTTGGCTCTTTAATAAGTAGTAAGTGCAAAAAATATTGTATGAGGTCTACTTGTGTTCTACAGACTTTTTTTCAGATAACCTAGTAAATTTATGTGTTGTATTTAAGAACAAAAAGACCTTTTATCTATAATTTTTGTTTTCATAATAATGCTTAGAGACTGCAAGCCTCAATCCATTGTGAGAGGAGCTGTTCAAAGACACAGAGGAATACCCTGACCATTTAAAAGATAAAAATGAAAAAAAAATCAGACATAATACAGGTGATGCAAATTCACGTAGAATCTCACTGGTAGCGTAAGAAATGGGATAGAGTTTTTCTCAAGTTCACTCAAAGGGCTGTTTGCTAAACCAAGTTACTTCCTAACGGCCGAAGGAAGAGAAAAGGAAAGCCTGGGATCATTTGTCTCGCTTATGGCCCAGCTCCATGCCCCACTATGGCCCGAGCACAGTTTTCAGATGGTATGCAAAGAGTCTAATAATCTAAGTAGACAGAAATTAAAGTCTTATTATATGTCTAAACCTTTGGATGGTAAAATCTTACTTGAGAACAGCTGAAAACAATGAAAAGCCCATCTACTGCCGGTTTTGATACTGAATAAGGCAGTAAAAGAAAACAATACAAATTTGCTTTCGCAAGTTTGCAGAATTTTTGTCAGTTCAAATCATTTTTGAAGGATCTGGCTGTGGTCTATGGCTAACTTAAAATACCTGAATTTCTAGAGGTGTCAGATATTGAATATGGCCGTGCTGGGAAGGGGAAGGTAAACTGCGACTAAAGCTTTCTGATATTGCTTTCTGTGCCTTTGTATTCATGTCTCTTTTCCTGTGTTATTGAAATACATTAATTTCTCTTCTGCTACTTGGCAATAGTAGGAGAAGTGCTTATTCTTACATTTTCCCCAGATCTGCTACATTAGAAAGAGTCAAAATAAGATAACACAAGACCTGGCTTATTTTTTAAAACTGTAATACAGAGAGGTGCATAGGAGCAGCATTTACAGTGTACACAAAATCCTCTCATGATTTTCATTTGCAGAGGTATCCTGTGCTGCAAGATTGTCTATAACAAAACAAAATTTTATACTGTACATAGTCTGAAAAATGTAATAACATTATTTTATATAGTATGAAATAGGCAATATAATAATTAGCACCAGTTATAAAAATAACTAACTATAGGTTTGCATATGTGGTTTCAGGTAAGGTAATGTAACACAATCTAATATATCTATGCTACAGTATCCAGGATAGTATTTGAGAGCATATTTTGACAGATCAGCAAGTCTTTTGAAAACGCTTCTCACTTCTGTCCTTTGTGCCATGCCACAACCTAGCACAGACTTCTGACTCAAGATAGGATTGTAACTTGGCGTTGATGTGCACAATCATGTGATAACCTCTGGAACTGTTCTGGAACTGTTAGTATGTTGGGACGTTTAATTTTTTTTCTTTTAATATAAGTGTCTGTCATTTGTTCATATGGAAAAGTATACAAGCACCACGAAAATGGGAATGTCATGAAGCTCCATATTTATCTGTACTTGGGAAAGGGCTGATTACTCCCTGTACAGCAGAAATTAGATAGTAGGTCTACAGAGCACGGGAATTAAATATGAACCTCTTACATGCAGAAGAATTTTTTCTCTAGTCCCATCAACGCTGCTCATCCCATTATGGTTGTGTGGTAAGTCACCCTCCCACTGGCAAAACACAAAGAACATTATGTTACTCAGGGATGACTTAGGAGGTTGACAGCAACGAGTGTTGCAGAAAGTGGTTGTTCCTTCCAACCCACTCCTTCCCACCTGCGGGGCTGCGAAGGCAGGAGAGCAGCACACCAGCGCAGCAGGAAGGATCATGCTCGCTGCACCGACACCCTCTGCTTGTCGCCACCCTCTGTTCCCAAAAGTGACAGGTAGCATTTGGCCAGTGCCTCGACAAGTCTATTTTTGGTAACTTTTAATCACATATATTCTGTTCCTGTCACTACAGAGCACTCATGCAAATGTATGCATGGAGGCTGCTGTTACAAAGCTGCAATTTACTGGATTGCGTCAATTTTGCTACAGTAGATTGACAGACAGAAATTATCATGGTAAAGATGTCTTCATTTGCACGAAGGGAGACCTCTCCTTTTTATTCCTAACTGGAATGCGGAGACCTCTCCTTTTTATTCCTAACTGGAATTGCGATTCTCGTAATCTTATTCTTATCATCTTTTCCTGATTGCACATCTGTCATTTCTTTTACAGTCTTGGTGCTATTTCTAGTTAACCTTATTTTTAGAACAATAGAGGAATTTTCAGTCTCAGTTCAGAAGCAGTTCACATTGGAAAATGTAATCTTGACTGGCAGGAAAATTGTTTATGGGTTTTAAATTCCTTTCCAGCACAGCTCTGTATCAGTGTATTACTGTAACTTCTAAGCACTTTCTTGGTCATCTTGAAGACATCAGCTGCTTTCAAAAATCTTATTTTAATATATTCATCTGCTCCTAATCACATTATATATACTCAAGATTCCTTCCTTTATAATTTGTCAGAGGTAGCAACTCGATGAATACCTGTATCTAGATCCCTTCCTTCTGTAAAATCATTCAATTTGTTTACTAATGTCAGTCAAATTGTATCATACTAGTAGCTTTTGAATAACCTTTTAATTCCTTTTTTCTGCTTTCTTGTCTATTCTTGAATGGATGACTATTACAGAGATAATAAGATACTTCCAAATTTGTAGATGCTTCTAAATGTTGGCATCATATATGATTTTCATTGATCTCTGATTTTTAGTTCTGAGGGTGGGGGCTTGGGGGGAACAACAGGGAAAAAGTTGTCTTACACTTTTATTTGAGCATTTTTTTCAGTTTTGATTGGAGTTACTTTTTAGCCAGAAGCACCTCTGAGTCTCTGGTTATGAAACTAAGCAATATCAGGTTTAGTCAATGCCTAGGTAAGATACATCCAAGAAAAATAGGTAAAGTTACTTCTGGTGCTTCAGTAGATGGCACCCTGTGCTCTGAGGAAGAACAGAGCTGCGGTACCCTTCTGGTACCAAGTGGAGACTAAGTATAAAGGAGGAAGCTTAAAATTGAAGTCAAGGTTATGACAGCTTTTGATCATGAGCTATCCCATGACACATACCACAAGAATAGCAGCATCTTGGTCAAACTCCAGTTTGGATAATTAATCATCTGACTTGAATTCCCTTTGCCATTTCAGTCTCAATGAGCAGCCTTCTTCACTTTCAACCAGAACTCGTTTCATGCAATATGTTAATTAAAGAGTTTCTCCGTTTCACGAGTGGATGAAGTGATTAACATAAAGTAGTTCATGATTTGTCCAGGAGAATAAAAAAGATTGACAAGGCTGCTACTCTAACTATTTTTATGTGAGCATCACTCCCTATTTCAGATAAGCAGCAGTTTTGCTGATGATCTAATGCTTAGTAGATTCATGACAATGTTGCAAATTATATTGCAAAGGCTGTTCCACATAGATATGGATCATGTGGATTGAAGTGGCACGGTGCTGCTTTTTAACCTTAATTGCCTTAGTTAACACAGTGCTCAAATGTGATCAAGACCGGTCATGTTTAACTGGTCATTTTGAACAACCAGCACTTTGAAAGTAAACATTTGAAATCAGATTCAGGGAGTGGAAATGCTGGTGATGGCCTGTCTCCAAGATAAGCTTTACTACTAGAAACCGCCAGAAGAGATGTTGCTGCTGAAGGAAAGTGCAGATGTTGGAAACCTGATTGAATGAAATTCTTAAAAAGCATTGGGTGCCTTGAGCTTGGCTCCGCTATGGCTTGGGGTTCTGCAAGACTTCTGTGAGTTAGGAAACCTCCTGGATAGGAAAGAAAAGAGGTTGAGGGGGGATGAGTTTATTGTAGATACCCAGAAATTAAACTGTTTGCATGTTTGCATCTAAATATTGGCAGCACCTGCAGAACCTCTTTAATTGATTCTTTCGATAAAGAAATAATTTAGTTTTACAGATATGGAGTCCTATTGTGTGTCTCTCAGCATATGATGCAAGGGTGGCAACAGCTAGTCTAAACACAGCCACTGATAAAGAGAAAATTGTAATTAACTGCAAAACACAGTAGCAATGAGAAACCAGACAAATTGAAAGCCTGGAAGGACACCAGCTACTAGAAAGCTGAATTTCCCACTATAAGAATAAAAGTAACAGCAATAATTTTTTTTGTCTGTATCTAGATCTTATCAGTACAGAATGAAAACGGGAAAGTGGAAACACATTATTCTCCCCTTGATGGAAAAGATGTGAGAAGCATGCCAATAGTATTGTGATCTTCAGCAGAAGAATCATTTACAGCTTTTTGACACAAAACCCGATATTCTCCTGGGAAAGGTCAAAACAGAGCAAGGAGCTACTTGTCCTATTCAATTGACCAATCTTAAGATTGTCGGGAAAAGATGCAGGATGTGTAACAAGGAGAAAGAATGCAAAATGGTGCAATTGAGGTAACAATTGAATAGAAAAAATCCCCTTACAGGTACTACAAACAAGTTTCAAGATCCATACAATTGAAAAAGGTGCAATGAAATGAGTGTACTTAATGCCATTGCAGCATCTGTATAAGTAGTTCTCCTAATTAAAAGCTAATAAATATGGAGTCTTTGCACATTGTTACTCAGCATATAATGCAAGAAACATGAGTCCTGTGATCTTTTTATCTGGGGGAAAAAAAAAGAGACTTAGTTGCTCCAGTGTCTCTCTGCAAAAGCTATTTTGGTATGCATCAGCTTTTTGAGCCAATGACACGATTTGTTTGTAATCTTGCTATCAGGTTACTCACTTAAGTTATAATGTTTTGCTCTCTCCCTGTATAGCTGGAAGACTTTGCATCGTGCTCCTATTTAATGTGCGTACAGCTTCCACTTCCCTTGCTTCCTGCAGGCAGCTATTACAATTCCAGCTCTGCCTTCCTTCCATAACCCCTTCCAGATGATCTGCTATACCATTTGAGGTCTCTAGTATGCTATTTACTACAGATCACAAAAAAAAAAACCAACACAACAACCTTCTGTAAGAAATTTATAATATCTATGTTCTCTGATATGTCCTCAGGATCTAACAGCGATCAGACATGGCATCATCTCTGGGCACATTACTAGAACAGATGACAGAGCAAGAATGAATACAATTCTCTAACATATTTTTGAGAGCATGCTATTGGAAGTTGAGGAGTTTGGAGCTCAAAGACACTCATTTAGCATTTCCAGGGACATGGAAAATTCAGTTCTGCCACAGATTAAAGCCCTAAAAGCAGCTTTTCTCCTAAAAAAAACCCCAAAAACCAACCAACTAACCAAAACAACAGAAGGAATAATCTCATTTGTTTCTGTAAGTATCACTTTCTTATAAGTATGGAAAAGAATTTTTGTGAAATGTTTAATAAGATGAATGGAAATACACATCAGCTTTGTGTATTTATTGCTTTGGTTCTGGTGAAACTGCTGGATTTTCTTTTTTCTCTTGCATGATACACTGCAAAGGCATAGAGAGCTCTGGCAGGCACTTATTAATAGGTTCTATAAATCTAGAGATAAAACTTTATGAAGCAGTTTGAGAGAAGGATTGAAAGATGGCTGATGTTAAGTACTGACACTAGTTTGAAACATTTGAAGTAGTGCTTTTGTACTTACAGCCCCATAGTTGTAATGTACAGCTTTTTGAGTCCTTTGACCTCTTCTCTTCATTTACCAAGTGCTGTCTCCTCCATATATTCTGCACCTTTTCAAGTAATTCAGTTGTGCTCGTTGCTTAATCGTTTGTTATCTTATTCCATCTAATCCCTCTCTACAATTCAGTCATAAATCATTCCATGTAGAGGGTGTTGACTCCAACACGCTGCAAGAGCAAACAAAAGTCTGTTGCCAAACTCATCTATCACTTAATGAGCTCTTTGTTTGTAAATGTTGAATGTAGTGTGATAGTTTTTCTTGGAGTGTGTGCAGCAATGTGTGTGTGCAGTGTGTGCAGCGTGTCAATCAGAATATTTGCGTGGCCCACTCGCTTTGGGATTGCACTGCAGAGTTTTGGAGTTCGTCCATCTATTTTGTTACTCTCTTAACCATTTCCTTGCCCCAGTACTTGTTTTTCCAGTCCAGGTCCTTACCTTGTTTCACCTCTTGCTTTTGTCCTCCACATGCACAATTTCTTGATTTTCTCTGGCTTCTCACTCAGCTTATCCTGATTTTCTCTTGCAGCCTTGCTTCTTGCCAGAGCTATCTCCCAACTCCCCTATCTGTGATAGGGATCAGTGATTCCTTGTCTCCTTCTCTGACTAATCCTAGTCCCATTGTTCATCCCCTATTTTAAAATTCATAGAATCACAGAATCATAGAATGGTTTGGGTTGGAAGGGACTTTTAAAGGTCACCTAGTCCCACCCCTCTGCAATAAGCAGCAACATCTTCCACTAGACCAGGTTACTCAGAGCCCTATCCAACCTGACCTTGAATGTTGCCAGGGATGGGGCATCTACCACCTCTCTGGGAAACCTGTGCCAGTGTTTCACCACCCTCATCATAAAAAAATTCTTCCTTATATCTAGGCTGAATCTACTCTCTTTTAGTTTAAAACCATTACCCCTTGTCCTATCACAACAGGGCCTACTAAAAAGTCTGTCCCCCAAATTCCCCTCCCTTTGTCCAACACGCCGCCTCCAATTCCCTCTTCCATTTTCTGTACTAGCTCCAGACCTTCCTTCCCCTATCACAGCCATGGCGTCTCTCTCCAACCGTCACCTCTCTAGGTCAATGTTCCTTTCACAGCTATGAATCAGAGATTTCCCTTTCCCTTCCCCGTGTCTGGATCTCCAGACTCCTTTTCTGAATCTTCTGCTTGTCTTTTCCTTGTCCTTAGGGCACTTAAATTAGGCAGATTCCTTTCTTCCCTCCCTGAGTACCCAGCAGATGAAAGCACTAGGGGTGGGCTCCAGAAACTCAGCCCTGTGGAGGGTAACGGCAGCCCAGTGTTGGGATTAGAGGATGAGTCTCGCTTGGTGCTTCAGCCCTGGCCAGAATGTGCTCCACCAGCCTGCGGGACCAGTTGTACCCAGATGGAGCAGCACCAGGGCTACTGACACAATCTCACATGCTGACAAGAAACATGGAAAAAAATGAATCTGAGAATAAAAATTTTCTGGTAAATGTACTATCATCTGCAACATCCATACTAAAGGTGTTTCTGATATCATAGCTAATTAAGGATCTGTTTTGGTGGCTTCCTCATTCTTGTGCTCAAACATTAAATTAGTAGGGCAAAAACATACTCTTAGCTACGAGTTCTTTGCACCGGATTGTAGATTACAGTCCTACTTACAGATCTAAATATATGGGGGTCTGTACACTAGGTGGGATTTGAAACTACTCACAGACCACCGGCATTTAGGATTGTCACCCAGCCAGGTTTACTCTTGACCCCGCCTATGACCTCGTCATTGCTTGAGTTGTTGAGTGTGCATGCATGTGTAGGTTCTCTGCTCAAGTACATCAGCAGTTTGTCTGACAACGGTTGAATTGTGACAAGGATGGAGAGAATTAACCAGTGGTTTGTATGCTGGACTGCAATGGTCTGGACTAAGGTGTAATTGCATTTTATTGATATAAGAAATTACAGTGCACTAATCAGAGTACAAATTTTTAGTCATATGTTTGTCTTGAAGTCTATGTACAAATAAAATGCAATTTTAGCTGGGATGCTTACTACCGAATGCTACTTAGAGAGTCTCAGAGATTATACTAACTGTCCAGTTATGCTTTTTAGCAGTTTAAGGAGTACCTAGGATGCCTCTTTTCTTCTCTTTCATTATCATGAGATCTAGGAAGACTACCTGGCAAAAAAAATGTCTGCTTACATGCAACGCTCGCTTTCATTGTTTTATAACAATAACATGAGCTACAGTTGGCAACTCCACAGTCTAGAAAATAAATAAAGATCACAGTGAAAATGACAGCAGCTTTAAGGGGTTTAGTGGAGCGTGGATTATTGGCCAAGACTCCTGCCAAGACTACACCAGCAAAATGTGATGACATTCGGTGCTAACGCTGTGAAACCTGATTGACAGTCACTGCTGAATGCATTAAATGACTGTATTGGAAATCCCAAGTGTCCAATTTTTAAAAATTTTTCTACTGAAAAGCAGTATGAAGAGCTGGAGCTGGGCTTTTTCTTTTTGCTTATTGTTTCTGAGCATTTAGGATGCATTCAAGTCACCTCTTCTCAAACACAGGTCACATGTTTCAGTCACATATCCAAGAAAACTGCTTAAAAATCCAGACTCAGGTTCTCATGAAATCTCTCCATTCCAGCTGCTGAGATTTAAGAAAGCAAAATGCTGCAAAGCTCACAATACATCTGCAGAGGTTGGCAAAATTGTGCTACCACTAACACACGTTTCTCAGTAGCAGTCTTCATAGAAATCAAGGACATCTCCAGGTAACAGCCACAGTTTCTCTGCGTCCCAGCATTTGTAAGATAACTGTGAACAATGAGTGACCTTGAATGCGTTTGCATTAACAGAGATCTGAGATTCTTTTTACATCTTCTGGTGCTACAAATACAGCAAATACACTGGGCTTTGTGAGCTCCAAAATGTCAAATCCAGAAATAAATCCCACTATTTTGTTTAACTGCTAAATGTGACTCATTACAGATTTTATTAAGTGATTGGATTTGCATAAGGTCCTGATGCTTTCAGATTTGTGTTGAAAAATTATTAGAAAACAGTTTCACAGATGAGGGATCTTAGCTGCAGATGTCCTGCTACAAAAATCTGTTAGCACTGTTTTCAGCAAACATAAACTAAGAACAGAAAAAGCTCAGCTAGTTCACGTACAGATACAACTGAACTTTCAGACAGCAATATACAGCACATTTACCATGCTAGGAGATTTTAGGTGCCACACAGAATGTGCCATATTGATCCTCATGTTCTGTGGAGCCTTCATTGCAAGGTCATGTATGCTCCTTAATTCGAGTAGAATAATTGCAGATCTCACTACCAGCCAATTTTATGGCATAGAGTAAATGAAAGTTTAGCTACTTGTGCTTCAATATCTGGGATCAAGTGACCCAGATTACCTGGTCATGTGGTAGGTAAATCAGAAAACTCGCAACAAAACCTCAGCAAAACAACAGAGCCACTTTAAGAGTTTTGTGTATGGCTACAACTGGTCTATAATTCACTTTAATGCTCATCAAGGAACACCTTGGAGATAATGGAGGGAAATGAGATACGAGCTTACCTAAAAGTAGTAAGACAGTTTCTTTGCTTGACCAGCGTTTTATATCATTTAGCTGGAGTAAGATTTGGATATTCTTTACTGTTGTTATGAAAACTGTCTGCTAGACAGCCTTAGCTTATTAGTTTTGCAACCAAAGAAACAAAATCAAGATTTTTAGAGAGTGACGGAAGTACCAAGGGTCCTGCCCCAACTTACTTATAAAATACCAATGAACAAACAACCTTCCTGATTTTCAGCATGCTTACTAAACACTGGAAAACCACCAGGAGAAAGATACTAGAAAGGATGTCAAAGTGTAATACTTTAAATAGCCATGCATGCTTTCCTCCTCAGAAAATAAATACGAAACAAAGAGAACATGACAGCTGGTTAATTCACTGTTTGAGTCAGCTGTTATCAAAGGTAATCCCCAGTCATTGACTTCAGTGACTAACTCGGCAATAATTCATAGATTCGCAGAATCATAGAATCATTTTTGTTGGAAAGGACCTTTAAGATCATCAAGTCCAACCATTAACCCAGCACTGCCGAGTCCACCACTAAACCATGTTCCTAAGCACCACATCTACTCATCTTTTAAATACCTCCAGGGATGGTGACTCCACCACTTCCCCGGGCAGCCTGTTCCAATGCTTGACAACCCTTTCGGTGAAGAAATTTCTCCTGATATCCAATCTAAACCTCCCCTGGCACAACTTGAGGCCATTTCCTCTCATCCTATCGCTTATTACCTGGGAGAACTCAAGTCACATTTCAAAAGTGCCCCTTGATTCTGAAAGTTTTGATTTTGACAGTGTGTAAAACACAGACTGGGCTTAATACGGAGCATCTTACAGGTATCATTGATTTCAATGGGAGGTTCAAGTTTCTCAAAACAGATTAATGAATTCATAAATTTTAATACCAGAAAGGGCCGTTATGGTAATCCAGTCAGACTTCTTTGAATTCTGAGAGAATGTCAGTAAATGTTGCTTGAATGGAGCCTATAACTTGCAGCTGAGCTAACACGTATCCAGAGGAAGACTTGTGTGACAGTGAACCTATCACATCCTAGATAAAGTGCTGCACAGCTAGTTACCTCAGATTTCAGTTCTCTTTTTTTTTTTCATTTCAGCTTCTAAGCATTATATTTCATTATGACCTTATCTGTTCAACCACCCTTTCTACCCAGGAATCATCATTAGCCAAGCTGACCTTACATGCAATAAGGCTCTATTTAAGTGTTTTGTTATAAGCGTGTCAGAGAGGAAAAACACACTGAATTTGTGCGGGGAAAAATGCATGTACATGATCCTGATATACACAGTCCTGATGAGCTGGCAGGTCAAGAGGTCCCTGAGGAGCCAGGGTCCCTGGGGCAGGCAGGCAGGGAGAGGCAGGGCCCCTGGAGCAGGCGGGGTGAACAGGTGGCATGCTTGCAGCCCTGGCAGTCCCACACAGACGTCATGACTGCAGATCCCCATGATGAGGGTTTCCCCAAATTCAGAAATTTTTCCTGTTACAAGATGCTTTCTGGACAGCCAGCAGCCTTTGGTCTCCATCCCCTAAGCCACACGCATACCTTGCGATACTGGACAGCGTTACTTCCTCAGGTCTCCCTCCTGTTGCTTGGCTGTTTTTCCCTTGCTCAGCTGCTGCTTTCCTTTGTGTTTTTTTCCAACCAGTAATTGGCCATCAGCTAGTTGTTTATACTCTTGGGTCCTCTGTTTCCAATGATATTTTCAAGGCCTTTGATATTATCCCACATTAAACTCCAGTTCACAATAGCTGCGTGGCATAAAGCTGCAGTTCACAGGGCAGGTTCTCACCACAGGTGGATTCCAAGCCCCTCAGGCCAGGGCTGGGGCCTCGCGATGTTGGCATTGAGCCTGTGGCCTGCTGCTACCAAGGGTAGTGCTCTTCTTAATAGCTTCAATTTATTCTAGGTTGCACAGCAGCAGAGGAAACTCATCTTCAGCTGGCTGTGCAATGTGACCCCCAGCATTTATCTTACTGCTGTTCTCTAAAATGTACTTCCCCATACTTAGTGTGCCCTAAAATCTCTATTCCTGCATAACTTTGAGCTCAACCATATTAAGATACGTGTTGCTCAAATGAGGGTCCCATCTTGTAAGATCACTTTAATCAACCTACCTTCATCATCACTTAGCTCTTCACACTTGGTCACCCGAGCTATTTGTTTATTTGGTCGTTGGTATTTATTCTACATACTCTTTTGAATCACTGCTAAAGATATGGCAGAAGTCTGGACTAAAAGCAGCAGTCACTACAGGGACCTCACTGGCTGTATCCCCTCTGACTGGGGATAGCTGTGCTGGAGGGAAGGAGCCTCTGCTGCTTTTTTTTCTGAAAGATTTAAGCCTGTAGTCCCCCAAAACACTGGAGAGCTCAGCCTGCTTGAAGGATGGATTGGGTCTTATGTCTGAACATCTAATTACAGTGTCTTGTTATGGTAAAAAGACAATGGTGTTTTTCTTTGCTGTAATTTTATAAAGTTCTAAAAGAAACTAACATGCAGAGGTATAAAACAGTATTTATTATTTTTAAATATACAGCATTTTTAAGAACATGTATTAAATGTCAGCATATTCACATATACATACATGTGTGGACAAATATATGTCATTGGCAAACTGATCCAGAGCACATTTATACGTTAGTCAAAGCAAATCTAACCCGAATTTGTCCTTATTCTGGATTTGCTGGTGTCGTGGTTTAACTCCAGCCGGCAACTAAGCTCCACACAGCCGCTTGCTCGCTTCTACCTGGTGGGATGGGGGAGAGAATAGGAAGGGTAAAAATGAGAAAACTCGTGGGTTGAGATAAAGACAGTTTAACAGCCGCGTGCACAAGCAAAGTATACAGAAATATTCATAGCGCCACCCTATTAATTTCCAGTGCTAATCTAATTTCCTAGCTAAAAGCCAGCTGTCCCCCTCTCATTCTTTTTGGACGAGACGTTCTTTTTCCTGGTTGGTCAGTGATCTGCTTTATTCTAACAGGCTGGAAAAAGCAGGTGGAGGTAAGGGAAAAATAAATTTCTAGGTATTGGTATGCAAATCTGAAAATAATTTACATTTCAACAGAACTGTAAAGGAGGTCTAAAAATTGGGTGGTTCTATACAACAAGGGAGTTTGATCCATCATCTTACAATTCTGCTTTAGATCTGTTTCCTTTCTTTGCACTTGACAGTGTACTTCATAGAATCGTGTAATCATTTAGGTTGGAAAAGACCTTTAAGATCATCAAGTCCAACCATTAACCTAACACTGCCGAGTCCACCACTAAACCATGTCCCTAAGTGCCACATCTACATGTATTTTAAGTATCTCCAGGGAGGTATTCTTGTAGAGGTTCTGTTGATAAAAATGTAAAAGCAAATAGCTATGCTGTAACAGTTAAGCACAAACTTACTGTTTCCATTACCAAAGTTTTTGCTCAATTTGAGTAATTTTAATCCCAATTAAAATATTAACGTTTATAGATTATGTTTTGCCCAGATGAACTGTATGCTCCACAAAATAACGTTGGTGACTGCACTGAAGAGAAAAGCATCTCACTCCACACTAGCACTCAACAAGAATTCGTAGCTCTCACTTTGAGGTGGGGATTTGACCCCAACCAGGGAGTTTGGATTTTACTGTAATAAAAATGTAACACTTTATGAGACGTAATTTCACAGGGACACACAAATCACGAACATCACACCTTGGAAAACTGGGAGTCTTTCTGGGTTATTTTTTAGCTTTAAGTAATTTCAGATAAAAAATTGCACACACAGCACTGTGTATTTTGCACAAAAGTAATTTTTTTTATCCTTTTACGTAATAACGTAAAAACTCTAACCAGTTCCTTTCTCACCTCCAGCCTTCCTCTGTAATAGGATTTACCTCTAGTTGAGCTAAGGTACAATTTTTTCTTAATGAAAACACGTCCATAGAAGCCCTTTATTGGGCAGGAGACACGAGCAAGCAGCTCCGGTTACACCAGAGCGCAGAAAGGAGGCGGGGGATCGCTTTCCCCGTAAAAACGGCCTTTCCCTCCCCTGCCGTTCCCTTGCTCTCGCAACCCGAGAACAAAAGAACCGTTTCCCTTTCCTCCTACGACCCGAGCTCACGGCCCCTGACGTGCGGGCTCAGGAGCGGGGGCACAGGCCGCCTTTCCCGCCGGCGGGGCGCACGGGGCGGCCCCTGGAAACCGGGGGGGTGGTGGCGACACGGAGACCAGCGGGTCCCGGAGGGCGGCAGTCAGCGCCCGGAGGAGCTTCATGGGGAGGGGAAGCGCCAGGGGACGCAGCAAGGCCGGGCCGGGCCGCGCCGCTTCTCCCCCTCGCGGCTGAGGCGGCGACGGAGCCAGTGACGGGCGGTGGGCGGGGCCAGGCGGGGCGGTGCTGCCGGAAGCGGGGCGAGCTCCCGCCTCGCGCCGGGGTCGGGGGTCACGCGGGCCGTCGCCGCCTGGGGCTGGGGGCGTCCCGCGGGCTCCGGGCGCCCATGGAGGGCTCCGGGGACGAGGAGGCGGGGGCCGACGGGCCGCTGCAGCGGGTGGTGAAGCGGCAGCGCAAGGAGAAGCGGGAGCTGCAGGGTGAGGGACGCCGCGGCCCGGCGAAGGGCGGGCGAGGGAGAAGGGCGGCAGCGGGGAACGGGAGACCGGCGCTCTCAGGCGCCCGCCTCGCCGGGAGGCGGTGGCGGGCTCGGCGTCCTGCTCTCGGCCTTCCCCTGGGGGATGCTCCGCGGAAGCGGAGCTGGAAGCCTCGGGCGGCGGGGGCAGGAGCTCGGAGGGGGCGGGAGGGACGGTGGCGGGCGCGTTCGGCAGCGCCCGGCTGTGGCAAAGGAGGGAGCGGCCCCCCCGCTGCCTCCGCGGGGGGAAGAGGACGGCGGTGATGGAGATGTTGTGTCTTGGCAGAGCTGTCAAAGCCACGCTTTGCTGCCAGGTGTGGTTCTTGTCACGCAGGCGGTCTGCTGAGCTCGCCTTGCTGTGATCTTGGGAGCCCAACAGGCTTGGGAGCCGGGACACGACGCCAGACCGTTAACGTTTTACTACTTTGTTCTTAAGTTAAAGAAGGTGTGTTTTTGTAAGGCATTTTATTGATTAAAAAGCCTGCCTGACAGTCCTTGCTGCTCAGGCAGCTATGTTTCTTTGCTCAAAGTGCAGTTGAGCTGAGACGACCTTTCTGTCCAGCCACAGTAAAGTATCTATAGTAGAAGACCTGTGTGGTCTTACATATGAACTGTTCATGAGCCACGTTTTACTTCCCCTATTACAGTAGATTAATATAATTAAGTATTTCTGTTAACTGGATTCTGTTGAGTTTTGTAGTTGTTTATAACCTTTTTGTTAAGCCTTTCTCATTGCTGGTGTGTTGATACAGCCTTTTCCTTGTTTGGCTTTTTTGGTGTGTAATGAAATAGGCCCATCTGCAGCCTTTTATCAGTCAGAGCATTAAAGAAGAGGAGAGGCGCTATTGGGCTGCATGTTGCCATTAAATCTGTAGGAACTTACTGTTTTGAGATGCCTTTTCCTCCCTCAAATTTGATTGAAATGGAAAAGAGGATTAGGACTCAAGCCTTGTGGTTAGGTGTCTGGAGCACATGGCACATTGGTTGGGAGAGGCTGAGGAACAGGGTTTTTTTCCAGGTAGAGAAGGTGATAAAGGGGTATCTAATTGCAGTCCTCCACCACCTAAAGGTGGGAGGGGTATACAGAAGACCGAGCCCCAGTCTTCCCAGTTAGGAGAGGCAGGTGACCTATAGGCACACATTTTCCTACTTGAAAAATACATTCCTGGTAAGTGCAATGATTAACTATTTGACAGATAGCAAAACAGTTTGTTTGTAAGAATTAACATAAGGTTCATCTCAGCCTCTGAAAATCCAGCATCTCCTCCAGTTGATGATACTTGTCTCCACCACCTTGCATAGACTCTTCTGTATTTTGAGTGTGCCTCTTAAGTCCCAGATTTCCTCCTCCCCTATTATGTTAATTTTTATGAACAAAACTGCTTTTCTCTCTGTCAGACTCAGCTGAGTAATCTGTGAGACTGAATGCTTAACATACGTAAATCTTTCAGTGTGAGCATTCTTGCCTCCTCCTCTTGAAAAGTTTCATTATCATCGCCATCATCTTCAGCTCAATTGTGTCAGTCAAGGGTGAAGGACAGGAAAATGTACAGGTGATGAATAGCAAGCAGGGTGTTAAATAATTGGTGCTGTAACTATAAAACAGTGAATACAGAAGTGCTGAGAGCTACCAGGGAGTGTTCACGTAAGAGCACAGGCTATGGAAGCTGTGTTTGTTCAGCCTGGAGAAGAAAAGACTATCTGGTTGTAGTTTCCACTGTGTAATGGATGGAGCCAGACTCTTCAAAGTAAAGTGTAGAGAATGGACTAGAGACAATGGCTGAAAGTGGTAACAAAAATCCTCATGGGAGGAAAAAGGGAAAATATTTAAATAACAAGAATGGTTAAACATTGGCGAAAAAACTGCCCAGAAAGGTTGCAGAATGTCCATCCCCGGAGATTTTGCACATGAATCTGAATAAATTCCAGATCAATCTGAATTAATGTGACTTGGTGTAGCTTTGAATTCAGCCCCGCTTTGAGCAGGAGGTTTAACTAGATGACCTCCAGCTATCCTTTCTAACCAAACTATTCTATGATTTGAGAAATGGAGCCTTGACTTACAGCCTAAAAATACTTATGGAATTTAAGCAAGTTGAGGGTTTGTTTTTTTCTTCTTGAATACCCGTTTTGATTTTAGAAACTTTATTTTAAGGACAGGTAAACTCCTGTTTTTACTTTTAATCTGCTGCTTGTGTGATAAAAAAAATCACACATCTTTCCTGTGACAGGATTTGAGATCTCAGTTCCCAAATAATCTTTTTGAAGGCAATAGGCTGAGGTCTGCTGCACTGATGTAATAGTAACCTGGCACAAGTTTTTCTTTTCTTCAGATATAAAGTTTGCATCTTTTAAGAAAAATATAGCTGCTTTAAAATGTGATGATTGTAACAGGCAGTCTCATAGCTAAACTGTTAAAACATACTGGTATGTTGATATTTGTAAATTTTTTTTCTGTGTGACTTGCAGTTGTCTTTTCTGCAATGACTGTGGAGTGTCTATATTTAGAGGTAATGTTTTATTGCACTACTTCTCTAACAGCAAAAATTCAAGGCATGAAAAATGCTGTTCCCAAGAATGATAAAAAGAGACGAAAACAGCTGGCTGACGAAGTTGCCAAACTAGAGGCAGAACTTGAACAGAAGCACAAGGAGGAATTAAAGCAGCTGAAGGAATCTTCACCTGAGCAGAATAAGGTAGGTGCCTTAAGTTTAGCTGAAGCTGTACAGATATGATTTGTGTTAGGACTTCTTTAACTTTTAAAAATTATAATGAAGTAACACTTTAAAGTATTCCTCCTTTTCTTCGCAGTATTGGTAACTCTCTTCATCTAGGGAAAGATTCAGCTGTTGCGGTGGGTGGGCATTGCTAGAAGGGGCATTTAACGGGGGGGGGTTGTTGTTGAACAGTATTTGGTTTTGCTCTTAAGGCTATGTTAGTAGCTCAGTCATCTTAAAGAATTTTTTTTTAAGTTACTGTTATATTGTTGCTCTAATTATCATACTTAGACTGCTAGAGTATTGTTGATCTTCAACAGGCATTTGACTCATGCAGTGCATTTTGTCTTGCAATTCTGTCAACAATGTAACTGACCTTTTTGTAAGAAGACACTTTTTCTGATGATGAGAATTATGGTCTTAAATGCTACTGTTCTGCCATGTTGGCAACATAGCTACATACTTAAATGCTTCCAGTTTGCTGTTTGATGGCAAACCACTTAATTTTAAACAGAGGTTTAGCGTTTATTCAAATTTAGCTGCAGAAAATAGACTACCTGAGTAAACCAGATACTATTAAATACTTGTGTGACATACAAAAATTCACCTTTGTCTTAGCACTTAATTAATATGTAGAGTGTTTAAAACTCCTGTCACAGTGAATTTGCGATCCATAAACTTCATTCTGTATATCCAGTACTGAAAAGAACTCTGTTTGTATTGTGTGCCTGAATTTAAGGCTGTTTGTGCAAATAGGCCTGTTCATATACTTTCTCCTACCTGAACGGGAATAAAGCTTATAGTTAGATTGGTGCAATACAGTTATCTGTGAATGATGCTAATGCTGCACGCTCATACATCTCCTTAAGTGTTTCCCTAACAGTGTGTATCCTTTGGAGGTTTAAATCTTGTAAACAAACAAACAAAAACCTGTCTGCCTGATCGTTTCTGGACTAGGTGTTTTCTGATTAGTGACCTAACAAAGAGTTAAGCAGAATGTACTTTTATTTGAAAATGAGAGTGAAAACATTTCTGAATGACTTTTAGGGAAATAGACTTGATAGAGAAGCATCTGCTGAGAATCCTTGTGAAAGAAGTTTTCAATTGTGAGAGTTATGACCCTGTAACAATCTTCTGTAGTAGTTTTTAATCAGATGCTTAATCAGATGATTAATGCATAAGCATTAAACATAATGCTTATGTTTACCTGTATCTTAGATTAGTTTCAAGACTTTGTTTTATTTTGCTAAATGAGCTGTCAAAACTTTACAGTGGACGACCTTTCAAGCTAAAATCCTTGCCCTGGACATAGCTTTGCCAGAGAGGGTTTTGTTTTGAGATGTATGATTTCTTTCACTTCCCAGCTTTTTTATTCAGATTGAAACAATGTCCGCACTTCCAAGGGTGACATCTAGTTCATAGCGTTATGAGGTTAGCTTTCTCATTTTTCTTGAGAAGTGTCAGCTCCCTGTCTTTTCCAACTGCTGGTTATGCCTTGCTATGGAAGGTGGAGCCTTCTCTTGCTTTCATTGTCACAGAACTTGATAATGGCTGTTTGGGTACTTCAGTTGGCTGGTATGTGAGGAAAACTTTACCTTTCAGCCAGTAAGCCATGTTCACACTTCAGTGTGGAAGCTTGTAAAAGAACATATAGATTAGATTTGAGATGCGCAGTTCATAACTGTCTCTTTGTTGAGACTACAGAAAAAGCAATAAAATGCATAACAGTGGTTTGGGATGTGAAATGCTTTACTTTTGGCTTTGCTGGGTTCTGTGCTCTACACAGGTCTTTGTGGTTAAACTTCATAAATATACACTGGAATTACCTAGGAACAGAACTTACAGTGGTTTCAGGAGATGCACATCTCAGTTAACATTTATACCAACAAGAACATGTAACTTTTTTTTTTTTCTTTTTAGACAGATTCTGTAGCTGATGGGGTTGCAAATTTAGAGCTTGAAGGAGTAGAGCAACAGATTCAGCATCCTCGAATATCAAAAGCACAGAAGAGGCGGGTATGACAACATTTAAAAATTTTACAAATATGTGATTGAAGTTATATTCAGTTAAACTTAACTGTAATAACCAAAGTTAAAGAATTTTGCAGGGCTCATTACCTGGCTAATTCAGTATTGATGCTGTACCTACTGGGTGCCTTGAAAATCTGTAAAGCTGCTGCCTAGCGATATGTAAGCATTTTATAAATAGTTGTACTTTTTTACCCTCAGCCATGAGCTGGGAATCAGAATAGGTCCTGTGATGGGAGCCAAAAAAACCCAAATGATGTAAAGCAGATGATTTTAAAAGAATTTCACTAAAAACATTAATAAAGAAATAATTAAATTAAAATAATGTAAAATACTACGTGAAGAATATGCAAGTAGTAGAACTTTACACATTTAACAAAAGAACATTAATACTGAAATTCTTGTGAATTTTTGAGTTGCTAAGAAACACTACCTGGTGTCCAGGCCATTAAGGTTTAATCTTAAGCTTCAGATATTAAATTGTGATGGATTAACGTTCTCATTGTACCTGCATGAATGTTGGTTCAGGGCCAGAGGAGCGCTGCTTTATTGCAGAGTCTGTCCCTTGTTGCGTGACCACTACTGCAGAGATGCCTTGTAACAAACATGATAAAAAGATATTCTTAATTCATCCCACCATGTCTAGTTTTCCTCTGTTGTGGTCGCCTAAACCTGTCTGGTCTTGATTTGTGGTGAATTTTAAGTGTGAAAGTGAAAAGACCGTTCTCTGTACTGCTTCTTTTTTTATTTGCTCATTTACTTTGACTCTTATTCCCTTGTTATGTGTGAACTTAAGAAGCATTCCATAAAAGTAATTTTTATGTTACGTATTATTACATCCCCTCTAGTATTCTCTGTATGCGATCTTACCGGTCCTTTAGGTTAGGAGCAGTCTTTTATGATGTATAGTACCTAGCCTGAGGGAGTTTCAGTTTCATGACATGAGCTCCATTATGCAATCATATACGTAAGTGGTAGATCTCACACTTATTATGAAAGAGCAATATTTTCTATTGTTTAATTAGAATTCCCATACTTGAGTTATTTGCCAATGTGGTGAAATAGGTGATGCTGAAGAAATGACTACTGTTAATAGCCTTTGTACAGGTGTTGTAAAGCTTTATTTTTGCATGTTGATATAATTAAGATTTCTCCTGTCACCTTATTTTGTGTGTGGTGTCAGAGGCAGTTAGGATATATTGGTCACTTACCATTTGCTAAAGTTTGGGTGTAGGAGGCCTCTAAGATTTGGTAGTACTGATTCGGGAAAACATTTCACAGAAATGAATGTACTGAGAAAACATTTGAAGAGGTAGAAGCAAGCACTAAGCCAAGAACTGTACAGGAATCTTCTAAATTTTAACATTTGATGTAATGTTTATGTGTTTTTAAGGAAAAAAAAGCTGCCTTGGAGAAAGAAAGAGAAGAAAGGATAGCTGAAGCTGAGATAAAAAATTTAACGGGTGCTAGACATCTTGAAAGTCAGAAACTTGCCTCCCTGTTGGCAGCAAGGCACTTAGAGATTAGACAGATTCCTTCAGATGGCCATTGCATGTACAGAGCTATTGAAGATCAGCTCAAGGATCGCCAGAATTCCTGGACTGTTGCAACTCTGAGGAACCAAACAGCAAAGTATATGCAAAGTCACTTTGATGACTTCCTGCCATTTCTTACAAACCCTAGTACTGGAGACATGTATAGCAGAGGTAAGACTATTTCTAATAATTCTCAATCTCAGTTACAGCTGAATTGGGACCAACCCATTATGATGTTTGTTCCTGAACTTTGTTACTTTGTTGGTTCGGCTGTGTTCTGTGGAACACAGAATTATGAACCGCTGTGAAACTTGGTACACCTGAATCTTTGTAATTTATCTTTTTTTTTTTTTTAAAAGTAATCTAGCAAACATTATTCCCCATTTAAAAAAAAAAAATCAGAACTTGCTGGTTACTAGATGATAATGATGTTCTGGGATGTGATTTAAGGTGTATTATAAACAACTTGTCTACCATGTTAGGCATGATATTTTGTCAACTTTTATATTGGTCTTTTCAGTTTAGATAGGACAGCTGTTAAAAATGAGTGTGAAATCTAAGTAAATCTATTTTATAATAGTTTGCATAGATGCTTTTTCTTATTCTGCCCTTTATTTTCACTGTTTACGCTAGGTCTTTTGGAGCCCTTTCTTATAAACAGACTAAACTAAACGATATAAAGGCATTTAGTGTGGAGCAATGGTGTAGGCTAAGTAAAGGCAGTTAAATGGAATTTATGTACTTATATGAGCAATACATGGTTTATTCATTTCTTACTGCATGTGTGGAACACCATGCAAATGACTTTTTTGCAAAAGTTTTTTTAATTTACTGCTATATTCATTTAATAGCGTTTGCTGTGGATTTCATTTGGTGACTGGGGGCTGTTGTGAAGTAGGAGGCGTCTTTCCCGTGTTGACAGAGATAATTATCACAGGATAAGTGTGCCCCAAGAGGAGACTGAATGAAGTTCTGCAGAGCAGCAGGGAGTTGTGGTTTTCTTACGTCTGTTAAGTCTGTTGTAAAGGGAATGTATGAAAAACAATTCTGAGCAGTCTTCAGAAAATCTATTCTTTCTTTATCAGAATCTATTCATAGGGTTCAGAAGCTTGAAGGGTTGTAATTTATAAATTTGAAAGCATGATTTCTCTAGAACATGATATGCAAAACATTTGTTTAGCTATTAACAAAGGAACTATTGGGAATAAATACTTCAGAGGTTAAAAACAAGGCAACTGATTTGGAAATTAGAAAAAAACCCAACAGTTGAACTACATAGTTACAAGATTTTAAAAACACATGTGACATCTAGCTAAGGTAAGAACTAAGCATACTACTTGCTATCACATTCTTTTCTAGAGTCTCAAAGCAACACCCTCTGAAACTTAACAAGAAGAAAACTGTATGCAATTTCATGCTTGTTAACGGTTCCCCGAATAAAAAGTTTAAAATATAAACCTGTACTTCTCTTTATTCCCATACTTGTTTTTATTCCTGTCTTCAGTCTTAGTTTTTCTTTCTAAAACAGCTAGGGTTTTTTTTTTTTTGGCCTCTGGTGTTTTTCTTTTCCTTTCCTTCCCTTCAGTGAACATACATATTTTCCTGTATAATGTGTTTGAACTTTTCAGGTTCTAGTTCTTCATCGTACAATCAGTATTTTCCTCAGTTGATTGTTCTTAAATAAGTACTGAAAGTTGTCTTTTCTTTCCCCACAGAGGAATTTGAAAAATACTGTGATGATATAGCAAATACAGCTGCATGGGGTGGTCAGGTGGAAGTAAGTATTGTATTGATAATTTTTATTGGTGAAATTTTGAAGTGAGTGAATTACCTTCAAAAAAGGTCTTCTTAAGAAAGGCATAAGGGAACATAGGCATAAATAGTTTATCAAGAAATTTTCCTATGGTTGTAAATTGTTTTCCCACATTAATAGCTTTTCTGATGGTGTGCTGCTGCTCTGATGTATTTGATGACATGCAAGTTATCGAATTCAGTAGTTGTAAATATCGTTAGAAAGGCTGACAGTACAAGTTGGGGAAGGCTTTCTAAGGAGAAAGCATTTCATTATGCAGACTTTGATGGTAGCAAAGCTGACTAAAGCAGAGCAATGTTAGATTTTTTTTTTTTTTTTTAATGTCAACCAGAACTTGATCTTGAGAAAATACGTTTTTATTTTAGTTTGTCTTATTTATTGTTTTATGAGAGAGTAGTTACCAAATTACTGAAGCTAGCCCAATGTTACCTGTGTTGTATCATCAAAACAATGATTAGTTTAAGGCAACCTGTTATCAATTAAAGTTTAAAAAGTTAAAATAATTTTGCTTATTTTAATAAAGTTTATTTTCTAACAATATTTGAAATGTTATGTCGAACTCATCTGCTAAAACTAAATGCCATGTCTTCGTCTCTCCTCCCTACATTGGATTTAATCCTATTATTGATTTTTTTTTTATGCCTTAAAGCTAAGGGCTTTGTCACACATTTTGCAAACACCTATTGAAGTAGTGCAAATGGATTCCCCTCCCATTATTGTCGGTGAAGAATATTCAGGCAAACCAATAATACTTGTGTAAGTATGTAATTTTATCCCTTCTTAAAGTTAGTGTGCTTATTTCTATAGCAAAGGGCTCAGCTTTGATTCTCACCTGCTCTTTTATTTTCTGTTATGTATCTGACTTTGAAATGCTGCTTAAATAATGATCTGGCAGGTCAGAAACTATGTTTGTGATTGACAGACTTAGTTTAAAGATATTGTAATTAGAGTTCTTAGAATGCTGACAATCACTCTGAAGTGTGATTCAGTCACTGCTTTATAAAATGTTACAAGGTTATTTTACCTGTTAGATAATTACGAAATAATGATGAAGTTGATATAAGATGCAGCAGGAAACTTTTTTTTTCTCTTCAAAGTTTATGTCAGTCTGTCTCTGGAAGTCACCAGAATTAAAAACTGTCTTTACTAATACTCTCCTATTTAATGACCCTGTATATTTTCTGTGCTAGAACTTGAATTTATTTAAGCCATCTTCCAGGGCTCTTAATATTTGGCATGATGTATACTTTTAGTTAAACCGAACACTAATTCTGTAACAACTTTTTTTTTTAGGTATATGAGACATGCCTATGGATTAGGAGAACATTACAATTCTGTAAAACTTCTAACAGACACTGCTACCGAAAACGGCAGCTAGCATACAAAAGTCATCACAGAATCACAGAACATTAGGGATTGGAAGGGACCTTGAAAGATCATCTAGTCCAATCCCCCTGCCGGAGCAGGATTGCCTACACCATATCACACAGGAACGCGTCCAGGCGGGTTTTGAATGTCTCCAGAGAAGGAGACTCCACAACCTCTCTGGGCAGCCTGTTCCAGTGTTCGGTCACCCTCACTGTAAAGAAGTTTTTCCTCATATTTATGCGGAACCTCCTGTGTTCCAGCTTGCACCCATTGCCCCTTGTCCTGTCAAGGGATGTCACTGAGAAGAGCCTGGCTCCATCCTCATGACACTTGCCCTTTACATATTTATGAACATTAATGAGGTCCCCCCTCAGTCTCCTCTTCTCTAAGCTAAAGAGACCCAGCTCCCTCAGCCTCTCCTCATAAGGGAGATGTTCCACTCCCTTAATCATCTTCGTGGCTCTGCGCTGGACTCTCTCTAGCAGTTCCCTGTCCTTCTTGAACTGAGGGGCCCAGAACTGGACACAATACTCCAGATGCGGCCTCACCAGGGCAGAGTAGAGGGGGAGGAGAACCTCTCTTGACCTGCTAACCACACCCCTTCTCATACACCCCAGGATGCCATTGGCCTTCTTGGCCACAAGGGCACACTGCTGGCTCATGGTCATCCTGCTGTCCACTAGGACCCCCAGGTCCCTTTCCCCTACGCTGCTCTCCAACAGGTCTGTCCCCAACTTGTACTGGTACATAAGGTTGTTCTTGCCCAGATGCAGGACTCTACACTTGCCCTTGTTATATTTCATTAAATTTCTCCCCGCCCAACTCTCCAGCCTGTCTAGGTCTCTCTGAATGGCTGCGCAGCCTTCCGGTGTGTCAGCCACTCCTCCCAGTTTTGTGTCATCAGCGAACTTGCTGACAGTGCACTCTATTCCCTCATCCAAGTCAGTAATGAATATATTGAATAGTACTGGTCCCAGTACCGACCCTTGATGGACTCTGCTAGACACAGGTCTCCAACTGGACTCAGTCCCATTGACCGCCACTCTCTGGCTTCTTTCCTTCAGCCAGTTCACAATCCACCTCACTACCCGATCATCCAGACCACACTTCCTCAGTTTAGCTGTGAGGATGCTGTGGGAGACTGTGTCAAACGCTTTACTGAAATCGAGATAGACCACATCCACAGCTTTACCATCATCTATCCACCGGGTTACGTCCTCATAAAAGGCTATCAAGTTGGTTAAGCATGACTTCCCGTTGGTGAAGCCATGTTGAGTGCCCCTAATGATCCCCCTATCCTTGATGTGCCTAGAGACAGCACCAAGGACAAGTTGTTCCATCACCTTTCCGGGGATAGAGGTGAGGCTGACCGGTCTATAGTTCCCCGGGTCCTCCTTCTTGCCCTTTTTGAAGACTGGAGTGACATTCGCTTTCCTCCAGTCCTCAGGCACCTCTCCTGTTGCCCACGACTTAGCAAAAATGATGGAGAGTGGCCTAGGAATGACTTCCGCCAGCTCCCTCAGCACCCGTGGGTGTGTCCCATCAGGGCCCATGGATTTATGGACGTCAAGGTAGCTTAATTGGTCCCTGACCCAGCCCTCATCTACTAAGACAGATTCCTCCTCTATCCTGACTTCCTGTGGGGCCTCAGCGGTCCGGGGCTCCTCAGGACAGCCTCCAGCAGTATAGACAGAGGCAAAGAAGGCATTCAGTAACTCCGCCTTCTTTTTATCCTCTGTCTCCAGGGCCCCCACCTCATTCATCAGTGGGCCTACATTGCCTCTAGTGTTGGTTTTACCTGCAATGTATTTGAAGAAGCCCTTTCTGTTGTCCTTGACCTCTCTTGCAAGGTTTAATTCCAAGGAGGCCTTAGCTTTCCTAGTTGCCTCCCTACATCCTCTGACAACAGACTTATATTCCTCCCAAGTGGCCAGCCCCTCCTTCCACGATCTGTACACCCTCTTCTTCCACTTGAGTTTGCCCAGCAGTTCCCTGTTTAACCATGCAGGTCTCCTGGTACCCTTCCTTGATTTCCTACCTGCTGGGATGCTCTGATCTTGAGCTCAGAAGAAGCAGTCCTTGAATGCTAACCAACTATCTTGGGCCCCCTTACCTTCTAGTACCCTGTCCCATGGGATTTCCACTAGCAATTGCTTGAAAAGGCCAAAGTTGGCCCTCCTGAAGTCCAGGGTTGTGATTCTGCTAGCTATTCTGTTCCTGCCACATGAGATCCTGAACTCTACCATCTCATGGTCACTACAACCAAGGCTGCCCTCAACCTTCACCTCTTCAACCAGACCCTCCTTGTTAGTGAGGATAAGATCCAGCAGCGCTCCTCTCCTAGTTGGCTCATCCACCATTTGCATCAGAAAGTTATCATCAATGCACTGGAGGAACCTCCTGGACTGAGGATGGCTGGCTGAGTAGGCCTCCCAGCAAATATCAGGGTAGCTGAAATCCCCCACGACAGCCAGACCCTGTAATTGCGAGACTGCTCTCAGCTGCCTGTAGAAGGCCTCATCAACCTCCTCATCCTGATCAGGTGGCCTGTAACAGACACCCACAACAGTATCACCCCTGCCAGCCTGCCCCTTAATTCGCACCCACAGACTCTCAGCTCGCTCCTGATCCGCCCCTGGACAGAACTCAATACATTCTAGCTGCTCACTCACATAAAGAGCAACTCCACCACCTCTCCTTAGTGGCCTGTCTTTCCTGAACAGGACATAGCCATCCATGACCACATTCCAGTCATGCGAGGCGTCCCACCAAGTCTCTGTAATTGCCACTAGATCATAGCCCACTGACCGAACACGGATTTCCAACTCCTCCTGTTTATTCCCCATGCTGCGTGCATTGGTGTACAGGCATTTCAGGGAGCAAGCTGAGCACACCGATTTCATCCTAGGGGGATGGGAGGCCTCCTGGTCTACCTCAACACTAGAGCGTTGCCCCAGTGGTGCAAGCCAACTACTACCCCATCCCCCTTCGAATCTAGTTTAAAGCTCTCCGAATGAGCCCTGCTAATTCCTGTCCCTGTCATAATAGATAACAGTTGCATCTTGATGTTTTGGGCTTCAGACAATTCCCAGACAGATTTGAAAGTAAAACTAAATGGAATGGAGTAAAAATGAAAAAAAGCGATAAGAGGTTTGATAATAAATTAGAAAGAGCTCTTGATTTAAAACAAAACCACACAACAGTACTTTGAACTTGTTGGTGTTAATCATGTTTAGAAGATCATTTCTAAAATGGTGGCTGTGTAGATCAGAATTTTTTTTTAACAGAGCTGCATCCCATGCTGCAATGAAGATACCAAGTAGTAAATGTTTAGGTTAATCTGCACTTCTGCTCAAGAATTAAGGTTACCTGAAGGTTCCTGTTACATTATTTCTGGCAGATTTTGATGATCATGGAAGAGTTAAGGCATTTAAAATAATTTATTTTATTTTGATTGGTGGAATATCCTCTACAGTGTTTCTTTAGTTCTGTCAGGATCTAGCTTTAATGCTGTAGTAGGAATCTCCTTCATTTGGGCAGAGACGAGCTGGAGGCAAATCCAGTAGTAGAATGTGTTGCTTAGCTGAAGGAATTGCACAATCTTTTTATTTAAAGACTTTCATCTAAGATTTTTACTGTTTCGAGGACTTTTTTTTTCTTTTTGCAGTTGACAGTAGGAACTGAATGCTTGATGCTGTTCCCAGTACTGAATCTGTCTGAAGAGCATTGTTGTTTATGACTATACATCATAACACTGATGCAAGTTAACTGAGCTGTTCATGCTTCATAGTCTTTCGTCTGTGCATTTCAATAATACATAAATCTTACAAACAAAAAGCTCCTCAACATCTTCGCTTCAGGTGGTGAAACTCATTTGAACTCATCATTTATGGATTTGCTGATCTAAGCACTTCATGATCTGAAGTGTGATGTTTTAGAATGTTTAAAACAGCTGATTGCATACAAGTGTAAAAATAACCACCTTGCATTTTGTCAGTAACTTTAAAGGTGATCTGCAGAAGAATTACGTTTATTTTCATTGATCCTTATGATGCACAGAGACTTGAAAGGTGGAGGTTTTTTTATTATAGCTTGACTTTACATTAGAGATGTAGATTTTTGTCTTTAAATCACTGTAAGTGTGACTCCAAAATTAGCAGCATACAGAAACCAAAGTTGTAATGCAATTGTTTTTTAACAATAAAAGTTTTTTTTCCTTTTTTTTTTTTTTAAAAAGCTTTAGTCAATAACATGATAATTGTTTGCATTTTAGTGCTGATGAGTTGGTTTGGAGAAAAGCAGTTTATGTCAAATTTAAACAGCTTTGCCCTGATTTGAAGATTATGAGCTAACAGTGCGCATCTTGTAGTCCTTCAGTAAAGCTAGCCAGCAGATTGACGTTCCTGGGACTTACAAATTAGAAAGAAAAATCTGCTCTTACTTAGGGAGGAGATAAGTGTTCACTTTATGGATCAGATTATGTCTGATTTAAAGCACTGTGAGAGAGAGGGAGGGGGAAGAAAATCAGACGGTTATAGCAGGGAGTTTTGAACAAGCAGAACTTGAATTATGACTTCTTTAGACTGATGCCTGCCAGGAAAACAAAGTATTAACCAGATCAGGAGTTTTTAAATCCTTATTTGTCTGATACAGTATAGCAAATATAGCTGTATTTATAGCAGCTGGTTTACTGTAGAATTTGGTCTGCTACCTTGATTGTATAAAATGATGTTTTTAATTTCAGACAAAAAATTGGATGCAACAGTATGCAAAAAGTGTCTCTGTTCATAATACCACTATGAATTTCACTAAAAATAATAATCAGAAATACTCTTCTCTGTGTTGCTTAGCATTGATGTGATATGAAATGCACATGCTGCATTTTATAGGTACCCTATGAAAAAAATTCTTTGGTTTGTTGGGTTTTCATCCTTATTTGATTAACTGACAGAGAAAAGATGCCAGAATCGTTGAACGCCTGTACTGACAGTTTGTCCTGTTGAAGATGTTTACAATTTGTATAAAGCAAAATAATGTTTTAATATAGTGAGTGAAAGATCCTTGCTCATACTGTATGGGACTTGCCAAAAAGTAATAAATTGGTTTATTTGTGGCAAATCTTGTTGTGGTCACTTCTTATTTTGTACTTAGATTTTTTACTTGTTAATTCTTTGTATTAATAAGTTTACTCATTTAATTTTTATGGCTTTAAGGTCCTACTGTAGTACGAGTTCTCCAACAACTGACTATTCCTAATCAAGCAGACAAGGCTTTACTCTTTATGAAGTGAAGTTGTTTCTAAACAAAATTTATCCTCAGCGTTTTAGCAATTAAACTTGAACTCTTCTGAAAAGTTGTGTTTGACAATACTCTTGAAGTTCTCCATAGATAAAAATGATAAAGTGAAACTGAGAGGACTTTTTCAGAATTTAGCTTTTAACTTCGTCAGATTACATTTTCTCTACAAAGTAGCACTACTTATTTTGAGTTTATGTGTATTTAAGTAGCCTTTCTTGCTTTTATCTGCAATTCATTCAGCTTCTTCAGCCACTATTTCTTTTAAGGGCTGTTAAGTAATTTTTTTGCAAGATTAATTGAGATTAGTTTGCAATAGGAATGCTCACATGAATGGAAGGGAAACTGTCTAGTGGTCTGCAATAATGGTTGCTGTGGTAGGCTGGGGCTCAGCAGAGACCAGCCTCCTCTTGCAGCCACACGCTGCGTTTAGCATTCGTCCTGATCCCCTTCACTTAGTCTGCACCCGGTCTCTGCTTTCCAGTGCATCCCCAGTAGTGTGGGCTGCAGCCAGTGCCAGAAAGCGGGTGGGAGGTGGATGGCAGTGGGAGGGAGCGCATGGCTGTCATTAATTAAATATTCCATGACTTTAAGGGTTTTTTTTAAAAAGAAATAATATAAAATGCAATGAAGCAGTGATGTTCCTTGTGCACATTTGTACACTTCTCATAACCTGTTGTGTTTACGTATTTTTAAAATATACCAAAGCTAAAGCACTGTGGAGAGGGGAATTTGTTTCACAACCACTTGCCTTGAGGCAAAACTGTCACTAGAGGCACTTTTTGCCTCCTGTCCATGCTCTGTCCTTCCCCACTCCTCTTTTTAACAGGCAGTTCAACAGGAGCTGTGACAGGCCCCAGGAAAAAAACAAAGCTGAGATGTTGGATCTCTGCAGAGCACATCCCCTCTGCTCCTACTCTGTCTCAAGGAGTAAGAGGTGCTGGCCGTGGTGTGACTGGGCAGATCTGATGCTGTGGGATGGTGGCCCCCCCTCTGCTGTGTTATGCTGGAGTGTAATATTGTTATGAATTACAAAAGTGTGAATTATCGTAGCTAAATGCGCTGGTGGCAGTTGGGGTGGGGGCACTGCCTCTTGCGGTTAGTACTGGGGCTGTGGATTTTGCTCCCTTCTCCAACCTTCCTGCTTCACCAGTGCTGGTCACTTTGCAGCTTAGGAATTCACTGATGTGTCTGTTCAGTAAGTGGGGGTAGGCAGCAGCTCTTTCATAGATGATACGGGTGGTCGCAGTGGAGACAAATTGGAGTGTATGTTCTGGGAAGTCCTGATCAGGTATATTGCATAGGTGCGCTGGGTAAACGGCGTCTTCAGGGGTGCCACAGCCTTCATGCCAAAGGAGTGAATACTGAATGCCCCAGAGATACGCCAAAGGCTGTGGTGAGAGTGGACGTCAGAGTGTTGCAGAATCACACAGAATGGTTAGGGTCAGAAGGGACCTCCGGAGATCATCTAGTCCAACCCCCTGCCAAAGCAGGTTACCCTAGAGCATGTTGCACGGGGTCTCATCCAGGCATGTTTTGAATGTCTCCAGAGGAGACTCCACAACCTCCCTGGGCAGCCTGTTCCAGTGCTCTGTCACCCTCAAAGAAGTTTTTCCTCATATTGAGATGGAACTTCCCATGTTTCAGTTTGTGCCCATTGCTCCTTGTCCTGTCACTGGGCACCACTGAGAAGAGTCTGGCCTCATCCTCTCAACACCCGCCCTTAAGGTATTTGTAAGTATTGATAAGATCCCCTCTCAGTTGTCTTTTTTAGAGGCTAATCAGACCCAGCTCTCAGCCTCTCCTCGTAAGAGAGATGCTGCAGTCCCATCTGCATCGTCTGAGTAGACAAGACAACACTTTGAGCCATCATCTTTTCATAGGCCGTGGAACTGTTGCAAGTGCAACTTTTTATTTTCAGTCCTCAAGACACAACCTGCCCTCCTCTATCTCCCAGCTGATCTTCTGGGATGCATTTATGAATGACAAGCAGCCTGTGTTGATTACTTAATTTATGCAAGTAGTTGAGCAGCCTTAAAAATAGGATCTGAAGTATAGAAGGCATTTTCTGTGCTTTCCTTGGCTCCAGTAAGAACACTAACCCACCAATTCCTTTGTTTTAAGAGACTAATAAAAGTAGCAGATGGGTTATGATTAATCACTAGAGGCATATGATATACGTACTTTTGAATACAACTAAAATCTTTACCAATTGCCTCTGTATGTTATAAACGTGTATCATAAAAAGAATTGTTCACACACAAAAAAATGTTCAGTAAAATTCAAAATAAACTGATGTAGTCTCTAAGTTCCAGATTAAAGTAGTACATCAAGGTGTCAATTAAAAAGCTTTATCCTCTTTACAAATTAGAAAAATTAGAATGCGTAAGCTTAAATAGTAAGAAGATAAAAAATATTCTTAGGGAGCTACATTTTCTGCAAAGGCTCCCTGAACTTCATCAGTCCTGAAAATATTTTGTCATATATCTGAGGAGATTAGATACATGAAGAGTCTGAAGATGCTGTATTTGTCCAGAAACAAAAACCTTCCAGATGTGAGTAATGCTGCTTTATTTTTTAAAGCTTTTTTCTTTCCTTTTGAAGAATAATGTTGTCTTACAAAAACATTTGAACGAGGTATCTTTTTTTTTGAAATTATTACATAAGTCATGAAGATGTACTTTAGTAATTGCATTCTGGAAGGTATTTGAATACTCTTTCGAGGAAGCTGAGGACATGGAGGTTTTAAACTAATAATTCTTCCGATATACATGTGTATCCTATAAAACTCACAATATGAATAAAACCTCAGCAGTATAAATAGGCAATGGTTCGTTGTTAAATCCTAGTAAGGCTCCACTGAGTTGGGAAAGACCAAGGGACAAAAGATGGTGTATCTAATGAAGAACTGTTTTTCTCTTAGCTGTGTGCAGAATATTGGAGTACAAAAAGCCAGAAGCAGAATAGGGAAAGTTGTTGCTAACTGGGGATACCTGAATGAAATGCACAAAAATATCTGGGCTAAGAACAGTGAGGGGAGAGAGAATACAAATGTGAGGGCTAGAATAGCTATAGGAGTAGCCAAGCAGAGAGACGGCAAACTAAGCTAGTAGCCTGTTTTCCAGAAACAAAACAGATGGATTGTGTGTGACTCCATCGGATCTGTTCTTCTGCTAAAGTATGTTTCTGAAGGGGGAAAGAAAATAAGTTATTTACTGCTTTTTCTAGCTCATAATTTATTTAACATTATGAAAAATGTCAATATACATCTTTGTGCAGGTCTTACTTGTGTGTGTCTTTACAGAGTTGCACTGTATAACCAGCAGCCTCAAATGTTCGGGGTTTAGTGAGCTCCCCGAAAGAGAGCTGTTTTGTAGCTTCACTGGCAGCCTTCATTACACCTTCTGCACTGGTTGGTAGAACTGCAGATTACTTCAATGGATTTAAAATCTTTAATTTACTAATTTCTGATTTATCAGTATTTGACATACTGTGTTTCATGTCACTGATTTAGTTGCAGTATTTGCTGTCTGATTGATGTGCTGCTTGAGTATATTATCTGTCTGCTTCTGAACATTTTATCACCGTTTTTGCAAACAACTGCAGACTGAGAGTCAACATGGAGATCTTTGAGAATACCTACATGGGACCAGAAGCTGGAGAATGTAATGAAAGGATGCTTTCAAACCTGAAAAACTGTGCTGTTTGGTAAAAACAATAACAAAAACATTCTTAAGGAAAATTACTGTGCTGATATTACAAACCTTTACATTTTAGTTTTTATGTTTTAGTTGTGGCAATTAAGTGAAAGTTTTGTTTGTTTGTTTTTAATAGGGAAGGAACTGGGTGTCACACCTCTGACGGTGTACTCGGGTTTTGTAGATTCTGTTATTCCTAAAAGAATGGTAACTTTCCCCGACATAACAAGTGATATTCCCCCTCTAGTGCAAGGACACAATACAAAAGTTACGATAAGGGTCTTTTTCTAGTTAGGCCGTTTCAAACTTCTAACATTTTTCATGAAACATCCTTGATGCTGTGTGTAGGAGTAGAGCTGTTCAGTTTTTTTAATTTAAAAAAGTGCCTTTAATGGTGGGGTCTCGAGGGGGGACAGGAAGGACACAGATTGCTTTTCGTGAATTAGATAATAATCGAACTGAGACATTTGGGCACTATGTGGGCATATTGAGAATACTGTGTATTTAAAATCTGTGTACCATTATGTCTTCTACATTGCAGGATACGTGTTGACTTGTCCCACACTATAGCCCCTTCGGAAAAAACTTAGCTACAGAGTTTTGGTACTGGAGCTGGATGTCTGTGGACTGTTGCAGATCAAGGATGTCACTGAGAATGAAATGTGGAGTACCCTGTGTGACTGCAGCGGTGCATTGGATGGATACAGGCTCTTTAAGAAGGACAGGCTGGGGAGGTGAGGAGAGGTTTAGCTTAGCCCTTGGCTGTGGGACAGGTGATCAGTCTGTTCATAGCTTATGGGTCAGGATCAGAGGGGTGGCCTACATGGGGCGTGTCGTAGTGGGTGCCTGCTACACACCAACCAACATATTTTTACTAATTTTACTAATAGTGGTTTTTTTGCACAGTTCAAGTTCCCTGGCCAACTCCAGAGCCTTAATCTAAAAATAAGACAAAGCAGGCTAAATTTGAAAATGATTGCTTGGTAAATACATTTGATTATGAAGTCTCCATTAAATCCTGTGTATGAAACTCAGTGTCTTTTCCCTGCAAGATTTATTTTAAGAAGAACACACAAGACACCTGGTTTCACCTGCTGTACAAATAGGCTATCAGTAGAGGCTTTCTTGTATTCTCACTTACTTCACACAATGTATGATACATATCACAGCTATGCATGTAACATCAAAGTTTGTCAGATGCACAAACTAAGGTATTACCTTCAAAGAATGGGCTTTCCAAAACTAATAACAAATGTTATGTGATTTAAGAGTCTTGAAACAGTCTTTATAAATTTCAGCTGCATGCAACATTTTCCAGACCAAAGCACTTATAAAAGACAGTTTCAAGGACTGTAATCAAGTATGCATTTTAATAAGGGGAAAAAATCCAACCATGTGCTGTGTGCCATAAAAAGAGATGAGAACTGTTGACTATGATTATAAAAGAAGCTAAGTAAACAGGCCGAGAAGAGAACAAACAGGATATCTGGTAAATGTGTAAGCTTAATTTTTTTAGCAGAATTTCTTATGTATAATTACTTATGCATAACATGCATAAAAAATACATTTTGTGGGCTAAACATTATTTTAACTAATTAAAACAATCACCTTAAATAGGAAGGCATAATCAAGATATAATATTAAATAGAAAAGTAACCCCTGAAGTTTCTATGATTAAATTTAAAAAGAAACTTAGCAAAGATCTCTAAAGCCAGAACTTACTGTTTCCCACAAAGCACTGACACAACAGATTTTAAAAAAATCTGTAACTGACAACAGTACATCATTAAAAATGATGCAAAATACACCTTTAGAATGATGAAAAAATTAACCTCCAACCAGTTGCCTACACACGTGTCTGCTCTATTCATGAATGCATTTCTACTAATCAGGTGAGTGAACATCATGAGAAAAAATAGCACAGAAGTACACCAATAAAAAGATAACCTGAAGTTTCTTAAAATGCTTTGTATTATTGAAGAATTCTTTTAAATAGTTGGGTTTGAATGACTTTAGTTATAGCAAATGGAGTATTTGAATTATCTCATTACTACCCTTCAGAAGACCAACCTCTTCTTTCAAAATGATGCGGATGGGTTGTTTCTAAAGCAGTGCATTATTCTTACAGTGTCATTTCCTTAACCTAAGGTCCTCCCTTTATTTCAACAGAAAAGATTGCAACAGTTAATAACTAAGCAGTTTTGCTGCTTCAATTTACATCAACTGTTTTACAAGTTAAAAAGCTATTTAAGGATAAACCAAGAAAGGCAGGTGCTCCATGCAGTATGTTAAGTTAAAGCTCATCTTCCTTTGCAGAAATTTAGGAGCACATAGTCCCCTCATGCTTCTAATATTTTAATCAGACACCTAGTCCTCATTTGCTCTACTAGATTAATCTGGCCACTTCAGTGGCAGTTTACTGGAGAGCTAGAAATTGTCAGACTTAGCCCACTTAAGACCCAAAAGACGATCAGAATATCTGAGATTAACACATAAGAATGTCTTCTACTAGACTGATTTTAGATGTACTTTAATTTTACTATCTACAAGTGTTTCAATGCAAATCACAGAGCAGTTTTAATAGTAGACTGTCTCAGCAGTCTTGCTTCCAATTTTTCAAATGAAAGTTGACAAATTATTTATTAAAGCATTGTACAAATTAATTATATACTGTCAAGAATAAAATTGTCAGTAAATCTCAATTGAAGAGCCTTAAAAATTATAGAAGCAGCTTCACTGCTAATTTTGCATGTAGTACATCTCACAAACATTTGCTTTTGAAATATAGAAGCCTGGGAATAGATAACCTATAACTATCCCAAGTAACTCAATTTATATTTTAAATTATGAAACTATGATTCTGCATGTCACTTATCTGCCCATGGACATATAAAAATATATAGACATATTAAATATATATATATATGCCATATATTTGATACTAGAGGTTTTTTTCAGTTTATTTTCTAAAGTAAAACAATAGTTCAGCAAATTGCTGGAGTTAGTGCTGAATGTATTACTGGCACACAAAGTGCATGACATTCTGTTCATTCAATTAATGACTTCAAGGATAATTTAACCAAGTATTTTAAGGACTGTACACCAAGATTAGAGACATGTATTAAATATCCTGTACTTGTTATCTCTTAAGTAAAATAACCTGTTTTTAAAATAGCATAAACCAAAATGCAAGGTGGTGGAATGTGGGGTTGGAATGTGGGTCTTAAAGTTGGGTAGAAAGTTCTTGACTAGGTTATCAGTGGCCTCAATAACGCATGTTATTATGAAACTGAGCAAGTACCTTCCATCAGTTGGTTTGCAAAATGTCAAAATTTGATCACACTTCTAAAATGCAGTGCAAAATAGACGAATAAATATGAAGCACGATTTTTGTAGAATATTTTAGTTTTGAAGGGATCTCTGGTGGTCCTCCAGACAAACATCCATCTTAGAGCAGCGCTACCTTCAGGTAGATCAGATTATTCTGTCTTTCACTTTACGAGCACCGCCCTTCTGTATGTGGAAAAAGGGGAGGAAAGGATACTGACAACTCTGTAGATACGGACAGAAGAGAAACGTTTGTTCTGTGTGTTTGCTTCAGGCTGCAGGTCCCTTGTTCCTGTGGCCTTGCTGGTCAAAGGGACCACACTTCTCAGAAGTTCTTTAGCTGAGGATTTCCTCAGTTTGAGCTGAGTTTTACAGCTTCTTCAGGTTCAACCTCCTAGGTCATAGTGAGGGAGATGTTTGTTTGGGGTTTTCTGCTCACTTTGTGTTCAATTGGTAGAGCCAGCTGACAGACTAGAACAGGTTTAAAGATGTTTCTGATTATTCAGCCTATTTACAATTCTGGTGTGTTGTATTCAGTAGTATTAACTCACCTGATGCTTATTCCTTTAGATAGGTCTTCCATTCCATTCTTATCCTTAGCCATGCATTTCTCATAGGAGCTATCATTCTTAGGGATTTTCAGACAAATCATCATATTGGAAAATAGCTGAAGCATTGCAGTGATGGACTGTAGTCTCTTTCTGCTGGGGTTGGGGACTGATGAAGTTGTTACTGGAGAGCTTCACCTGTTTGACCTCAGTCCCTGCTTGACACTCCTGGATCTCTCACCTGTATACCACAGGTGGTTGTGAAGACATCCCATGCAAAGAGGTCTTCTTACCACATTTGTGCAGATGGTGAGCAATGCACCCTTCGTTTTCCACTTGAATTTCAGTTTGTTATTTTTCATTTGTATTTCCAAGGATCTTTTTATGATTACACCTCCCTCCAATTTAGCAGCCGCTGCACGTCTCATTAAAGCATTTTCTACTTCTTGAACCTCATTAAAAGAAGGCTATATAAGGCTGGACTGGACAGCAGTGATGGGCTTTGTCACACAGCATTAGCTATCTCACTCAGCGGATGCCTTGAGCTTTTGTAATTCACCCTAAGTCTATCTACACCACGGAGCACCAGTCCCAGCAAGTATGGAGTGTTTCTGGCAGACTTTGTTATGTGGCATCAAATACTTTGTTAGCTGGACATAAACTACATCAGTTATTATACAGAAATCACTTATTTCGTATGCCTTACCTCTTTTGAAAGGACTTCTCCATCTTAGAGTAGGTAATGCTTTCTCTGCACGTGCAGCTCTTACTGCCTATGCTGTGTCTGCCAGCAAGAGTCCCAACCATATGATGATTTTTTTCAAAATCTGGACTTCATCCATGAGTATCTGGACTCAGGCCATGGAGCTGCTGTCAAATAGTTTGTGGTAACAACTCTCAATTATTACTCATAGAGTACATAATGAAGAGAGTGACTTGGAAATGGAAGGTCCTAAATTCCATTGCCATCTCCCTCAGCCATCCAGTCCTCAAGACACACTTTCATATATATTTACTTTCTGTAGCACTGATAATCCTAGTTTTTCCCTAGACCCTCTTAAAGTTACAGAGTTTTGGGAGTAAACGATTTGTGTATTGGATAATGAACTTTCAACCCCATATTAAATGATGTAATGCAGTTAAAAACTGCTCTTGAAAGAGACTGAGGTGGATATGCCTCATTCCAAATGTGTGTGACTTAAAGGGTTCCATTATGGAAAAATAAATGCAGCTTCATAGCCATAATTACTTTAGCTGACATGTTTAGCTGAGCAGCAATAAAGCATACATCATCTTAATATGTTTTGTTAATCTTGCCAATGATGTATACCCTGCAAGCTAAAATTACCTCACCAGATTATATAGAACGAAGTCAGTGAAAAGAAGCTAAGCTTGCTAATTAATAAGCTAGACAAAGTGGCAAGTACGGTTTTACTGCTTAATCTATGTTATTCTAATTTATTTAAGTACTAAAAACCAACATGAAATTCCTTTCTTTTAGCTATGGTTGGTCCTGCTGTGTGTGTGTTCAAACAGAACAGGTATTTCAGATATTTTGTAACAGTAAATACACAGATTTTATTTCATTTGGAGAGCTGCATTGGAACGTGCTAAGATTTTAGGTTAAGAAATACCTCCAGCCTTGAAATTCTTCTGATAACTCATGGAAGAAAGCAACAAACAAAAGAACTTCACAGTTTGTCGGGTTTTTTTTTAATATGTTTCTGTCTGTACTGCTTGGGAGAGGACATTTTTGTTTAGCTGTTTTTCTTGCTGTCTTTTCTCATCCAAGGGAAGTCAACGTGGTGGTGACAGGAACTGGGAATCTTCATCATGACAGAAAAATCAAATTGTGTGTTCATCTACCTTTTCCATTTGAAGATAATTATTATTTAGATAAAATGTACAGCATTTATACTTATTAGGATATTTTCGAGCACTTTAGAGTAAAATGAGATAATTATATTTCATCAGCCAACAATATCCTTTTTTTCAATTTGGCATTTGGGACAGTTTTTCTAGCATCATTGTGCAACATGGGCTTGTCAGTTTGTTAAATTTTTTTAAGCATGCGATTATGGAAATCAGAGGAGAAATTTCATTTAAAAAAAATAGAAGCAGTAATTCAAACCTAAAATTTGGACGAAAAGAAAATCCATATGTTTTTATTTTTTTTTTCATTGTTGTTTGACATTCCGTAACAACTTGGAACAATATCTTAGTCCAAGATTTCAAACAGAACACTGTTATCTTTTTAGTCATGTATATACAGTTGCTTAAGGGCACTAGCACTTACTTTCTGTATGCCAGTGAATATAGGAAAAGAGAAATGTCTTCAAAACAATGGCCTGATCTGATAACCTATTTTCAGTTACTCTTATTTTTTGTTTATGACTGAGTTGTAAAGGATGTGCTGTTATACAAGCCTAATTTTTATGAGGTGTTGTGAATTAATGGTTGCTCTTTCAGTGCTATCAGTTGAACATATGTGCATCTTTGTGCTTGTTACACAGGCCACTGATTTGCTATGGTAGATAAGGTCATAGAGGTTAAATGTTTTGTCTGTAATATGATGAATCGTACAACAGGAAAGAGAATTGGGTTACACGTGGATGTGGGATGAGAAATTGAGGTGGAATTGTAAATCTCTAGGAAGCATTTGGATGCGCAGTATTGAGAAACAGGAAATCCTAAATGTGTGCTGTTCAGCATGATCATACATTTATATGAAAGTAAATGAATTTTAAAGTGTTGAAGTATTTGGATTTTAAAGCTTTGTTGTTTTTCTGGTTCTGGATCATCCTAGATAAGAGGACTTGCAGTACTTTTCGCTGAATGACTTAATATTTGGTTGGTTTCTTACACGGCTGTCTAATCAAAGGCCTTACTTTGTTTTATAATTTATATGTTTCTAAAGCATTTTTAAGATATCAAATATGAATGCATTTTATGTCCCAAAGTAGGTGGTGGAAATGAGGGTTGAAGATGGTCAACACCTTGGAAAAACAAATCTCTTAAGAGACCTTTGAAGTGCAACTGCTCCCAGCCAACAATAACAGCTGAATTTCACAGCAGCTTAAACAACTTCCCAGCTGGATGCTGCTTCTGCTCTCATTTCTGTAGACACAGGTAACATTATAAAAAAAGAGTGAAAAACTTGAGGATCAGTTTACGGCATCTCTGTAGTGCTTACTTCATTATTACTGGCAAGTCATCCATTTCATGGAGCCAGAGAATTGCAGAATCATTTTGGTTGAAAGGGATCTCCTGAGATCATCCAGCGTAACCCCCTGCTCAGGCAATTGAAATCCCTTGTTATGTTAGCTATGGATAGAAATGGAGTTAGGGTTTTAAAAATGTGAAGCTGAATGTTGGGTAAGGAATAATATTAACAGTATCTTGAATTTTGAAGTGAGGAGTTACTAATCTGCTGGATGCGTCACACAGCTAGACCTTGATGGGGAAAGCAGGGCAGCAGGCTGCTGCAGCCCACTGCCAGCAGTCAGTGTGCTCTTCCTCAGTCGCCACTCTGTTTGTCTGTCCATCCTGTCTCTTCAACCTTAAGCTGTTCAGGATCGAAATCACCTCTAGTTATATGGGTAGTCAGCCCATATAACTAGCCCATAGTCAGCCCAACGCTCTCTTCTGGAGCCTGCATGGTGTGCCTGTGGCTCTAAGCAAGCCATTATTCTTTGTGTGCTCCTCTCATTTTAAAGTATGTACTCATGTTTTAGAGTGCAGCATGAGGATTTTTAGGGATTAGTGGGATGGAAACCCTTCTGAGATATAGCATTGAAGGACTGGGTACTCAGAAAAAGACAGAACTGATGTAACCTTACCCATACTGCCTTTTGGCCACATTTTTTGAAGTGAACCCACCTCCAAACTGTGCTCAGTTACCTGGAGCAGCCCGAAAGATCCCAGGAGTGAGTGAAAAATGAAGCAGTACGGACACTGAAAGGTCTAATGCACAGGTTAATTTTTTGGCCATCAGTTATTTATCGGTGTGGATGTTTTCAGTGAAATCCAATCCCAGTTAGTACTATGGTGCAGTGCAAATAATAAATTAATTCCTTCTTCCTAAATTAAAATAATCTAAGTCGCTTTTGTGGCCTCAGAAAACTTCTGTTTTCTGCAGCAATATTACTGTCCACTCCTCACTCAGTGTTGCATATGACACGGCAGATAAGAGTTGTCCCTGTCCTAAGGATCTTTACATTTAAATATTAGTCTTGAAGACAAAGTGTGAGTTTAAATTGTGCCCTTAGAAGCCTTTGTGCCTTCTGAACCATTTGAAAAAAACTAACACTTTACAGGATATTTGACAGAATAAATATTCAGCAGTATTTGTGGTACAGATTGGTGGAAAGTGATTTTGAAATATTGGTGTTACAGTTTTTCTTCAGAAAGTACGCACAGTGTCTCATATTTTCAGAAGAAAATGAAAATAAGCTGAAATGTACACCTGCTACCTATAGGGACAGTGCTGTGCTCCTACTCAGCGTGGTCACGGACTGGTTGCTGTTGCTGTTGCTGTGCCATAGAGCAATCAAGGAATGCACTCTGTAGTTCAATCAGATTGCTCTCTTTGGTATTGTTTACACTAATTGTTAATTAGTTTCCTAGGATAGTACCTCATTTGTGGTCAAAATAAAACGTACACCAGATGGAGAGAAAATGAATTCCGAAGTAGTAGTCTATTCATATACATAATTATTCCTTGTAACTCTGTAATGGTGATGGTTTTGGCTGTTTAAACTCCAGCAACAGACAGACCAAGCAGATGACATTGCTTAAACATTATTCAGGGTTTTATTGGGTAAACCATAAACAACTGATATATGATCACTTTTTGACTAGCTTCTTCCATGTATTGTAATTTGATATTGTGATTAACATTTTTTCGTTTAGAGACTTTAAGTTCAAATTTTGAAGTTGCAGTAAATGTTTGGATGTGCATAAAGTGTCACTTCTAATATATTTCAGCATTTTCATTGTAAGTCCTACTTTTCCTTAGTTTTGAAATTGGCTTTTAAAACGTGGTATATAGACGTCTTAATAAAGAAACAAATACATTCTTAAAAATGACGAAAAAAGATCACATTTGAAATGTTTAGAGGTTTTTGGTTTTTTTCTGGAACAACTTTAAACTTAAAGAGGCTCTTATACCTCATGGAAAATATAGACAAAGCATGAATTACTTTATCTTTAGAAATTCTGTATTTATACTCTGCCTTTGTTTTTACTCCTATAGATGATTTCATGTGGAAGCAAGATTATTGTTACTTTCTTTTATCCCAAGAATCTGATTATTCATGTCTTTTCTTCCTCCCCTGAAATTACAGTTGTTTGTTATTTGAAATGATCATGGTGTTACAAACACAAAGATGATTCAGGGAACATATTCCTAAATGTAAGTATATAATTAGTCAGTAATTTCAGTGGGATTCTCAATGTGCTTGAATTTAAGATGTGCTTAGTAAGCCTCTTCAAGTGGTCCAAAGTTATTTATTTTGGAATAATTCTACTAAATCTGCTACTCCTATAGTAGATACTTGTAAGTCTTAAGAATAAGTAAATAAAAGGTCCATAAACAGGTGTGGATTTTTTTCTATGGGTTTTCTGTTTAGAATACAGAATTGCTGGAATGCAAACATTTCTAGAGACTTTTGGTTCTATGATGGAGCCCATGGAGACTTTTGGCATGACCTTTTCACTTTGAACGATGAGAATGGGTGAGAGATGATGGATCTCTTTTATACTGCCGTGCAAACTGTGAGGGGTATCTTGATGATGCTCCAAATATTCTGACACCATCCTGAATCTGAACATTTCAGCAAGAGGGTGGTTTAAAAGCACTCAATTCTTTTCTGATTTTGAGGTAGAATAAAAATGTAAGCACAGCATACTAAGTTTGTATCCTTATCACATTAAGAGGATGTTAAGAAGGCTGTGGGAGGTGCCCAAATGTACAGAAATGACAAGTCCAGAGTTGGTTGGGGGACCTTAGTTGTACTTTCCCTTTAAGAATTTTAGAAAGCAATGTTTTATGTGCAATCAGATTGTATTTCCAAATACAAGAAGGTTAGAGTCAGACTACTTTCATGGCTGCCTAGTCTGATATAACATTACGCATGATATAAAAGCCAATTATTTCAAGAATTTAAAGAGAACCTATGCAGATTTTATTTTTTACATTCAATTAATTTATGTAATGTATATAGTGCTTTTCCTTTGGGTAGGGCATAAATCAAAATTCCTTTAAGATGGGGAGAAAAATATATTACTGAAGTTTACACAAGTGCCATCACAGAGCAAATGTCCGTGTGGGCACTTGCACAACCTTTGTCTATATGTAGGAACACATCCACACATAGAATCATACTGAGTTGTCACTAGCCTCTTTACCTTCTCTCTTCTTAGAATCATAGAATCGTTTTTGTTGGAAAGGACCTTTAAGATCGTCAAGTCCAACTGTTAACCTAGCACTGCCAAGCCCACCATTAAGCCATGTCCCTAAGCACCACATCTACACGTCTTTTAAATACCCCCAGGGATGGTGACTCCACCACTTCCCTGGACAGCCTGTTCCAATGCTTGACAGCCCTTTCAGTGAAGAAATTTTTCTTGTTATCCAGTCTAAACCTCCCCTGGCACAACTTGAGGCCATTTCCTCTCGTCCTATCACATGTTACTTGGGAGAAGAGACCAACACCCACCTCCTTTCAGGTAGTTGTAGACAGCGATAAGGTCTCCCCTCAACCTCCTTTTCTTCAGGCTAAACAACTCCAGGTCCCTCCCAGCCACTCCGCATGAGACTTATGCTCTAGACCCTTCACCAGCTTTGTTGCACTTCTTTGGACTGGCTGCAGCACCTCAATGTCTTTCTTGGAGTGAGGGGCCCAAAACTGAACACAGTATTCGAGGTGTGGCCTCACCAGTGCAGCGTACAGGGGGACGATCACTTCCCTAGTCCTGCTGGCCACACTATCATTTAGAAATCTTGGGAAAATATGTCTACATAGAGAATTTTGTAGAACTTTAAAAGTTCTGTGTAATTTATACACAAAAAAATAATTCCTGTCCAATACAGGTTTTATTGTTAAATGTAGATATTCTAGTTCACACTGAAATGTTTGTCCCATTTTTCTTTTCAAAAGCAGCTTCATTACAGCCTCAAGTTGCACAGTGTTTCCTGTTTGATGTTATATTGACATTGTTTTAAGTTGTTGACTCTTTAAATAACACACTTTGCAAATAATAAACATACAAATAAATAAGGCAACATCAAAGTAGTAGATATTAATTATACATACAGACAAAATAAGTCTTTGATGGCAGATAGGCCCCTCATTTATCAGACACTGGGGTCTAAGATGGCTCGAGGCACAAGAGGTAAAAGAAGATTTGCAAAATGAAGTCATGGTATGGCAAAGTGAGTATGGCTCTAACAGCTGTCCAAACCTTTGTCTCCCAGTGTAGGTTCCCTTTACTCCTTTTTAATTCTTTACAGTCTGTGTAAAGAAAGGTCATCAGACATCTCACTGCTTTACCTTCTCAGGAACTTCTCTGTAACATTTCCTTCTTCCCTTTATGGTTGGCTGGAGAGCATCTGAAATGTAAGAGAGAAGTATGCACAGAGCTCTTCTGTCCAAGGAGACTGAAATAGTAGTTGAATGTGACAAATTGGTGTCAGTATATGCAGGTGAGATTACTCTTGTTTCTCATTCAAAATGTATCAGTAAGCACACCAGATTTCTTTGAAGTCTGAAAAGGCACTCTCTGAATTAATGTAAGTTTCTCCTTCTCGTTCTGGTAACTAGGCTTTCTGTAGAAATTTTCCCAAGATGTGTTAAAGCAAGATTTTTTTTTTTTTTTTTTTTAATCATTGTGTCTTGGAGAAAGCTTCCCCTCTGGCCAGTGAAATCCTAGTACAATTTCATCTTTGGCAAAATTAACTCAAAGTAATTACAGTTTGAAACAACAAATCTGTGCTATACGTGCCTTATTTTATGCACTGTTTTGCCAAATGTCTAACTGACAAATATTGCAAATTTCTGAATGAAAGAGTCATTTGAGGGAAGTAATTCTAAAATGAGAAAGTGCAAAACTGATATGTGATAGCAAAAAAATCAGTACATAATTGCGTCAGCACGTTTGAGCACACGGGTCCGTTTTTAATGTGGTGGAAGGGAAATGCCTGTATGTAGTGTGAGAGTGTCCTGGTTTGGCCCAAACCAGGCCAATTAGTCTTAGAGAAACCAAGGTCACTGCTAAATTCCTCACTGCTTATGAGTGAAGAGCCGAAGGGGGCTCGCACCTGCAGGGAGGAGCAGACAGGGCAGGTGGCCCAAGATTGACCAATGAGGTATTCCATCCCATACACGTCATTCTCACTTTCCTATTTATCACTAACCCACTGCCTCCTGGAGGTGGGGCCCAGGAGGGAGGGGCCCTCCTGTCTCCCACTGATTGGTACCAGCTTTGCCAATTTTCCAGTTAAAAGCCTGCAGGTGTGATGGCAGGGGGAGCTACTGCATTTTCTCCTCTGCTTGTGCTGGGGGGAGCAACTCTACCTGAGGAGGATTTCCAAGCTCTCAATCTTGGTTTTGTATATATTTGATTATTTCTGTTATTCTTATTATACTCTTTTTCATTACTATAGTTTATTAAAACTGTTTTAACTTTCCAACCCATAAGTCTCTCTCCCTTTTCCCTTTCCCTTCAGGTGGTGGGAGGGTTAACAGAGAGCGTCTGCCACAGGTTTAATAGCTGGCCCAGCTTTAAGCCGTGACAGAGAGTCAGAATGTAGAAATCTTCCATAAGAGGAAAATGAATAGTGAACCAGTGGAAGAGAAGGCAAAATCAACACAAGAGCTAAAAAGTCTGAATTTCCAAAGTAGCAATAGAAAAGGAACTATGAGGGGAAAAGGCAAAAGAAAATTGTTCGTGTCATTTGTGAAAATAAGGAACTAAACAAAAGCAACTGCTAAGCACTTGAATCAGCAAACTATCCAGCCATATGCTCAAGTGCATTTTTATTTAACAAAGCACTCCCCAGTCAATTAAGCAACCACTGGGGTCAGGAGAAATCTTTCCATAACTGCTATGAGAATTAGTTTAATCTTTTAGACTTCTTTTTTTTAATTCAGTAAGATGTAGGTTTTGTGTTCCCATTGTTTATGGGATTAGAGAAAATGAGGCTGAGAAAATGATAAAAAAAATTTTTAAAGTTTATTTGTAAAATTTTAAATGCATATACAATGAAAAGCACAGTCTGCCTGATTGCTTTCAAAAATGTTTTTGAAAAATTTGCATATAATCAATCGATGGTTTTCTGTTTTGGCAATACATCTTAAAAATACAGGTTTTAAAGTATTTAGGAGAGAGCACTGTCATGGAACAATCTCAGTTGTCTGTGTTCCCCTACCATGACAAGGGAGGGTTACAAATTTATAAGATTTGGAGCTGTCTAGGGCAGATATTGATTATTTTGGAAAACAACTGAAGTTCCGCAACAGTTGTCCAGTAGCAGTTGTGTATTTCTCTTGCCTGGATAAGCATGTTTCAAACGAACTTTTCAAACGTCTTAGAGTGATTTAATTAAAGCGTGCACAATTCCAGTCATGATAGTGAATTAATCACTTTTTAGCAACCATGGCCAAAGGTCTTATCCTTGCTCCCTCAAGCAGGATGGAATGATGTACACCGCAGCCATGCCAAGCACATCGTCCCATCTTTATCAGCTGTTCTCCACCCTCTAGTTGGTGCCATTTTCAAATTCCTAGGAAAAATGAGACATACTGTGTTGTGCAATGTGGATAATTTCCCTAGAACACCAGTAAAGAGATCATGGCTCAAAGTGATAAGGCCTTTACTGAGACTACTTAATTTGCTACTATCTAATGTTAAATTGTCCAATCTGAGTAACAGCTGATACTTAAGAAAGCAGCAAAACAACTGCCTTTTCTTCATCAGTGAGGTCATTAGCAATCACGTCAGAAGAGAACAGGAGTATATCTTAATTAGCATGTGAAGCAGGAGTATATCTTAATTAGCATGTAAAGACAGAATGCGTTGCTCAGGATCACCTAGAAGAGATTTTTCTGCAGTAATTGTACACCAGTAACAATTAGGGCAAAAATGTCCAAATGATAGAGTCCATGCCATGCAAGTCTGATCATACATGGAATCAGTTTCTTACATAATCAGATGTATAAAATGTAAACAATTGCATAAAATGTGCAAGTAATGGCATTTGGTTGGGTTGTCATCTCAATTATTCTGTATTTTTTATGCAAATTAAAATGTACTATGGCTTAGCAATTGGGGAATATGGATCTGTGTAGTGGTAACTTTGAATAAAATATAGGGACTCATCTGGATGGCATCTTTGAATGAGCAATCTCTTTTTTTTTTTTATATATTTTCATGGCTTCTTAAGGGCCTGGCATGCGAGTCACTGTGTTCTGATTTACTGTACACAGATTGGGTTGTTTTTGTTCCTGGCACTTTGGAAGAAAGTGCTGGAGAAGTAGCAGCAAGTTCCTGATTTCAGAGTACTTGGCAAGTATACTGGGGGATTTAGTTTGACTTATTTCTAAACTGTTGGAATTTGGAATTAATTTTATTATTTTTATAAGCTGTGGACGCATGTATGAAGTAGTTTAAAATACTTTCTTTGAAACTTAAGTATTTTGTGTGTGTTTAGTTCACTAAGTCCCAAGCAAGGATGAGACTTTTCACTAAAGTAAGTAAGATAGTTCAGTGCAACTGTGTGTTACATGAGTTTTCTGAGGTTGCTATCCCTTTTAGTAGTAAAGTTGTTTAGAAAAGTAATGTTCTCATGCCTCTATATATCTTTCAGGCTTATTTCTGGAACCAGTAGAAGTTGATGTTACAATTCAGATTATTATTGGCACAGAAGTTTTTGTCTTCTCTTTAACTTCTTAGTCACGAGGGTAGCATTGTGTACAAAACACTGGATTTTCACATGTACTTGCTGATGATTATTAAGTCAGTTTGGCAAACAACAATTTTGGGAAAGCATTTACGTCTTTTTGGGCTGACGTTTGAGGAGTAACCTCTTTTTTATTTAGTACACACTGTGAACTCTTCATGTGAAACTTTCTGTAAAGTATGCAGACTACAAGGTAGTAGTCTCATAAAATACCTTTTCAGCTATTTTAAATTAAAATGAGGAAACAAAGGACTATGTGAATTGGTTAATGTTTGTATATCAGGTTTTTCAACAACTGTTTTAGCTGTCCCACAGGCTTCATGGAATTTACTTGGCTGTGGCCCTGGAATTCCTTCGGTTTGCTGTCTCTGAGGGCAGCAAGATACTAGCTATTTAAATAATAAATTTTAATTATTACACTTCATAGACTTTCCTTTTTGAATGGCCATATTTTCTGTCATGTGTTATAAAATCTATTACCACTGTGATTTATATTATGACAGCCTACAGATCTGGATTAATATGTTGCCTTGTAAATACACTGTTAACTTAGTTTCCTCAGTGAGCTGATTAGGTATCCATTTCAGCTGGCTGAAATTAAGCCAATGAGTAAAGTGTAAGGACACTTTAAAATTGCAGGTTTTTCTAACTAACACTTGCACTGAATGATGTGCCTCTGTAAAATATGTAGCGGACACACAGTGTGTCGTAACTGTGGGTAGAAACAAGGCATTTAGAGGCTTTCAAACAGAAGAAAAGGAATGTGATAACATTATCATGGGATGCAGAAGAGGGACTTTATCTGCTGAAGGGTCTGGAGGCAAGGTATTGCTGATTATTCAGATAGTCGTATCTTCTGTATGTAAGAGTGTCAGAACAAAAACTTACTATTGAAGGAAGGGTATGTAAATTGGGATAATCTTCAATTTAGTATCCATTCCTCTGCCATAAAATGATGTAACAGTCAAGAGAGAGAATGTGAAAAGCTTTCTACATTGCCCACAGTGTTGGATGTAGTAGAATGTTTTTTTGGGAAGAATTGGTAACCCAGAAGATGCTACAGGAAAGTGATTCTTTATGAGCCACTTTTGAAGCAAAAGTGATATCACATTTCAGCATTCTTTTCCTCTGACTTGAAATTTGTTTTATCAATCTATTATATGACTATTAAAACTATTCTTTTTCATGGTCCTAACGGTAGCTAAGGTTTTCCTGTTTTCAACATACTCACAGGCAGTAGAGTTACTGTGGCACAGGGGTAACTTACTTTAGTCACACATTGCTACTGCTCCACTAAAGTGAAGTTTGTTGCACTTACCTTTAATATACTTTTTGTGTCTAAAGGCTAGGAATTAACTTTTGTTGTCTATTGATATAAAAGACAATTACCATTTTGATTAGCTGCAAGTGTGGTTATTTTTCTAATAAGACTGCCTTATTTTTTGAGTCCACTTGAAAGTGAAGTTAACTGAAGAAAGGGAGTCTCATGTCTGAGGAACAAATAACGGAAGGTAACAGAGAAAACAGAACAAGTCTGTTGTCAGAGTTCAGTAGCAGAAGGATAAGAGGCAATGCTCACAAGCAGTAGCAAGGGAAATTCTGTTTGAATACACGGGGGAAAAATGCAACAAGGGGGGTTAAGCACAAGAATGTTTTTTCCCCGGGGCTTGTGGAATCTCCATTCTTGGAGATTTGCAAAATGCTCCTGAGCAAGGTCCTGAGCAACTTGATCTGTCTTTGGAGTTATCCCTTCTTTGAGAAAGTGTTTGGATGAGACGACATTGAGAGGTCCCTCCCCACTTAAATTGTTCTATGATTCTAAGGATATCTGAAGATAAAGTTCTTCAGGAATGCTTGTTTCATGATAGTTGTTCCCAAATAATCCTCTCATGAGACAAACAGTAATCAGTGAGCACCTAACTGTTCTGTGGTTGATGAGAACATTATATTCATTCAGGTAAAAAGTAACTTGATGTATGAACCCTTTGGTGGCTTGGGAACAGTGGGCTGCACTTTTGAACTTAGTTAATTTTAGACCTATCTGCTGTTTGTCTAACTCACAAGGCTGTTGCACTTGAATTCCAGGAAATTCCTGTCATGGGAGGTCAGGTTTGGTCGTTGCAGCTGCATCAGTGCCTCCGTGTCCCACAGCCTTTGGTGGGCCAGGTCTCAGCACCGTCATTTACAGATTAGGTCTCAGAAATGAGGATGGATGCTTCTTCAAGATGTATTTAAATGCTCAGAACCCACGATTTGAAATGAAAGGAGATCTGGAGTGAGCAGAGGTTTTGAACCTCATTCTCTATTGGTCAAGGCTAGAATTGAAACGAGTGAAGAGGTGCTTCTGTGATGTGGCTGCTTGGTTCCATATGCTGCTGAGCACCCGCCAGCCCGTAAGGTACACAAGGGAAGGGGATCACTTGAGTTTAGATCTGTTGGTTTCCAAAGTTAAAATGGTCTCCTTTCATTGAGTGGCTTATAGGCCAGTTTGTGCACTCAATAATCAGAAAATCTCGTTTATGCACTCTGTCCTAATATTTGGGTAAGTGAAATAATATAAAGAAACTGATGTTTGTGATTTAAACATTTTTCCACATGTGTTTTTGATGTTGAGACCTTAAACAGCATCTCTCTTGCACAGAAGAGTCTGTGTCAAGGCTAAGCGTTATCACAAAATATTTCTGTGTTTAATGCCTGTATATGTGTATAAATATTTATGTGTTTTGGCTATGAAGGTACCATCTCAAATCTATGAGTTTGTAAATCTCAGTTTCCAGTCCATTCCGTGACACTTATCCCAGTTTAAAAAGAAAAAAATAAGCTTTTTTTTGCTAATTTGAAGGTAAATTTGAAAGTAACCTTCAAACAGCTGCTGGAAAAAGCCTTAAAAGAGAATGAAAAAAATGAGATTTTATTTACAAATGTTTTCCCTAAGAGATGGACACTATTGGATTTCTTATGCTCATTTTAGATGTGCTAAAAGTATTTGATATATCTTCCCAATAATTCAAAATTTTTTTTCTTCGTTAGCACCTCTGTGGCAATTTATTAGCAGACAGCTGTAAGTATCTCAACCGGAACAGAGTTTAAGAGGATGGTTGCATTACCAGATGTTTTTTTTTTTGCCTGTTCTGCATTTTCATTTCTCATTCATTAGGTGAGCTGAGAGCAGGCTGTACCTGAGCATTAGGAGCTCCCATGGTTCAGTACCTTGCTAATATCTGCCAGTCGACCTACTCTCTTAAATTTCTGACCAGTAAATACATTTGAAATGTAGTGACTGAACCTTTTATTGATGCTACAGATCTTTGATTTTTAACATACTGTGTTATTAAACTATTAGTTAATATTACCTAGTTCAAAAACCATCACGTCGTGAGGCAGTGTCAGATCTAGACAGCGCTCTTGGACTCTGCAATAACCAAAGAAAAATACCAAGCGAAGCCACTCGATGTCAGTGTTGCTTCACACAGTTCTGTGCAGCACAGCATCGTTAACGGTGCTGAAAAGCCCGTTTACAAGAGGAGATGTTCGAGTCGAGCCCAAGCCATTTGGGTCAGGTCTGACTTCTGTCGTGCCTGGATACTCACCTTTAGCTTGTGATAATTCTGATTGCTCTGTGGCAAAGGAGGTATTAGTGTCACCATAGTGGCTCCTAAATGTCCTGTATGACGAAGGGATGGAGAATTTAGCATAATATGTTTTGTGAAGGGCAAAAATCATATCATTTTCAATTTAGGTCCACATTTAAGTATCTGATGATTGAAATCAGGAGAACTTTTAAAGTTGGGTGTTACTGAAAATAAATGCATTGCATCCAGCTGTGGAAGATATATTGGCAAGCTGTGGAGTTTGTGAATTATGTTTTGTTTTGATGCACCAGAATTTCAGAGGGGAAGTTCCTTAAATTTCAGTAGTAAATAATCTGCATACTTAAATGTATGCTTATTCTGTGGCCTAGTTTAATATTTTATGTAATACATGTGATTGATAACCTATTTTCTTACAAATTCTCAAAATTCAGTAATGCTTTTTTGAAGGTGTGGATTTTTGTCACTGTTTTTGTGTTCTTCCATTTGTCAGCACTCTCTTATATTCCAGTAGCTTGTATAATATTATCATGTACTGTGTTCTGCGATGTACAAACTGCACACTTTGGTCTCTTTGAACTAGTACCTACCACTCTTTGTTTTAAATCTGACTTCCATTCCCATCCAGTTGTGCTTTGTGAAACATAGTTGGAATTTTTCATAGGATTTCTTCTGGAACTTTAGCCATCTTTCCTAAAGACACAAGCTTTGTGTGACCAAGATTTTTGCCTGTCTTTTTTTCTTAAGTCTTTCATCTAGTATCCTCTTAATCCTTTAGTCGTCATTATCTCTATTTGACAGAAAGACAGCAGTATCAAAACTGAGTTAATTCATAGAAATTGTTGGTCAGGATAAAGGACAAGGATGAATGGAAATTAGCTTCCCCACTGAAGAAAAGGTGAGGAAAGCTCAATCATTATATATTCAGAGTTCAATCTCATATATATTCTGGCAGTGGCCAAGCAGCCAGAAAGGTACATGTAGTTTTGGATTAATGATAGCACCTACTTTCCCTTGCACAGTGAGGGTAGATGGGAGAACATGGGGAAGTGACCTGGATGCACTGGATGTTCCTGGGGAGCAAATGATGTACGTCAACAGGAACGGGGCCTCCAACATAAGAAGGACATGGAGCTGTTGGGACGAGTCCAGAGGAGGGCCACGAAGATGATCAGAGGGCTGGAGCACCTCTCCTATAAAGATAGGCTGAGAGAGCTGGGGTTCTTCAGCCTGGAGAAGAGAAGGCTCCAGGGAGACCTTATAGCAGATTTCCAGTACCTGAAGGGGGCCTACAGGAAAGCTGGAGAGGGGCTTTTTACAAGCGCATGTACTGATAGGACTAGTGGTAATGGTAGCTTAGATATTAGGAAGAAATTCTTTCCTGTGAGGTTGGTGAGACACTGAAACATGTTACCCAGAGAAGCTGTGGCTGCCCCCTCCCTGGCAATGTTCAAGGCCAGGCTGGATGGGGCTTTGAGCAACCTGGTCTAGTGGAAAGGTGTCCCTGCCTGTGGCAGGGGAGTTGAAACTAGATGATCTTTAAGGTCCCTTCCAACTGAACCCATTCTATGATTCCATGATGAATACAGGTTTAGTTAGTCCAGACTGATTTAATGTTGGATGTTTGCACATATTTAGTAAGTGATCTGTCTTCCTGAGAAAACAAGGAGCAAGTCATATTATTTCCATCATTGCATCTATGCCTGCCTAAGGTACGAATAACTTCATTTAACTTCTGTGAGTATACGTAAACATAACTATAGTTCTTAAACTTTCCTGTCAGTTTATGTGAGGACTAAAAGCAGTTTTCATGCAAGAGTCCAGTGATTTCCTACAAAAGCTGCTTCCATATGAAGTGGTGATTAGGGCTTTTATCTCAAAGTTTGCCAGAATTTTCTCTTTTTGAGGTCTACGTTGGAGTAAGTTGTTAGATTTTTTTTTTTTTTTAAATTCTTTGAGGCCAGAGCTAGAGGATCAAACCTTCTGCCTCCACATATCCACTCTGTATGTAAATATCCAAGGTATATAAATGTTAGAGGAGCTGATGAAAATACAAACTGCCCTCACAGAGTTTACCCCATTTTTATGGAACCTATTATAAATCAAGTTTGAAAAGCCCACCATATCTGGTCTATGATGCAATAATTCTTTCCTTTTTTATACTATCTGTATTCTAAATTTTGACTTATGGTAGTTATCTTTTTAGCATTGTACATAAGTACACTATCAGAATCATACTTTTGTGTATTTACCAGAAATAAAAAAAACCACAACTATCTAATCACTTGAAAATAGCTCTTTTGATTATCTTATATAAGTAAAGCCTAATTGTAAAAAATCTAACCTTACAACAGCGTGTGTGTGAATACACTGACTTAAATGTATAAAGACAAAGGTTCCTTATGCTTATCCTTTAGTGTTCCAGAAAACTAAGTTTTATACGCCTGTTTCAGGAAAGGAGAAGGTCTCATAGTCCTGATAACTAAGGTACATCATGATACAGTTTGAAATATGACAAGTCTGCATAGTCTGGGAGCTTATAGATTATAGGTTTATAGGTTAATGAAAGCCACCTTATAAGAAAAATGTTTAAACATCGTGTGTATGTGATACAGTTTGTGTTTCAGTTAGGATACTTATACGTTTTAGGAAGGTGTTTTTTGATGTTTCTTTAAGATTCACATGTTGGACCACTGTGTAGTAATGTATGGGCTTGCTGTTATGCATACCTGTACATCTGTTTGCCCTTAAAAAATTTTTATTTCTTTGGGGGTTTGTAAATTATATGTTGCTTTGTGTCATTGCTAACTAAGAGTATCACAGAATCACAGAATCACAGAATGTTAGGGATTGGAAGAGACCTCGAAAGATCATCTAGTCCAATCCCCCTGCCGGGGCAGGATTGCCTAGACCATATCACACAGGAACGCGTCCAGGCGGGTTTTGAATGTCTCCAGAGAAGGAGACTCCACAACCTCTCTGGGCAGCCTGTTCCAGTGTTCAGTTACCCTCACCGTAAAGAAGTTTTTCCTCATATTTATGTGGAACCTCCTGTGTTCCAGCTTGCACCCATTGCCCCTTGTCCTGTCAAGGGATGTCACTGAGAAGAGCCTGGCTCCATCCTCATGACACTTGCCCTTTACATATTTATAAACATTAATGAGGTCCCCCCTCAGTCTCCTCTTCTCTAAGCTAAAGAGACCCAGCTCCCTCAGCCTCTCCTCATAAGGGAGATGTTCCACTCCCTTAATCATCTTCGTGTCTCTGCGCTGGACTCTCTCTAGCAGTTCCCTGTCCTTCTTGAACTGAGGGGCCCAGAACTGGACACAATACTCCAGATGCGGCCTCACCAGGGCAGAGTAGAGGGGGAGGAGAACCTCTCTTGACCTGCTAACCACACCCCTTCTCATACACCCCAGGATGCCATTGGCCTTCTTGGCCACAAGGGCACACTGCTGGCTCATGGTCATCCTGTTGTCCACTAGGACCCCCAGGTCCCTTTCCCCTACGCTGGTCTCCAACAGCTCTGCCCCCAACTTGTACTGGTACATGGCGTTGTTCTTGCCCAGATAATGAAGAGTACTTCATTAATTTCAAAGTTACAACAAGGAACAATGTTTTTCAAGACTAGTGACAATGTTATCAATTCCAAATTTAATGATAATGAAATTTTTGCTCGTCAAAGTAATTGTTGGAGTAAAACAAAATTTCCATACAAATTCCACATCAGGACATCCCAAAGACTTTGCATGTGCAGTTCTGCCTGTGTCTAACAGGGCTTATTTTGAAGTATTAGTTGTAAAATGTTTGCACTCACGCATGCACACACCCATAGAGAGAAACCATTCCGTGTTATTGGTGAGGGACAAAAGTCTGTTGATACAGCTAATCCTAGGAGTTCAGATACTAATCTGGGATTAATTAAAATTGTCCAGATTTACTGACTCTGCAAATGTGAGGTGGGAAAATATCAATTACAGACTTTTTCAAACAGCTTCAGCTTTTTGATGTGAGAATTTTGAAGAATGGAGAGTATGTTCTTGTGTGTTTAGTGATGGTTCTTTGGTTTCATAATGTTTTTTTTTTTAACTCTTTCAGAATATTCAGAGCTTCCTGTGAACCACGATTTTTTTTTAAAAAAGATGGGACTAGACTCTTTCACACAAGTACCCATATTTGGGTACATATTTGTACAAACATATCTATGTGTAGAAATGTATTTTGATTTTTCTTCCCCAGTAAATGCTATTATAGTTAGAGGTACTGAACATTTTATCAAAACTAAGCAGCCCCTGACAGCTGAGTAACTCCTGTTGTAGCTAGAAGGATTCCTGTCCACTTCTGATCATTGAAAGTAGCAAAAGGTCTGTGTAGTGAAACACTTGGCATCCATAAAAGCCTGGATTATGAAGTCCTTGAACTGCACTTTCAAGCTAAAAGCAGGAAGACATACACACACAAAACCCAAAACACAAACCCCATATAAAAATAAAAAAGGAAATGATGCTCAGAGGTTTATTCCAGTGAACAGAAGTAAGATAAACCTGTCTTGTGTTTCTTCCATTCTCTAAAAAGTATGTACATGGTAAAAGAATGGGCAGGGCAAAGAATAAATATGCCTGGAATAGCTAAAAGTGAGGGTCTGTCTTAAGCAGACCCTCTTTTTTGATTTTTTTTCCCTTTGCACTTCTAAGGGATGCAATAGTGGACACCACCTGAATGTCACTCAGTAGAATGAACTGTGGTGCATTTGCCCTTGCACTTTTCTCCCTGGTGCATTTGGAAACAAAGTCTCATTTTTCTAAAGCTGTTTTGGATGGACAATGCTTCAGTTTTGTTCATCTAATCTAAACAATTAAATGTAAATTAATTTATATAAATAAAATGGAAACATTTAAAAAACATATTTATTTTTATTGCCTACTGCAGAATAGCGATTGGGAAGACACTTCACCCATATGATGGATCTTACATTTTAACTTAAATTTCTTTTCTATCCAGAGATAAAATAAATTTAGAGGAAAGCCACTGTGTCCTTGCTCCATATCAGACAAGGCATTTAAATGTCTTGGTATTTAAAGCTCTTCCATGCTCTTATCACTTTGTGTCTGAGGACTTTGTATTGTACACAAGGTACATGACATTATTACAAGATCAAAAGTTACTTGGTGAACTGTCTTCATTGACAGAGCCTTTGCTGGGTGGACTACCAAAAGCAGAAAGAAATAGCTTCAAAGAATGATCAACACAATCCCACATGGAGCTGATAGCTTGCAGTCCTTCACTTCACTTTGAGCTTGTTACACTTAAGTCTGAGGCTTCAGGCTATGGAGAGAATCTGTGTATGCTTTCAGCAGGACTTTTTGCTACCTGATGTTCTATATGAAGAAGCTTTTTACTGTCATTTAGAAGACAAAATGTTGATGGAGCAAAACAAGTTTGCTATCACCACTGTTACTGAGGACTTCATGCCTTCCAACTGCAGCCAGAAAGACTCTCTCTAGCAGGGGCAAGGCTGCTCGCTGTTCTCCTGGGCTTGGCAGGGAGATGCCTGCTCCGCTGGGCACTTCCCGCTTGCATTAGCATAGCCCAGCCTATATCGCACACACACCCGGTAATACCTCGTTTTGCCACTGGACTGAGGCCAAAAGCACAAGAATTACAAGGAATATAAAGCGGGAGGTTACTGGAAAGAATCACAAACTAACAGGAGACTAACCAAATTTTTGCAAAGAGCAGAAAATGTGATCTTTGCTATAAACAGTTCTTGCATTTCATGTAGCTGTTTATATGATTGAAGGGTTTAATAAGTATTTTTATCGAGTGTAGTTTGAGAGCAGCTGCAGAAATCTTAAGTGCTTCTGTTCATTTTTTTTTTTCCCTGTAGTCTTGGAACTACAAAATCTCAGAAGGAAACTAGAAACTGACACAGATCAGGGTGATTCCTCCACTGTGCGCTCTTCGGAAAGAGGAACTGCTTTTGGGGGGTGGGAATGATGACAGGAGCAAGAAGGAAAAGAAGTGCAGTCTGGAGGAAGATCCAGGCTGTTCACTTTGAAGATATCAAAGTCTGGTGTGTGAGAAGGCTGCCCATCTTGGAATGGATGCCCGTCTACAATTGGAAGGAAAATTTGATTCCTGATACAGTTTCTGGGACGATGCTAGCCATCCAACAGGTGACTCAAGGTACTGTCAACTCATTTCAGATTCATATTGTGAAATCTGGTCATCCTGAATGGGTCTGGTCTTCTTTTTCTGTTTCTTTTTCTTTTTTTTCTTTCTTGTTTAATATTTTCATAAAGCTTTGGTTAAAACAGAGACATGCTTATATATCTAATGTTGATTTAATTGAAATAAAAATATAAGAAAAAATGTATAGTCTTAACTCTTATGTGTATATAGTGGATGTGCAAATGTGGATAGGAATGCCTTGTGTTATTGTAGCTCATTTCTGTGAGCTGGAACTTTACCATATATCCCATCTCTGATAATTTTTCAAAGACCTAACATAGAAGATAAGAGAGCAGTAGCTCTATTGACACAGTGTATGGTTATATAAAATGTTTTATCAGGTAAATGACCACCTTTTTCCTGGTTTCATATGGAAAACAAAATATACCTACATGATAATTGCATTGTAAGAGATGCTGCTCTGGAAGAAACATTGGCATTATACTATTACCTGTGGAAGCTCAGAGAACAGCAGGAAAAATTAACAACTTTCTGTGCATAAAGGGTGCTCCTGCCAGAGATATTACCCACAGACAGGATCTGCCTGCATCCACAGCTTGCCTACTTCAGCTTCTGCATTGATTTAATGCTGTATTACATTACCTACCACGTCTCGTTTCGAGCAGCAATACAAAGTAAGGGTGGAGCTAGATTCAATTTGGCAGCTTAAAAAAAAAGAAAAAGAAGGAAAAACTCCCAAAACCAAAAGCCTGCACAATGACCTGCAGAAACCTAAAGTCCCAGTAATTCGGGTTTGTAAAGTGATTGCTACCGGGAAATAAATGCTTTTGTCAGTTTTTGGTGTGTCTTTGATAGGGTCACCTTCTTTTGGCAATACTTTATATTTGTCTCGGGCAAATCACAGCTTCTTATCTGCCTCAGATGGACTTTAACTCCTTCCCTTAAGTAAACTTTCTTACCAATTTCCCATATTAGCTATGCTTAACTATCATTCATGTTGTTAAATTATAATCACTCCTTTAATTGAATTATGCTGGAGCTGGAAGCAACTTATTTGTGTAAGTATTTGTGCTTTTAAAGTAATTAGGAACATCTGCATTGGCATGATTTAACTTTAAGAACCTTAATACCCTAACGCTGTGAAGTATCTAATTTCACTGGTATGTGTGTATACAACAATTGTAATTAAAACACTGCTAATAACAATATGTTGAAATTCATCAAAAATATTAAGTTAAACAGTAGTTCTGTGCTGCTGGTAGTTTTAGCTAAGATTTTCTTGTTTGAGTCTTGTACCAAGAAGTAATTTAATGTAACAGATAAATTTAAGAAGATCTAGTGAAGACAGAAAATACTGGTTTTGTTTTTCTAGATTATTTTTAATTACTCTAGAAATAATTTTATCCTTATTTTATGCTTCTTAAAAACAATCTTCCTTCCTGCTGACCTGTTTTTCCTCTCTCTCTTCTCACTGCTTCTCAAGATTTCAGAATGATTTTAGGGGATGGAAAAGGAGTCTGGTATAAAACACTTTGGTATTGTTTATAGTGCTTTAACTTGAACACAACATATTTATTTAGACCTTGCTTGCATTAGCTCTTTTCCTAGTGCTGTAAGTCTTCCAGTTACCATGACTATGCTTTAATGCTTTCACAGAGAGGGTTATGAAAGAAAATAAAAAGTCCTGTTTGTTGTACAACATGAAGGGAAAAGAACACAAATTTTGAGAGGTCTTATTGTGTCTGTTTCCTTCCACCCACAAAATAAAACAACAAGGTTTGTAATGAGGTGAAAGGCAGAAATTCTAACGATGGTAGGAAACAATTCGTAACCCGTGATAACTGACATGCAGAGCACAGTGTCATTTGGTGTTGCAGCAACATGTTTTAAGTAAATCCAAGTGTATGGAAATAAACTTGAGTTATGGAAGTATATGGAAAAATCTGCAGCTGTATTTGTATGCAACAGTTTTCTGAGTAATGAGAACTGCATACTCCAGGGTAGAGAGAAGTCCCGTAGCTTGAGAATAATTAAGAAAGACCTTCCAACTGAGCTGTGTTTTCCACAATTTCCTGCTGTGGGATTTCTTACTCATCTGACATTGGCCATGTTCAGACTGTTCAGGTTGGCAACTGCTCTGATCTGGTGCAATGAGTCCACGTTCCAACTTCTAATCTAAATTTTAGGTGATATAACTGGCTTCCCTTTGTAAAGGAAGGAAGTAAAGAGGAAAGTCACTGTCCTTAGTGTGTCATGGTGAATGCAACAAAGATAATGCTTATAACTGCTCCTCACAGAATTTTCAGAAATTGTTTCTGGAGAATTCCTATGCAACAGCAGGTTTTGATGTCTGCCTTAAAAGTGAGAAAAACAAAAGCGCAAATTAATAGAAATATCAGCGGTCAATGTATGCAGATAATGTTTGCTCCCCAAAAATCTCTTATAAAGGTATAGGATAGTTCAGCATAGCTGTTCTTATGCCATCTTTTATTTTGAATAAGAGCTACTACCATTGATCTTCTGATTTTCAGGATCAAAATTGTTAGTTTTTAAATGTGACTTATGCCTTCAAACTCCTGTAAGATCCCTTCAAGCCAGCTACTTGAAAATGGAAACACTTGAGCTCACGTATCAGTTTAGGTTTAAATGTCTTCCATAATGACACACATAAACTAGAAACTCTGTCCTGTAGTGACAGAGCCTAGGAATGGTGTACAAGAAAGGCATGCTACCTGAGTATTTAATTGTCTTTATTTCCATGTACAGTGTGGAAGAAATGGATCTTTAGAAGGTAAGGTGTTACCTTGCCTAACACTGAGCTAAGGTAAAACTGTATGGGTCTGTGCCTAAGGTGTTATACTTACTCTCTCACAATGTTATCTAATAAAGAATATAATAATTATCAAAGAATCCATAAGAAATTGTATAATGATTTCTCCAGAGAATGAATCTTCTGACACTACTTTTCAAATGTTTTTGAAACCTGTTTAAAAGATGCCCAAGTCACGTTTGACCATTCAGAGGGAATCGAGAGATCAATAACATTCAGTACAGCGAATGGATCCAGTACTGGAGTGGGGGAGAGGAGACCAAGGAGTGTAGGCAGACAGGAAAGAAAGGCATGGGATTATCATGATGTGATGCTTGGCATTTGTGGTGACTCATTGCTGACACCAAGCAGTCATTCTCCAAGTGTTCCTGTAGTTGTTTCATTGTCTGCTAAAAATGCCAAGTTAATCTTAATTTATGAGTCCCAAAATTCACTGCTGAACTCTTTTGTCCTATTTACCTGTCGAAACAATACTTGCATGGTCACGGTGTATGTCCTCTAATTTTAGAGTCCTTTAGCTGTTTCCACAGAAGATGGAGAAAGAAATGTCAAAGATAATTCTGTTTCTACAAATTTTTTTCAAATGGCCACTGGAAACAGACTCTACAAGTTCTAAAAAGTGATAATAGAGACTCAGCTTGTTAGCCATTAGATAATCTCTGCAGGGAAAAAAAAGAAGCCCTTTGAAACATACCAATTGCTGGAAAGATTCAAATGGAGCTTGCACTGTCTCAGACTGCAAAGCCAGTCAGCCACGAGTCAAAACCAGTAAAAGAAACTAGGCTTCACTAGTTCCAGTTATCATTTAATACTAGTTCCAACTATTATTTAATAACACAGAGCTCGACACCTTGTTTTTCAGACATAGAATCCTTATTCTTACTCTGATACCTAAGGTTGAAAAATCACTTTTGAATCTAAAATGAACTTTGTCATCCAGTCTTGAAGTTTGTTATATACTTTCACAGATAGGTAAGGAATTTGAGCTTTCATGTTTTGGTAATCACTACCTGATTCATCTGTGTTTCTCAAAAATCTGTTATTGAGAGACTAGAGCAAGATGTCTCTAAAGTAACAAATAAATCCTTAATTAGCTTCTTATACTAGCACTTCATTGCTCTCTTCCTCTTCCCTTTAAAACTTACTAATACCCCGTCAACAGTCATCATATGAAGATTCTTCTTTCCGTTTCATTCTGTGTTCCTCACCCATACACACAAATTCAATTACTAGGTTCATGTAGATGTCTCATAAGTGCCTAATCTGTTTTCTTCTCTCCAAATTGAAATTGTGCTGATAAAACAAAGGTTCTGTAGGTATCTAGTTCTCAGCAAGCCGCTCTTGCGTTCCTTACTAGTCAATGGAGATCTAGTTGATAAGTTAGTGAAATTTACAGTGTTCAGTCTGCTTGTGGGAGGTGGTGCCTTTACATCACTTTTTTTTTCTTTTTCTGTCGTTCACTTATTAAAATTTCTTTATCTTGACCTGTGAGTTTTCTCACTTTTGCTTTTCTAATTCTTTCCCCCATTTTTTGAGGGGGAGTGAGTGAGTGAGTGTCTAGGTGGGTGCTTAGCTACTGGCCAGGATCAACCCACCACAGGTGTGATTCATCTGCCTAAATCTAATCTAGTTTTTGTTAAAGTTAATTGATTATATTGGTAAGATTTCCATTGAGTGTAATAGGGGACTGGCTCAGGCGTAGACACTGATGATGTAGACATCAAAATTTAGGCGAGATGTGTCTCAGCCATTATATCTGTGGCATTGGGGGTAATAAACAGTTCATGCTCAACATGGTTAAAAGCAGGTCTTACTGGTTTCTTTCCTGTAACTCATCCATTGACATGTCACAATGATACCAGAATTCTTTTTGTGGCTTTTTCATGTGACCTGGACACCACCTACTTGTACGAGAAGCATACTTTGATCAAGATGTGTCTGCATTTTTCTCAATTTCCTTGCACGATAATATTAAGATGCATTATGATGCAATCTTTCCATGTAGCTAAATCTCATAAAGCTGTCAGCCTGTTTTTTCCATAGCCTTCTGAATATGTGCTATAGCCCCTTCATATCTCTTCAGAATTCAGCTGCTTAGCTCATTTTCACAGTCTGTGCTAACTTTTTACTGCATCAAGCAAATTATTCAACTTTTCTTTCGAGGCCCTTCATAGGTGATCTTTGCTGGCATCATTTATTCATTACCAAGCTGTTGATCCATCTCTCATTAATCTATTTGGCTAGCCTTCTTCATCCAATCTTGTCTTTTCAAACAAATAGCTTTATGCCTTCTCTCAGGATTTAAATTATGCAATGTATGTTGGTTGGTATATCACATCTCAGTATTTACATTTGGATTGTTATTTTGAATGTGTTTCTTTGTGAGTGTTTCCTTTTTTTTTCGTTGGTTGCGTGGGTGGGTTTTTCGGTGTTTTTTTTCTGGGCAGAACTACGCATACTGTCCACAAAGACTGGTGTCTACAAGCCATGTAGGTAATGCTGCAACCCATCAGTAAGCTTCTCTGACTGTAATGGACTGTAAAAAAAATTAAGTCAGAGTTTGTCTGAAAAAGTCTATACATATATACCCTCTGTCATGCAGCTGAGTTCATCGCCAGAGAAATTATCCCCAAAGTTAATCTGCTTGAATATGTATACTAGTGTACATAATTTATTTATGTATGTCAGTTCTCTATATAGTTAGGGGACACAAATGTATCTGAAGTATTTTGGTTAGGACTTTATATAATGTGAAAACTAGGTGCTCTGCTTAACACCTGAAGTTGGCTTACACTTTCTGGATGTAAATTCCTAATGTAGGCACCTAACTTGAGACAATGTCAACCCTTACCCCCAAGCTTCTTCCAAGATCTTGCCTGAGGTTTTGATAATTATAATCCTCTTCTGCAAGCCATTAATGACCAGAGAGACTCCTGCTTAGACAAATACGTGACTTACTTTATTTCTGTTTTGTCATTCACTGGGTGATGGTAATACTTGCACCCTGCACTTTTCATTATAGCATCTTGGAGCTCTTTACAATGTCCAGTAATAGAAAAGTATATGGGGAGGGAAATGAGAAACAGAAAACTGCTCTTACTTGAAACACAGAAATGACTCATGCAATACTGTATTGACAGTTTATGGTGCAAAGAATACAGGTTTCTGTTGTTTGCCACTAATGTGAATGTCCAACATCACAAGTGAGTTAGACCCTTCCAAAAAAATGCAAATCAACAAATGTTTTTTCAGCCTTAGGGAAAAAGAGGACAAAACAAAGACATGGTACTTTCTGCTTCAGTATTTGATCTAAACTGAAGCGTCAGTACAAAATTAGTACTTTGTCTCAGTTTTCCTGAAGGTTGATGACTTTGCCTATATAGGAAATGGTCAAGCGCATGGATATGTAGCTGAGATTAAACACAGAAAATGAAACACACCAGATCAAGGGCTGAGGTGGGTAATCATCATCTCAGAATTCTGAAAGAATAGGTAAGTGACATTGCAGATCCAGTAACAAGTACTTTTGATGTTTCTGTCAAATTTAGAGTGATATTATATGATTGGATCATAGAGAGTATAGTGTTGTATGCAAGTTACAAGTCTGCATTGCAGATGAGGGACTAGACCAAATCCAAGCGGTAGAGATGTTTTTCCCTTTAATGATATAAAATAATATTTGCATATATAGCAATAAGAGATACCAGAGCAATTGATTCTGCTACCCAATTCTGCAGCAAGGCTCTAGTGGATTTTGCTACAGATTTATATATGCATTCTAAAGACAACTCTGCTGATGCTCTCCCTTTGGGGTAGTTTTAACAATCTGCTGGAAAATAATTAGCCTATTTGAAAAAAATGGGTTGTTAGATGGGTTAGGAGCTGCAAAGAAGCTGATGACCACAGGTAATGCTGATTATTGATCCATTATCTGAAATATAGTGTGAAATTTTTGTTGCCCCTGTTCATGAAAGATGATTTCAAACTTCAGTAGGAGAAGAAAAGGCTAGGAGAAGGATCAGAAAAATAAAGATTATATTTGGGAGAATACTTAAACGGCTTGGACAAGTTAATTAAAACCTAAGAAGGTGTTTCCTTATCAGGAAAGGCATTTAAAGTAAAAGACAGTTGCAGCACATGAACAAGTAAGTATAAAGTAGCATGAATACGTTTAGATTTAAAATTGGAAGTAGTTCTAAAAATATTCCATTAAAATATTGGGATAAGAAGATGTATCTCCTTATCACATAATTCCATTCATAGATTACATGTTTGCCTGTTATAAGAGAGAACAAAACACAGGGCACAAGGGGGTTCCTTCATAAGTTTATGTTTTATTTCAATATCTGCTGCTGCTCAAAAAACCTGGGAAGTTTTGAACTGAGGTGCATCTACTAATAACTTAAGACAAATGTGTGGGTTTTTTCAAACTAAAATACTGTCACTATATTACTAGATTCAATTATATCTTGCTCATTTCCTGGTATTTGGCTGGATTCATAAACATTATGCTATTTGTTTTGAAATTAACATCTATCCATGTGCTATACTAATATACTCAAAATTTGCCTATGTGGAAGCATGAGGGTATGAGATTTGGACTTAAAAATTTATCAGATTTGGGACTATGATGGTGTTTGTAATTTTTTAAAAAATACATTTTTTTGTAGTCAGCTACCATATGGATATACTTTGTATAGAATTTATATGTAGTGTTATAGATTTGCTGCCTTTCCTATGATCTATCATGAACAAGAAATGCTTTGGCTCAAGCAGGTTTTGGTGGGCTGTTTTTTTTGGGGGTGGAGGGCCCTTGAGACATATTTCCTCTAAAAGTGAAATATGTAGATGGCATCTGATGAAATCAGTATTGTTATTCCTGCCAACTTCTTTTTTCATTCTGTGAGCCCAATAATAACTCACTGAGGATCGGCGTGTTTTGTATGTTTTAATTAAAGTTAATTTAATCTCGAGCTGGATTTATTGCTGAACAACTAATTCCTTAACACTGGCTGGAGACCTTGCCATTAAAAAAATGAACTATACTGGCTTCATGCATTCCAGAACTGATGCCCAGTATTTTGGAAGGCATGATGCCAAAAACATATATATTTTTTTTTAGCTTTTCATGGACGAACCCCAGCTGTGTCTTCTCAAGGGTGATGGTTGCTGGTGTTTTTTTTCAGGCTCTGACCATAAATCTAGACATAAATATACTCTGAGCAGACTAACTGGAGCTAATAATTTTATTAAGGGGTAAGAATGTCTTGTAAATATACATCTGGCATACAAATAGCATGTGTAGATGAAATTGAATAAGCACATTTGGAAACAGAGCCAGAAAAGTCTCCTAGAGAATGCATTGGAGAATCCATGTAGTTCATAAATGATTTGTGGAAGAGAGTGTCCAGCTGAACTCTGTTATAGTTCTCCCATATAAAGAATAATGATGTAAGCTGATCATGAAATGTAACATGTTAGTAAGTAAATGTAGGGCAATGTTTCATATTTATACAACTTTGCAGCAGAGGAGAAAAGCACTGATGCTGCTGTGCATGCAATATTTCATTTCTAGTGTTTATTAAAATTCTTCCAAGTCACACATGTGCTGATACAGGCCTGTCTGACAGACTACTAGAAATGTGAATTCAGCTTCTGAACGATCTCTAAATCTTTTGGAGCCTACTGTCCAGGTACACTTGTCTTAGTGTGCCCAGATAAACTGCGCAGGTGTCCGATCCCTGTGCCTGGGGGGTGCCTGAGCACCATGGACAGAGACTGGAAAACCCAGGAAGTGTTGATTCCCTCAATGATGAAGAAGAAATTACTCCACCTGTGATCTTCCAGGTCAAAGAGATCAGCAAAACTCTTAGTGCTGAGATCCTTTGCCACCAATTTGTCAAAATGGGTGCCCTTTTCATGGATGTCAAAAAGTCCAGTTCATCTTGATTAAGGCCTGTCATCAATCATGATTGGTTTTTGTTTCTCACAGCATTAATGCTTCTCAAAAGACTACCTTATAGTTACCTGCTTGCCAGAAACTTCTCATGGGTTTCATTCTCTGTTTATTCTTACTGAGAGGTGGAGAAATTTCCCTAGAATCCACTTTCAAAATACCCCTTTAATTTTATTATGGAGATGGCCAAATTCTTCAGGTATTATGGCTGCCCAGTGTATAATATTTCATAGAATGCTCTGTATAAAAATCTCTGTGGTGTTCAGATATTTTGTTAAATTCATCCTAAAGAGGTCTAAATATTTAACCTCTGATTGTCTGCCAAGAGTCAGAGCTTTTTCCAGGAGCTCCATTAAAAGAAAAGAAAATACTGGGGTGTATTTTTCTGTCTGTTTTTGTGTGTATCCAAGCTTTTTTTATGTACAGAAGGGTCACGCTATCTTGAATAGAGAATTCATAGATGGGTCACACAGTCCACTTGTTTATTCTACCATAATACTTGCATATCCTTTCTTTTGAACATCAAGATACAAGTGTCAGTATCTGGAGAACTGCAAAGTGGCAAAATAGAACAGTGCTTTCTCAAATATACCTTTGATATAGTTGCCAGATGGTACACTGTGAGAGCTGCATTGCAGATACTGTAAAATACTGTGAATTCAGGTACTATGACTAATACAGCTGAGATGCTTAATTCTCACCAGACTGAAGGAGACAGTTACATGGGAATGAACTGCACCGAAACATCCTTTAAAAAAGAGAGAATGGTTGCTAACTAAACATTGTGTGGTCTCGGAAAGATTTATGTTAAATTTTTCAGAATCTGTCCTCCCATCTTGCTTTTACATTCTTCATTTTCCTCAGGCTTCGAATGACAAAAGAATTAAGGAACAATTTTAGGCTCTTGGTACTTTGTCTTTAAATAAGAAGTCAGACAGAAGGTACAATCCGTGTGTGTAGCCCCAGCAAATGGTGCCATTAGGAAACAGAGACCTTGCAAGCATGAGGTGTATGTGTGCACCATTGAGAGAACCAATACTGAGCTTTCCAGGTTTTGGAGGTAAATTACTTTATTTTCAAAGGATCATTTTGAATTAATAGCTTTTAACAAGCCAGTGTCAAAGAATCTTCCAGAACTATAGGTTTGTATAGGAAAATTGTTGTGAAATATAATAATAAAAATGTTTTCTGTGGTGTTTTTTTTTTTTCTTCAGTAAAAATTAGCTATCCTGGAGTTAGAAATTAAAGCCTGCAATATGAATCATTGGGTGTCTGATTTGTTGATTCTCCAAGAGGGGTTGATAGGAGACTCATTAAATATGTGTTAATTCTACATTTTAGGGCACCTACAGGAAACACCTTTCTTACTACATAATTCAGCTTTGTGAACAAAGGGAGAAATTGTCTTCTTCTGAAGCATCGGAGAGTGACCTCAACTGCAGATAGCATTTTGAGTGGGATAAGATGTATTCATGTCATTTTGGGTTCCCTGAACTTGGGGTCTGACCACGTTATTATAGACACATTTAAGAATAAAAGGTTACAATAACAAAAAGTTATTTAAATATATACACTAGCAGAAAAACTTTTAAATTTATAGCTTTTCACAGTAAATAGCAAATGGTACAAATTTTGAAACTCCTCAATTTAATTATAGACTTACTAGTTTTCCTGCTTCTTCATTTAAATTTCTGGTTCGCGTATCATATTTCCAAAAGACAGCGTATAGAACATGTGTATGTATCACGAGCGTATTTCCAGATGCAGAAAATTGTTAACAACTAGTTGACCATACTCTGATGCTTCATAGCTCCTTCTATGGAAAATATTTTTTTTATTGCTGTAGTTTTGGCACTAGCCTAATTAGCAGAAACTATCAACTTAAACTAAGACCTTTCTGCTGTGGTAGCACATGGCCTTGTTTCTATTTGTATCAAGCTTGTTATCTTGTAGTTATCTGCATTTGACGTTTACCAACAGTGGTACAACATCTCTTGCTTTTCAGTGTGGCATGCCAGAGGATTGTTGTGCATTTGGTGCTAGTCAGAGAGCGTGGGTTTTTGATGAAACTGTGTTGCACGATGTTATCTTATGATAAGGCACAGTTAAAACAAAAAGAACCACAATATTAATGTACTGTATCTGAACTTACTGTTCATTCTTTGTTTATGTTACTTTCCATGGAATTTATATTCTTATTTGAAGACCTTAATGTCACTGCCATGGAGGCTTCTCCATATTACCAGTGAATATTATGAGGGATCCTTATTTTATGATCTATTTCTTTTGAGTATTATTACTGTTAGGAATGAAAAAGTTAAAATAATGTTTCCTGTCTTTTGACTGGTTCTTGAGCATATGGAAGGCATTGTAGCAAAGTTTAGTAAGAAAATTAAAGAATTGAGATGAAATATGCTACTGATTATATCTTTAAAAGTATTTGAACCTTTAGAACACTATATGCTTAATCAGAAAGCCTGAAGTCTTTACTAATTCTGTTTTACAATGCCTCTCTGCTTTTGCACATGATTGACATGCTTCAGTAATGGGAGCCAAAAGCTAACAACCAGAGCCAGGACTAGAGTCAAAGGCTGGTAATTTTAGTTCTGTCCGAACTTCCATGACCTCACCATCAAAAAAACAAGACACTGCTTCTAGAAACAAAAACACTGTGAAAGGTCTACTCTTGAAAGGGAAAAAGCAAGGGCCAGATTTTCATTTAGATTACCTGCCTGTAAACAAGAGAGATTTCTCAACAGCAAGTCTGTGAGTAAAGCAAAATTCCTCTTGGATGCTGAGGGTTTGCTGGGCAGGGTTAGCCCCTTTTCCACAGTTTTACAGGACTCATGTCAGATTTCTGTCGGCCAGTTCTTCTGACTGTAAGGGTTCATTCAGGTTGTGCCCCTCTGTTCCCCTCAGCCCTATTCAGAGAGCTGAACTGAGATGTTGACACAGTTTCTCTGTGTGTGATCTTGGGCTGGATTGACCTGCTTGTGCTCTACCCACAACATGTACGCTTTATGCTGGATCAAACACAGTCTGGCCGTAATTGTCAAATGATTCAGAAGGTCCTAGGAAGCATAAAAACAAAGTAAACGCATGTAGAGAAGTGAGAACAGGCTTTTACAGCCAGATGGTGACAGAATATTTTGCGGTAGCTGAACTCTTGTTTTCCTTGTAAATGTTGAGACGAAAGAACAATGTATACTGTTCTTAATCCTTAATTAATGAGCTAGTAGTCCCTCTTCTGGAAATATTTTAGTTTAGCCTGCAGTGTATTACTGTACCCTTCAGTTTTGTTTTGTACAACTTCTAAGCTAACCTTGTCTTGAACTGAGTGATAAAGTTGCTTAGAGTGAAAACCTATTAGAAGTGAACTGTGTAGATTTTGTAGGGGAAACTTCAAGGTCCAAAATTAAAACAACCAAAGCACAAATGTAAAAATTATATGAAAAAATCTGTTTTCTGCAAAATGGACTTGGTATTTCAAAACATATCTTTCAAATTTGTTAACCTTCCCTAGTGAAGAAGGAGTTTTTGTGTGTCCTTTGTGATAACTGGAGTCCAAACATTTAAAAAAAAACTGAGGAGGACAGCATGCAAAGGAACTCATTGAGGTGAGGTCTGTAAGCATTGTGTAGCTGTTCTGCAGTGTGTGAATAGGAATTTTTGGAAACAGGAATGTTTTCAGATGAAAAAGTTCTATATTTGTAATTCTCTTATTCAGTATTAAAGAATTCCTTTCATTTAATGGGTATCTTAAACACTGAGAATTTTGTAGATCATCTTAACCAGGATTTATAGACTTCAGGTGGACTTCAGAAAGGCACCTTGTGTGTTACACAAGCCAGTCCTGCCTTCCCTACTGCGCAACAAGGTATTCACCAAGATTTACAGAGCAACTCTGTCAGGCAATTTCTCCTACTCTTAGTTTCTAGGAGTAAAAACTGTGCAGTGACAGTAGAGGCTGCAGGTCAGAAGCATAGTCTGGGGAGCGTCTCTTCCTGCTGACTTGCAAGGACTCAATGCAGACTTGCTTGCTATCACAGAATCACAGAATGGTTGGGGCTGGAAGGGACCTCTGGAGATCATCTAGTCCAACCCCCTGCCAAAGCAGGTTCCCCTAGAGCACGTTGCACAGGGTCGTGTCCAGGCAGGTTTTGAATATCTCCAGAGAAGGAGACTCCACAACCTCCCTGGGCAGCCTGTTCCAATGCTCTGTCACCCTCAAAGTAAAGAAGTTTTTCCTCATATTCAGATGGAACTTCCCATGTTTCAGTTTGTGCCCATTGCCCCTTGTCCTGAAGGACAATCTTAGGTGTCTAGAGTTGAAGAGCAATCAAAGCTGCTGCTCTGCAGAAATGTCTCTATTAAGATGATTTCTTGGCATATTCTGAGACTCACTAAGAAAACTATGGATGCTGTCCTCTGTAGCTAAGCAATGAAGGTAACTAGTAAGTCTGTAAAGTTAAATCCTAATCAATTCAGTTCATTCTCCATCTCAACATGAAAGTTAAATACTTTCTGTTTCTGGACTAACAACTTTATGTAATGAAAAAAATATTAATATCTAAAGGATTAAAAACTCAGACACCTAAAGACAATGAACTCTGGAATATTTTTTTGTTTAAGAAATTAGAAGAAAGCAGATGGAAGGTGCTTCATCCAAACAAAAATAATAGGTTTTGAAATGTTTGTAAGAAATAACCATCTGACCACCTGGAGCCCTGGCAGTTTCCAACCTGTGTTTGTGAGGGTGAGGGTGAAAAGGTGCTGTCTTCTCCCGTGAGGACAGTCTATTAAAAAAAAGTTTGGAACCACTAATGAAGACAACCTAGAAACACGGTAGCTGGTGCCATAGATTGTATCTGCGATCCATTTGTTTCTGCTGGTGACTAAGACTCAGAAGAAAGTGTGAGGACTTTGATGACAGACAATAGATGAAAAACCTTTCACAGTTCTTCCTGATCCTCATTGTACAATATTTGGCTTATGCTCTAGGTTTTTGTAAATGAAGGTGCTCTTAATAAAATTGTAGATGTTACCTCACAAAAAAAAATTTAATGCGGAATAGTTTTATCTTCCTATAGTGAAGTAATTCCATTTAACTTTCTATAGGGTTGGCCTTTGCGGTTCTGTCTTCAGTCCATCCAGTTTTTGGTTTATATGGCTCTTTCTTCCCTGTTATTATATATGTCATATTTGGAATGGGACGTCATGTTGCGACAGGTAAGTGTCTATTTGCTAAAAACATTTTCAGAAAAAAGGAATTGGAAACTGAACTTTTTGTTGTTGTTATAAGATCAATGGAAGGAAAATTATCTAAGACTAAACAGAAATAAGATGGTTTTGTGCTTCTTTTTACAACTATTTTTTGCCAGTTTAAGTACTTTAAAGAGCCTCATTAAGAATATATTGGAGTTACTCCTGCCATTATAATTTAATATTGCATTGACACTTTCTTTGTAAATGTAGTTTACTAAGGGCTTTTGTATTTTAACTCTACTTTAGAAATGTGCTTCAGGCCAAGATTTTAACAAAGAGCTCAGCCAACAAGATACATGCAAACAGGAATGAAAAAGGCTCGGCTACTTCTTAAGCCATAGAAAACACACATTACTTCTCACCTGTCTAAAACACAAACTCTGTATTTCTCAGAAAAAAAGCTTTTTGTGCCTATTACCTGCTATTGTATTAAAGCTAGAGATTCTCCCAATGAGTTCAATATAACTCCTGTCCACTTGCGGAGTAATTAGGTAGACAGCAAAAAGGTGCTCCCTGGCTACTATGCTAGTAGTTATGAGTTACTTGTTTACCCTCAGCAGAGCCAACAGCAGCTGCAAGAGTTGAATGACTTTGATCTCCTAATAGGTTGGCCAATGCTCTGTTTCTGACTCCAAAGAACACAAGTTACAGATGGAAGCTGGAAATACTCATGAGATTGAACCACGAATTCTTTGGTGTGCGGAAGTGGGCTCTCGGTGGCCTCTGAAGTTTGCAGGAAGGGTGGGACAGGCCCAGTAGTAAAGCACGGTAGGACTGAGTAAAGGGAAGCAACCTCTGTGGTCATTAGAAGATTTAAGCAGGGTGGAGGAATGTTTTCCTTGTGGAGCAGAAAACCTCCCGAAAGGAGGAAAGATGGTTCTGGGTAATCATCACACACAAAATGAAGTCTGCAGAATCTTATTGCTTGAGTGTATGCCCTGAAAAATGTTTTAGTAAGAAGTTAGTCACATATTTTCAACACCTTTTTTGTTCATGTATATTCAATTATTAAAAATTGCTGAACAACTATAACTTGTCTTATAGCAAAAGGAAAGCCGAAAATTTCTTTTCCCTAAAGGCACAGAAAATATTTGAGCCTTTTGATGCCTGAGAAGAATCTGTGGATGCTGTTAGTGATACGATGCCATAATGAGTGATGGCATGTACTCAGCTCATTTAAGAACGGGAAGCATTTAAAAAAAAGTGAAAATTTAGAATCTGGAAAATAATTTTGATACTTGAGTAGAGGTAGATTAGTATACTTTTTCTGAACTTTTTTTCATTAAATATATTAAAACATGAACTTATATTAAAAATGAGTAATTTAGCAGTGTATTGTCAGCAGTTTGTTGGTGTAAGATTATTAGGTAGACAAGAATCTATCAATCATATGTATCATCATATGCAGGAAAGTAAGTAAATAAGTATCTGTCTGATATAAATCCTAGTAATGAAAACAGATGATAAAATGGGTAAGTTTAAGAAGCTAAGTTTGATGTTTTATCCTTGGAAGGGAATACAGTTCAGAGAACGATTTGCTGAGAGTCCCACAGCTCCACGGCCGCAGATTCCTGCGCAGTCCCTGATGTCGAAACCTGTTCCTTTCACAGCTGTCTATTCCAGAATTTAATCTGAAGAGAAAAAGGAAATAAAACAGTTCTCTTATAGTTGTGAAGGTTTTTTTAAATACATATGTGTGACATATGCTCTTGATCCTTTCAGCAGACATGTCTCATGCACTCATGCCACAAGCCTCATTTAAGGCACTATGGTGTGCAGGCTGAACTGGAGCTGTAGTGCCTGCCTCAGATCCCCAAATGCTCTGTAATTCCTCAAGTACATTGGCAATAATCTCTTCTCCTACTCGCATTTTCTGTAAGACCAGCGGGGCTCTCCACAGGTATACAGGCTATAAAAGTGCCCTTTGTTACTGAAGTCAGTTATATGGGAAATTGGTCAACGGCCCAGTTCTGTCAACTTTTACTCACTTGCAATGTCTCTTCTGTGACACAGCTGATCTACTTTAAAAGACTACTCACCTGAGCAACTAACCCCTGCACCTTTTTTTTGACTTTTTGATATAATTGATCTTGAACCATACTCTGAGACAGCTTCGTCTGTCGTAATATCACATATAGATTTTTGATTTCAGATAGAATTTTATGTAAAATGTTTTCAAATCCAATTTTATGTAAACTGTTTTTTAAAAAAAAGTAAAAATGAGAGAACAGGTTTAAAATAAAAAAGAGCAAACTGAAAAGAAAAATATCTACAACTATCCTGAAGGTTGGTTGAAAAAAATGCATTATAGGCCCAGGTAAAATGTGTATCATGATTTAAAAAAGAAAATGTGATCCAAGATGGATGATGGGTCAGTGGGAAAATTAAGAAGACTGTCATAAGGAAGAGTTTGGCACTTGAAAAATGGAAAGCTTGAACAAATGAGATGCACAAGAAAGCCATGAAATGTGGTAGGTCAAACATATGCAGGAAGTTTAGAAGGCTAAAGAAAGGAATTTGAAGAGTGCCATGGAGAAGATGATAGATAAAGTTTTTTAAATACATCAAAATCAGGAAGATGAGAAAGAAACTGGTGGGACACCTTTCTGACAAAGGTGTAACAGGGACATTCTGTGACAAGGCCACAGGGCTGTCAAGTTACCAGTGTAATTTCATCTGTTAGAAGGGTTCTGGAGGGAATACTGGGAACTGCAGACCTGTCTCGCACCCCTATTATTATAGGCTATAATAAAAAATAAGATCACTAAAAGATATGTATAATCAGAGTCTGTTGGAGAGGAGTTAATGTGACTCCTGTAAAGGAAAATCCTACCTCATTAACTTCCTAGAGTACTGTATGAGTGTCAGTAAGCATATGGAAAAAGAAAATACTTTGAATATAAGATATCAAAATGGTCAAACAGCTACTGATAAGGTTCCACACCAAAGGTTACTAAAGAAATTAAGTTGCCCTTGTGGTAGAAGAAAAGTTATTTTATTAATTATTAGCAGGTTAACAGATAAGAAGCAAAAGATAGGACTTATTGATCATTTTTCAGGGTGGAGGTGTCCCTGATAGGTTCCCAAGGAATTAATGCTGGAAAGTTTACTCTATGAAGTCCAAGGTGAAAGCAGAACTGTATTCATCAGGTCCTGCAACAGTAGAAATAAGGAGAGCTCAATGAAACTGGTGAGACATGACTTTAAAAGACTTTTAAAGGGTAGATTACAGAAAATACTACAGCAGATGTTGAACTTCAGGAATCTGCTCCCAGTGGACATTGTGGAGGCAGAAAATACAAAGAGGTTCAGAGATTTGACAAATTCATGAATGCTAGTCTATAAACAAAATCTGAAAGGGGCAGATAAGGATGTACTTCCCTAACACAACAGCTGTGGATGGTGGGAGATTATGAAGGGAATGGCCTGTCGAAAGTGGCCAGGCTTGTGTGCTTTCCCTGGGTAACACCTCTGATTGCCGCAGCTGGAGGCAGAGTACTGGGCAAGATGGACCATTGGTCTGACATAGTAGAGAGCTCTGCATGATGTGTTTGTGCTTTTTAATATTGAATTATCACCCTTATTTATCTATGTGTCATTAAATTTGTTTTACCTCACTCAGCAAATAAATATTTCTCTCATAATCTGCTTCTATGTATTAGAGTGCAGATTGTTGAATTTTTGAACGTACACATCTGCTAGCTATCATGGGCTAGCTACTATGTATACAGTGTGAATCAATTGTCCTAGAAATTTGAATGGTGAACATTTGGGATCCTCAGACAAAAAGCTGTTTCATCACACCCAGCGTGAGTTAAAAGCATTTCTGGTAATTTGAAATAATTGTGAATTGTTGTGTTTGTTTGAACCTCCTTTGTTAACATGTCTAAATTAATATGCTCACAAAAAAACCCTGACATTTAATTCATAGGTACAAATTTTATTTTACATGAACAAATGTGTGTTAAATAAAAAGATTACCTTAAAAATTGTTCTTAGAGTGACAAAAATGCACAAAATCGCACTTTCACTCATAATGGCCATGTTGTGAAAAAGAAACCATGAGTCATGAGTACAGACAGATATAGAATTATTAGTGACTAATGTGTGGCTTTTTTTTATAGGTACTTTTGCTTTAACATCCTTAATATCTGCCAATGCAGTTGAGCGTCTTGTTCCTTCAGTCAGCACTAATTTCACTACAAACAATAATTCAGGAGTTTCAGGTCTATCAGAGTTTGAAATGCAGAGGATTGGAGTTGCAGCAGCAGTTTCATTTCTAGGAGGAATCATTCAGGTCAGTGGTGAATACATATTCTGTATGCTACTGAGGCATTGTGTTTGTGACAGCTATGACTTTTCTAATACTTTTTTTTCAATTCTCTGAGAAAAACTGAACATGGGTCTGGTCCAATGTTCATGAATGATGAAATTAATGTGTTTAAGAATTTGCTTCTCCTTTGCTGAGATGTAGTAATTGTCTGTATACATGCTCCTAGGTTGTTGCAATATGAAGTAAAACCACATTCATTCAGCTCTAATATAATAATTAGTTGCTGTTGGTGCTCCGTTTCCTTATTCTTCAGAAACAAAACATGAATCAGCTCCTGGTAAGCACTGACATATTCCTGAGGTTTTCTGTTGCTCTTGACTTGAAGAGAAATACAATATTCAATAACTGAAAACAGTAGGGAAAATATCTTTAAATTCCCTTTAGAGTTCACACACTCATCATTAAAGCAAAATAAAATAGTTAAACAGATGTCTTCACATGATTGTTTTGAGCAGTGTTGATCTGCTTGAGGGTAGGAAGGCTCTGCAGAGGGATCTGGACAGGCTGGATTGATGGGCTGAGGCCAATTGTATGAGGTTCAACAAGGCTAAGTGTTGGGTCCTACACTTGGGGCACAACAACCCTGTGCACCACTACAGGCATGGGGAAGAGTGGCTGGAAAGCTGCCCAGCAGAAAAAGACCTGGGAGTGTTGGTCGATGGCCGGCTAAATATGAGCAAGCAGTGTGCCCAGGTGGCCAAGAATCATAGAATCAGAGAATCATAGAATGGTTTGGATTGGAAGGGACCTTAAAGATCATCTAGTTTCAACTCCCCCTGCCACAGGCAGGGACACCTTCCACTAGACCTGATTGCTCAAAGCCTCATCCAGTCTAGCCTTAAACACTGCCAGGGAGGGGGCAGCCACAACTTCTCCAGGCAACCTGTTCCAGTGTCTCACTACCCTCATAGTAAAGAATTTCTTCCTAATATCTAATCTAAATCTACCCTTTTGCAGTGTAAAACCATCACTACTTGCCCTTGTAAAAAGCCCCTCTCCAGCTTTCCTGTAGGCCCCCTTCAGATACTGGAAGGCTGCTATAAGGTCTCCCTGGAGCCTTCTCTTCTCCAGGCTGAACAAGCCCAACTCTCTCAGCCTCTCTTCATAGGAGAGGTGCTCCAGCCCTCTGATCATGTTCGTGGCCTTCCTCTGGACTCGTTCCAACAGCTCCATGTCCTTCTTATGTTGGGGGCCCCAGAGCTGGACGCAGTACTCCAGGTGGGGTCTCACAAGAGTGGAGTAAAGGGGCAGAATCACCTCCCTCGACCTGCTGGCCACGCTACTTTTGATGCAGCCCAGGATACGGTTGGCCTTCCGGGCTGCAAGCGCACGTTGCCGGCTCATGTTGAGATTCTCATCAACCATCACCCCCAAGTCCTTTTCCTCTGGGCTGCTCTCAATCCATTCTCTGGCCAGCCTGTATTTGTGCTTGGGATTGCCCCAACCCACGTGCAGAACCTTGCACTTGGCCTTGTTGAATTTCACGCGGTTTGCACAGGCCCACCTCTCAAGCCTGTCAAGGTCCCTCTGGATGGCATCCCTTCCCTCCAGTGTGTCGACCACACCACACAGCTTGGTGTTGTCAGCAAACTTGCTGAGAGTGCACTCAATCCCACTGTCCATGTCACCGACAAAGATGTTAAACAGGACCGGTCCCAGTACAGACCCCTGAGGAACGCCATTGGTCACTGGTGTCCACTTGGACATCAAGCCGTTGACCATAACTCTTTGAGTGCGACCATCCAGCCAATTCTTTATCCACTGAGTGGTCCATCAGTCAAGTCCATGTCTCTCCAATTTAGAGACAAGGATGTCATGCGGGACAGTGTGAAATGCTTTGCGCAAGTCCAGGTAGATGACATCAGTCACTCTTCTCCTATCCACCAGCGCTGTAACCCTGTCGTAGAAGGCCACTGAATTTGTCAGACATGATTTGCCCTTAGTGAAGCCATGTGGGCTGTCACCAATCAGCTCCTTGATTTCCGTGTGCCTTAGCATAGTTTTCAGGAGGTTCTGCTCCATGATCTTGCCAGGCACAGTGGTGAGACTGACTGGCCTGTAGTTCCCCAGGTCTTCCTTTTTTCCCTTCTTGAAAATGGGGGTTATGTTTGCCCTTTTCCAGTCAGTGGGAACTTCACCAGACTGCCATGACTTCTCAAAAATGATGGATAGCGGCTTAGCAACTTCATCCGCCAGTTCCCTCAGGACCCGTGGATGCACCTCATCAGGTCCCATGGACTTGTGCACCTTCAGGTTCCTTAGATGGTCTTGAACCTGATCTTCTCCTACTGTGGGCGGTTCTTCATCCTTCCAATCCCTGCCTCTGCCTTTTGTGACTTGGGTGGTGAGGCTAGAGCACTTGGTGGTGAAGACTGAAGCAAAGAAGTTGTTGAGTACCTCAGCCTTCTCCATAGACAAACTGGCTGCCCAGGGCTTGGATGGGTGGACTCTTTTATGGGTTAAAAACTGGCGGGCTGGCCGAGCCCAGAGAGTAGTGGTGAATGGGACAAAGTCCAACTGGCGGCCGGTCACTAGCGGTGTTCCCCAGGGCTCAGTTCTGGGGCGGTGTTGTTCAATATCTTTATAGATGATCTAGACGTAGGGATTGAGTGCACCCTCAGCAAATTTACAGATGACACCAAGCTGGGTGGGAGTGTCGATCTGCTGGAGGGTAGGAAGGCCCTACAGAGGGATCTGCACAGGTTAGATAGATGGGCCGAGACCAACGGCATGAGGTTCAACAAGAACAAGTGCCGGGTCTTACACTTTGGCCACAACAACCCCATGCAGCTCTACAGGCTGGGGGAAGAGTGGATAGAAAGCGGCGCGGCGGAAAGAGACCTGGGGGTGCTGATCGACAGCCGGCTAAACATGAGCCAGCAGTGTGCCCAGGTGGCCAAGAAGGCCAATGGCATCCTGGCCTCTATTAGGAATAGTGTAGCCAGCCGGTCTAGGGAAGTGATCGTCCCTCTGTACTCAGCACTGGTGAGGCTGCATCTTGAATACTGTGTTCAGTTCTGGGTCCTGCACTTCAAGAAAGATGTTGAGGTGTTGGAGCGAGTCCAGAGGAGGGCGACCAAGCTGGTGAAGGGTCTGGAGGGTCTGACCTACGAGGAACGGCTGAGGGAGCTGGGGCTGTTTAGCCTGGAGAAGAGGAGGCTCAGAGGTGACCTTATTGCAGTCTACAACTACCTGAAGGGAGGTTGCAGTGAAGTGGGAGTTGGCCTCTTCTCCCAGGCAGCTAGTGATAGGACAAGAGGACACAGCCTCAAGCTTCGCCAGGGGTGGTTCAGGTTGGACATCAGGAAGAATTTTTTTTCAGAAAGGATTATTAGACATTGGAATGGGCTGCCCATGGAAGTGGTGGAGTCACCGTCTCTGGCTGTGTTGAAGAAAAGACTGGACATGGCACTTAGTGCCATGGTCTAGTTGACAGGGTGGTGTCAGGGCAACGGTTGGACTCGATGACCCCTGAGGCCTCTTCCAGCCTGGTTGATTCTGTGATTCTGTGGTATCCCGGGTAACCAGGTCTCTTGTTTCCTTCCAGAGAGGGCCCACATTTTCCCTAGTCTTCCTTTTACCACTGACATACCTCTAGAAGCATTTCTTGTTGTCCTTGACATCTCTGGCCAGATTTAATTCTATCAGGGCTTTAGCCTTCCTAACCTGGTCCCTGGCTGCTCGGACAATTTCCCTGTATTCCTCCAAGCCAACAGCATCCTGGCTTGTATCAGAAATAGTGTGGCCAGCAGGACTAGGGAAGTGATCGTCCCCCTGTACGCTGCACTGGTGAGGCCACACCTCGAATACTGTGTTCAGTTTTGGGCCCCTCACTCCAAGAAAGACATTGAGGTGCTGCAGCGAGTCCAAAGAAGTGCAACGAAGCTGGTGAAGGGTCTAGAGCACAAGTCTCATGAGGAGTGGCTGGGAGGCACCTGGAGTTGTTTAGCCTGGAGAAAAGGAGGTTGAGGGGAGACCTTATCGCTGTCTACAACTACCTGAAAGGAGGTGGGTGTTGGTCTCTTCTCCCAAGTAACAAGTGATAGGACGAGAGGAAACGGCCTCAAGTTGTGCCAGGAGAGGTTTAGACTGGATAACAAGAAAAATTTCTTCACTAAAAGGGTTGTCAAGCATTGGAACAGGCTGTCCAGGGAAGTGGTTGAGTCATCATCCCTGGAGGTATTTAAAAGACGTGTAGATGTGGTGCTTAGGGACGTGGCTTAGTGGTATGCTTGGCAGTGCTAGGTTAACAGTTGGACTTGATGATCTTAAAGGTCTTTTCCAACCAAAACTATTCTATGATTCTATTCTCCAAAATTTATTCCAATGTTCAGAGGTCTTTTAAATTTTTCCTCTTTTCCTACTCTGACCACAAGTGCTGAGTTCCTTTATCCATTGCCAGTTGCTTAGGTCTTCAAAGAAGCCTTCCCTCTTTCCTTGTAAATATTAAAATGTAAGAAATGTTCCAGTACTCAGCTTCGCCACACCTCCTGGGTACCTGGCTGCCTGAAAGAAACTTGGATCCCTGCACTGGTGCTTTGCATCCCTCTGCCACGCAGAGGATGAGCTAAGGAGCCCAGAATGGAATCTCCAGTGCCCCACATGCTTGTCAGCAACAGGGGTATATGCTTATGTTAGTCACTAGGAAATATCAAGAAGCATGGTCATTTCTGTTGTATTTTTGCATTCTTTTATTGGTTACAGAATTATGACTTGGAGTAGCAATATGAGGGAAAACCCTCAGATAGCATATGGAGTAGAGTTGATGTTGATTCTGCCTGGCTGCTGTATGTACTGTCCCACTGCACAAGTGTGTGCAACAAAACACTGCATCGTGTGCAGGCTGCTTGTAACAGCAGAGTCCTCTGGGTGTGCACAGAGCTCTTCTTGTGGGAGTGCTGTGCTCACAGCCTGACAATCTCTTACGTCATCCCCAAGGAGGCTTGAGTATTAAAGGCCAAAATGCCTCAAGTGGGAAGCTGGTGACTGCATTGGATCTGACTTCAAAATCCAATGCAGTGATTTCATGCTTAGCTGCTGCAGAATCCCATTAGGTGTGTAAATCCTCTGGACTTCTTACTCTTTCATTCTGAAAAGTTCTGCTTTTTCATATGTGTTCAGCTGCACTGGCTGACTTATCTCAGCCTATGTCCTGTTTAAACCTGATTGGAGTGATAAGAACTAGAAAATCCTCTGCCTGCATCTTGAAAGCAGGTCTGATAGGGAACTGTGCCACGTGCATGGGCTCCTCTCCCTGGTCAGTAATGTCACTTGCGCTGGAGATACACTCATACAGCTGGTGCTTGTAGTGCTGCCACATGTCCTTAATGCGAGTTTAATGGTTAGAGACCAGATTAAAATACTTATTTCCTAGAGGAGTGCCTTGAAGTTACTGATCCATGATATTCAAGTGAAAGTCTGGATCAAGGCTGTGATTAAACTTTGCCATCATCTCAGGTGCTGTCAAGTGTGGGAATCCACATTTCTCATCATGATTCCAGTCTCCTGGCTAACAGTTGCTACAATTCCCAGATAATGTGACAGGGCACGTCTTGCTGGTAATGGAGAGTTAACTCAGTGACCTGCTTCTACTTATCAGAGTATACTAAAAATTAATGAATAGCCTGGAATAGATGAGGTACTCTGGGACAAGAAGAACAATATGATGTATTTTGGGGCAACAGTTTTGTGTTGAAGACATCCTGAAAAACGAATTAGAATTGTCAGTGTAGTTGGGATGGTACTTCTCTGGGAAGGGAGCAGACCTGTGTTACGGTGTCTGCCCATAAAACTGTTTCTTTGTACTGAAAAAAATTAAAAATGCAGTGCTCTAACCAGCCACTAATTATACAAAACTGACTGATGTTATGACTCTTCCATACCTTGGGCAGCTTCCACAGGAGGGATGAAATGTCTGTCTCTGGAACAGCTGGTTCCTTCTTAGAAAGAGTAGGTAAAGACCTGAACCTCCTTGACCAGAAAATCAATTTGATACTATTTTTCCAGTAGCCTGGCTAAGTACTCTAATTAGCAAATAATATTAAAGAAAAAAAGGAAAAAATGTATAAGATAATGAGTCACAGAGGAAAGGCAAAGGGAAGAGGTGTGTTTTTGAGATGAACTACTGTTGGCTGCTTTGTGTTTTGTGAAGACCGTAAGTGTGCATTTGTGTGCGAGGCAAGCTCTGAGCAGGCTCTGTGAATTTCAGTGCCGTCAAGACACGAAATCACAGAATCACAGAATCACAGAATCACAGAATCAACCAGGTTGGAAGAGACCTCAGGGATCATCGAGTCCAACCGTTGCCCTGACACCACTCTGTCAACTAGACCATGGCACTAAGTGCCATGTCCAGTCTTTTCTTAAACACATCCAGAGATGGTGACTCCACCACCTCCCTGGGCAGCACATTCCAATGTCTAATAACCCTTTCTGTAAAGAAATTCTTCCTGATGTCCAACCTGAACCTCCCCTGGCGAAGCCTGAGGCTGTGTCCTCTTGTCCTATCGCTAGTTGCCCGGGAGAAGAGGCCAACTCCCACTTCACTACAACCTCCCTTCAGGTAGTTGTAGACTGCACTAAGGCCACCTCTGAGCCTCCTCTTCTCCAGGCTAAACAGCCCCAGCTCCCTCAGCCGTTCCTTGTAGGTCAGACCCTCCAGACCCTTCACCAGCTTGGTCGCCCTCCTCTGGACTCGCTCCAACACCTCAACATCTTTCTTGAAGTGCAGGGCCCAGAACTGAACACAGTACTCAAGATGCGGCCTCACCAGTGCTGAGTACAGAGGGACGATCACTTCCCTAGAGCGGCTGGCTACACTATTCCTAATAGAGGCCAGGATGCCATTGGCCTTCTTGGCCACCTGGGCACACTGCTGGCTCATGTTTAGCCGGCTGTCGATCAGCACCCCCAGGTCTCTTTCCGCCGCGCCGCTTTCTAACCACTCTTCCCCCAGCCTGTAGAGCTGCATGGGGTTGTTGTGGCCAAAGTGTAAGACCCGGCACTTGTTCTTGTTGAACCTCATGCCGTTGGTCTCGGCCCATCTATCTAACCTGTGCAGATCCCTCTGTAGGGCCTTCCTACCCTCCAGCAGATCGACACTCCCACCCAGCTTGGTGTCATCTGCAAATTTGCTGAGGGTGCACTCAATCCCTACGTCTAGATCATCTATAAAGATATTGAACAGCACCGCCCCAGAACTGAGCCCTGGGGAACACCGCTAGTGACCGGCCGCCAGTTGGACTTTGCCCCATTCACCACCACTCTCTGGGCTCAGCCAGACAGCCAGTTTTTAACCCATAAAAGAGTCCACCCATCCAAGCCCCGGGCAGCCAGTTTATCCAGGAGGATGCTGTGGGAGACAGTGTCGAATGCCTTACTGAAGTCTAGATAGACTACATGCACAGCCCTGCCCTCATCTACTAAGCGGGTCACTTTGTCATAGAAGGAGACCAGGTTGGTCGAGCAGGACCTGCCTTTCATGAATCCATGTTGGCTGGCCCCGATGCCCCGATTGTCCTGCATGTGCCGTGTAATGGCACTCAGGATGATCTGTTCCATCACCTTGCCTGGCACCGAGGTCAGGCTGACAGGCCTATAGTTCCCTGGATCGTCCTTCCGACCCTTCTTGTAGACGGGCGTTACGTTTGCTAATTTCCAGTCAGCTGGAACTTCTCCAGTTAACCAGGACTGCCGGTAGACAATCGAGAGTGGTTTGGCAAGTTCCTTTGCCAGTTCCTTCATTACTCTGGGGTGAATCCCATCCAGGCCCATAGCCTTGTGGGTGTCCAACTGGCACAGCAGGTCACTAACCGTCTCCTCCTGGATCATGGGAGGTTCACACAGCCCCCCGTCCCTAACTTCAGGCTCTGGGGGCTGAGTCTCCTGAGGACAACCGATCTTGACATTAAAGACTGAGGCAAAGAAGGCATTGAGCACCTCTGCCTTTTCCTCGTCCCCTGACACTACACTACCCTCCTCATTCAGCAAGTGGTGGAGGCTCTCCTTGACCCTCCTTTTGCTGTTGATGTATTTGTAAAAGCTTTTTTTGTTGTCTTTGACTGTAGCAGCCAAATCGAGCTCTAATTGAGCTTTGGCCCTTCTAATCTTCTCCCTACACGACCTGGCCACGTCCCTATGGACCTCCCAAGTCACCCGACCCTTCTTCCAGAGCAAGTAGGCTCTCTTTTTTTCCTTAAGTTCTAGTCTAAGTTCCCTGTTTAACCAGGCCGGTCTTTTTCCCCGACGGCTTGCCTTCCTACAGACTGGGACAGCCAGCTCCTGAATATTTAGCAATTCCCTTTTGAAGCATGTCCAGCCTTCCTGGACTCCTTTGCCCTCCAGGACCGATTCCCAAGGGACTCAGTCCACCAGCCTCTTAAACAGGCTAAAGTCAGCCCACTGGAAATCTAAGGCAGAAGTTCTACTCTTGCCCCTCCTTACTTCCCCCACTATCGAAAACTCTAACATTTCGTGGTCGCTACTCCCAAGACGGCCACCGACCCTCACATCTCCCACTAGTCCTTCTCTGTTCACAAACAACAGGTCAAGCAGGGTCCCTCCTCTAGTGGGCTCATTTACCACTTGCATGAGGAAGTTGTCCTCCACACATTCGAGGAACCTCCTAGATTGCTTCCTCTCTGCCATGTTGTATTTCCAGCAGACATCCGGCAAGTTGAAGTCGCCCACGAGTACAAGGGCCGGCGACCGGGCGGCTTCTGACAGCCGCTTGTAAAACACCTCGTCCGCCTGCTCATCATGGTTGGGTGGTCTATAACAGACTCCCACCGTAATGTCCGCCCTGCCGACCTTCCCCCTGATCTTCACCCATAAACATTCAACCTTGTCATCCTCACCATCTTCCTCAATTTCAACACAGTCCAAGCACTCCCTAACATATAGCGCTACCCCACCGCCTCTCCTGCTTCGCCTGTCCCTCTTAAAGAGCTTATAGCCATCCATAGCAGCACTCTAGTCATGAGAGTCATCCCACCACGTTTCTGTGATGGCAACCACATCATAACCTTCCTGCTGTACAGTGGCCTCTAGCTCTTCCTGTTTGTTGCCCCTACTGTGTGCATTGGTGTAAACGCACTTCAGCTGGGCTAGCGGCCTTGCCCCCGACGCAGGCCTGTCACCCCTAGGTTTATTTGTGGCTGCCCTGGTCTTATCCCCCTCCCCCATCGAACCTAGTTTAAAGACCTTTTAACCAGCCCTGCCAACTTCTGAGCCATAACCCTTTTCCCCTTCTGACTCAGCTGTTCCCCATCTGGCATAAGCAGGCCCAGTGCCATGAAAGCCGCCCCGTGGTCAACAAACCCAAAATCCCACCTCCGGCACCAGTCTCTTAGCCACATGTTAATCTGTTGTACTTTCATAGTCTTTTTCCTATTTTCACCAAATACCAAAGGAATTGAAGAGAATATCACCTGCGCACCTACCCCCTTTACCAAACGCCCCAGGGCCCTGAAGTCCCTTTTGATTGCCCTGGGACTTCTCTCTTCAATCTCATCCCTACCCACCTGGAATACTAATAGTGGGTAGTAGTCAGAGGGCCTCACCAGTTGAGGAAACCTCCTGGCAACATCCCTTACCTGAGCCCCAGGGAGGCAGCAGACTTCCCTGTGAGTCGGGTCTGGCCTGCATATGGGGCCCTCCGTTCCCCTTAGCAGGGAGTCACCTATAACAATTACTTTTCTTTTCTCCTTTTTGGAGCTGGTTGCAACCCTCTTACTTGGTTGCTTCTGTTTACGTAGCCCCGTAGAGGATCTTTCACCTAGATTTGTATCTTCCTGACACTCAGGAAGACGCTCAGGCTCCAGCGCCTCATACCTATTCTGCAGGGGGACGTGGGGAGGGGACGAAGGTCGGGATGGGATTCGCCTGCCACCCCGAGCAGGGACCTGCCTCCATTCCCCCCCATCCCCTAGGCCTCCTCCTGCTCCATGTGGAGGAGGAAGAGGATCCTCTACTACCTGGGGAGCATTAGGCCCGTCCGTTTTCCCCAGGACAGGCAGGGAACAGCACTGCCCGCCATCCTCTTCCTGGGATACTCTTGTACGCCTTAACCTTTCCACCTCCTCCTTGAGCTGGGCCACCAAGGAGATCAGGTCGTCGACCTGTTAGCACCTCACACAGGTGAGGTCTCCGTTACCCTCGAGTGTCAGGGCCAGGCTCTGGCACTCCCTGCAGCCTGGCACCTGCACCTCTGCATGCTTCCGCAGCAGGTCCGTTTGGGTTGCCATGTCTTTTCTGGCACCCGCAAGGGACTTAGGGCCCTGCTGAGTGGAAACCATACCTTCCTGCCCGCCTACTCTGCTCGCCCTGCCTGCGCAAACTGCTGCGCAAATAAATTGGAACTGTTCCCTGTCACCAGGAGCTTGTAAGATTTGAAATTTCAGGCTTAGCTGCCTAAATTTTTCAAGTAATTAATTTCAGATTCCTGAGTGTTCGTAAAAGAGGGAATATATTTAGTTATCTTAAGAGACATCCTGATGAAGATAACATAGTATTAAGAGAAAATAAATAAACATAAAATAACTGTTATTACCAAAAGCATTTAAGATAATACATTCACAGAGACTATTTCATTTTTAAAAGCAGATAGAAAGTATAATGCAGATTTTTTTTTAATGCTTATGTAACTGCTACTCTGTAAAGATAAACAGGGCATATAAAGCCAATCAAGTTAATGGAATTATTCCCTGATATTAAGTACCTCAGAGGTATTGATGGGGAGAGGAAATGACAGAACATAATAGATGCCTATGGAATGATTTTGTAATTGGATGATGCCTTTATAGCATCAAAAAATCCTCAAAAAAAAGCTTTTGGATAAGTTTTTTTTTTCCTATTAGTATGTTATATGTGCAAGAATGCTTGCATAAATATATGTCTATAAAAATCCCAACATACTGAAGTGAAGTTCAACACTAAATTTGCTGAATAAATAGAGGAAAGCTACCTGCAGTTCAAAGTGAGAAAAAAAATTTTTATCCTAGAAAAAATATTGTATTCTCTTAAGAACCACAGCGCTACAGACTTCAGTTGTGCTATTCTTTTGCAAATGAGAAATGGCTGGTTATTCCATTCCAGTCTTCTCCATTTTTATGGTAAGTTTTTCAGCTACTGTATTTTAAATACTTACATATAATTAGATGCTGATGTATAGTATGAGAAAGAAAAAATGTTTCTGGTTATTATCTGTAGAACAAGTTTATTATCAGTTTCCTTAATAACGGTTTCCTTAATAACGAAGGAGCACATTTGAATAGAAAGTGTGTTTTTGTAAGGCTAATACTCTTGTCCAAAGCTTTGTTTCCCTGTGGGGAAAACTATGGTGCACTATCCTATGTTACACATAGTTATTCATGAAGTACAAAAATGAGTCTTTATTACACAGTGACAATCAGGAAAGGAGCTCATTTTTCTTTCACAGTGGAAATAACTTCTTGCAGGCTCACATTCTGTATCCGGAAAAGGACAGCTAGGCTGGATGGGAGTCCTGGTTCCCACAATTAGGGTACAGCATGCTACGTGTTAGTCCAGAGAGACCACAGAAAGAAGTCTTTTTCAGGTCCTGGAGTGAGGAAAGCCCACTCCACACATCATCAGAAGCTACCAAACACTCTCAAGCCACCCACAGTGAACTTAGGAGCCGTAATTCAAAAGACCAAAAGCTCCCAATCATAACATCTATTGAAACAGGCCAAAAAGAGTTTTAAATTGGTGACTCAGTCATGCTGAACTGTCCATGTCTGACGGAGGGTCTCCAGACCATCCATAGATATCTTAATTTCTGCAACCTCCCATTTTGAGATAACCAGTACAACATACTAAATGAGAGGCTAAATGAGAGGCTCGCAGTCTGTACTGTTCCCTTCCAAGTGATATTCCCCATGGCTGACCTCATCTTCTTAGCCCATGCAGCAAATGATCAGAAAGAGTATCACCACTTTTTGTTTGATTTAACAGTGAAAAAAAGCCACGCCTTCCAGAACGTGGGTTTTTGAGGGATTTAAAATTCACTCTTCAAAACTGAATCTATGCAGCAGGCAACATGATAACAGCCTTTGAATTACTGTGGACAGGAAGTTTGAGATTAATGATTTCTAAAGTGCCTCTTATGTGATAAAAATTTTTACTTGCCATAAAGTTAGATTGACTACACAGTGAGAGTGGAATTTTAACAATAATAAACTGAGTACGTTGTCATGGGAAGAAAGTATTGAAAGTGGACAAGAACCAAAAGGGCTTGAATTAATGAATGTGAGGGCTTTGCTTTTTGCAATTACTTGTTTCTCTTCTCCTGGCTAAATCCCCATTCTCTTCTTCTGCTTGTCAGGGTAAAATTATGGAACAGTAAAGACAGCTGCAAGAAAAGATTCCCTTTGCATTATCTTTTTTCCATTCTCAACTTTAGTGTTCATTGTTTTTCTATAATTTTTTTTAGAAATCCCACCTTCCACCACTTCTGTCTAATCACTTGGTTTTATAATTTGTTTCCATGATCTTTTCTCCTTTGCTGTGCATTAACTCAAGGCTGCTTTCCCTCACTTTCTCCTGGTTTTTTTTTTCCTTTCTATGACAGCTTCTGTTTTCATTCACTTGAATTTAGTCAAGAGTGTATACTTGGAGAAAGCAAAATTCATCTCAAGGTAGTTACTTCTTAACGAACCTTTTAACATAGTGTGATGTACTGAAAAAGCTGCACAAAGAAACTGTAGCCATGCACCTTTGAAACCATTTTTGTTGCTGTGATTGTTCTCATGAAATATTCCTTCATCCCCTAGGAACTAAATTTTGAAAAATGAAAAATTATGGAGGCAATCCTAAAATATGTGAATTTTTTTTTCCTTTTACAGTTTAACAAAAGCCCAGTATTAGTACAAATAACAAAAAGAGAAAGCTAATTGCCTTTGGCATTTTTTGTCCTTCAGGATTTTGCTGTTCTGACACTTCACCATCAGTTTTCCCTGTAGTTTTTCTGTATCAAGAAGGAAGAAAAATCATAAAATTTATCAGAAAATAAGATGGAAAACCCACATCATGACCACAGCAAGGATAAAGTAGATTATTAGAAATTTCTTTAAGAATATTGAACAATCTATGTTTTGGTTATTACTTAGTGGGTGAAAGATTTTATGACATAGCACAATGCGATGAAAGTGAGCTCAGCTTAGTTTCAAATGATGTTCACGCAAAAAGCAGTGACAGCCAAGCTGTGAGCTGTATGTCTGTTCCCAAGAATGGAGGGTTAACTGAAGAGTTGATCTGGGCCAGTACAAATGTTAAAAATATTAAGTATATCTGTCAAGAAAACTCACATGCAACTAGATTTGGGAGGCTTGTTTCAAAGAAAGTTTTTGCCCCCTCTTCATCTCAGCAGTTTCTGTACATCACTCATGTTGCAAGGGCAGCAGGAGTTTCCCATCCCAGCTTATGCTGAAAATTCCACCCTTCTCCCCAGATGCTTTCTGTTCTGGTTGCTTCATTGTTAGATATTCACTATGGAAGACATATGGATGCACATTATATTTAACTATAATGTAAATAGAGTAGGATGTACATGCTGATGAAGCATTGCTGAGCTACTTTCTGCAGTAAGTGACAGGGGACCAGAGTAGGCTGCTGCTTGTTTAACTGAGTGGCTACGGAAATTGTCTACCCGAAACTAAACTCATGGTTTGGATGTATTTTACATAACCCATGGTTATAAACGAACAATTAAAAGTATGTTCGAAATGTGACCTTTTAGTTACTACCTGTAAAGCAGGGTCACATCCCCCTAAAACGCTGAAAATTTAAAGCAAAAAAATTAAAGTAAAAAAAAAAGTAAATGTGAGAGTGATGCTGCAGTTGCTAAGTTCTGCAGTCATGACACCATTTCCCTGTAATAACTTGCTCTGAAATGCTAATATTAACTAATATGTCTCTGTGATATGTACTTCACAGAATTGTCTCTGTGGTTTTGAATCCACAGCTAAATAAACATCCATCTCATTCTCTGGAAACTTAGCTATTGCACAGTTAGAAATTTCACATCCATACAATACAAACTGATCTTAGAAAACAAACAAAAATTCACCAGGGAAGGGAGAATTCTTTTCTTATTGATACTGTGAACAATGTTTTAAATATATGAATAGGCACACTGTTAGAACAAACAAGCTAAACAAAATATCTGAAATTAGTAATTACTGGTTTTAGACCTCACTAACTAAATTACTACTCACTGAGGGTATAACAGTAATTATCATTGTTGGGGTCCAATCTTGAATGGCAATCAATGTTCTGATTTTTCGTACTTATTGATACTGTGAACAATGTTTTAAATATATGAATAGGCACACTGTTAGAACAAACAAGCTAAACAAAATATCTGAAATTAGTAATTACTGGTTTTAGACCTCACTAACTAAATTACTACTCACTGAGGGTATAACAGTAATTATCATTGTTGGGGTCCAATCTTGAATGGCAATCAATGTTCTGATTTTTCGTAGTACAGAGCTGTTCACATGCTATTAGTGGGAAACAGAAAAAAAACCTTCAGATTTAATCTCTCAGATGGAAGAGGAAATTGTTCACTAGAGGTTTTTGTGGTAAATGAAAAGCCACTCACTTTGGTATTTTTGTTCCTTTTGTGCTATTATACTCGTAGCTCACTCCATATAGGTGAGATTTACAGAATCACAGAATCACACAGAATCACAGAATCACAGAATGTTAGGGATTGGAAGGGACCTCGAAAGATCACCTAGTCCAATCCCCCTGCCGGGGCAGGATTGCCTAGACCATATCACACAGGAACGCGTCCAGGCGGGTTTTGAATGTCTCCAGAGAAGGAGACTCCACAACCTCCCTGGGCAGCCTGTTCCAGTGTTCGGTCACCCTCACCGTAAAGAAGTTTTTCCTCATATTTATGTGGAACCTCCTGTGTTCCAGCTTGCACCCATTGCCCCTTGTCCTGTCAAGGGATGTCACTGAGAAGAGCCTGGCTCCATCCTCATGACACTTGCCCTTTACATATTTATAAACATTAATGAGGTCCCCCCTCAGTCTCCTCTTCTCCAAGCTAAAGAGACCCAGCTCCCTCAGCCTCTCCTCATAAGGGAGATGTTCGACTCCCTTAATCATCTTCGTGGCTCTGCGCTGGACTCTCTCTAGCAGTTCCCTGTCCTTCTTGAACTGAGGGGCCCAGAACTGGACACAATACTCCAGATGCCGCCTCACCAGGGCAGAGTAGAGGGGGGAGGAGAACCTCTCTTGACCTGCTAACCACACCCCTTCTAATACACCCCAGGATGCCATTGGCCTTCTTGGCCACAAGGGCACACTGCTGGCTCATGGTCATCCTGTTGTCCACTAGGACCCCCAAGTCCCTTTCCCCTACGCTGCTCTCCAACAGGTCTGCCCCCAATTTGTACTGGTACATGGGGTTGTTCTTGCCCAGATGCAGGACTCTACACTTGCCCTTGTTATATTTCATTAAATTTCTCCCTGCCCAACTCTCCAGCCTGTCCAGGTCTCTCTGAATGGCTGCGCAGCCTTCTGGTGTGTCAGCCACTTCTCCCAGCTTTGTGTCATCAGCGAACTTGCTGACAGCGCACTCTAATCCCTCATCCAAGTCATTAATGAATATATTGAATAGTACTGGTCCCAGAACCGACCCTTGCGGGACTCCGCTAGACACAGGCCTCCAACTGGACTCTGTCCCACTGACCACTACTCTCTGGCTTCTTTCCTTCAGCCAGTTCACAATCCACCTCACTACCCGATCATCCAGACCACACTTCCTCAGTTTAGCTGCGAGGATGCTGTGGGAGACCGTGTCAAACGCTTTACTGAAATCGAGATAGACCACATCCACAGCTTTACCATCATCTATCCACCGGGTAACATCCTCATAAAAGGCTATCAAGTTGGTTGAGCAAGACTTCCCGTTGGTGAAGCCATGCTGAGTGCCCCTAATGATCCCCCTATCCTTGATGTGCCTAGAGACAGCACCAAGGACAAGTTGCTCCATCACCTTTCCGGGGATGGAGGTGAGGCTGACCGGTCTATAGTTACCCGGGTCCTCCTTCTTGCCCTTTTTGAAGACTGGAGTGACATTCGCTTTCCTCCAGTCCTCAGGCACCTCTCCCGTTGCCCACGACTTAGCAAAGATGATGGAGAGTGGCCTAGCAATGACTTCCGCCAGCTCCCTCAGCACCCGCGGGGGCATCCCATCAGGGCCCATGGATTTGTGGACGTCCAGGTTGCTTAATTGGTCCCTGACCCAGCCCTCATCAACCAAGACAGATTCCTCCTCTATCCTGACTTCTTCTGAGGCCTCAGCGGTCCGGGGCTCCTCAGGACAGCCTCCAACAGTATAGACAGAGGCAAAGAAGGCATTCAGTAACTCCGCCTTCTTTTTATCCTTTGTCTCCAGGGCCCCCACCTCATTCATCAGTGGGCCTACATTGCCTCTAGTGTTGGCTTTACCTGCAATGTATTTGAAGAAGCCCTTTCTGTTGTCCTTGACCTCTCTTGCAAGGTTTAATTCCAAGGAGGCCTTAGCTTTCCTAGTTGCCTCCCTACATCCTCTGACAACAGACTTATATTCCTCCCAAGTGGCCAGCCCCTCCTTCCATGATCTGTACACCCTCTTCTTCCACTTGAGTTTGCCCAGCAGTTCCCTGTTTAACCATGCAGGTCTCCTGGTACCCTTCCTCGACTTCCTACCTGCTGGGATGCTCTGATCTTGAGCTCGGAAGAAGCAGTCCTTGAATGCTAACCAACTATCTTGGGCCCCCTTACCTTCTAGTACCCTGTCCCATGGGATTTCCCCTAGCAATTGCTTGAAAAGGCCAAAGTTGGCCCTCCTGAAGTCCAGGGTTGTGATTCTGCTAGCTATTCTGTTCCTGCCACATGAGATCCTGAACTCTACCATCTCATGGTCGCTACAACCAAGGCTGCCCTCAACCTTCACCTCTTCAACCAGACCCTCCTTGTTAGTGAGGATAAGATCCAGCAGCGCTCCTCTCCTAGTTGGCTCATCCACCATTTGCATCAGAAAGTTATCATCAATGCACTGGAGGAACCTCCTGGACTGGGGATGGCTGGCTGAGTAGGCCTTCCAGCAAATATCAGGGTAGTTGAAATCCCCCACAACAACCAGGCCCTGTAATTGCGAGACTGCTCTCAGCTGGCTGTAGAAGGCCTCATCACCCTCCTCATCCTGATCCGGTGGCCTGTAATAGACACCCACAACAGTATCACCCCTGCCAGCCTGCCCCTTGATTCGCACCCACAAACTCTCAACTTGCTCCTGATCCGCCTCTGGACAGAACTCAATACATTCTAGCTGCTCACTCACATAAAGAGCAACTCCACCACCTCTCCTTAGCGGCCTGTCTTTCCTGAACAGGACATAGCCATCCATGACCACATTCCAGTCATGGAGGCATCCCACCAAGTCTCTGTAATTGCCACTAGATCATAGCCCCCCGACCGAACACGGATTTCTAACTCCTCCTGCTTATTCCCCATGCTGCGTGCATTGGTGTACAGGCATTTCAGGGAGCGAGCTGGGCACACCGATTTCATCCCAGATTCACCCCCTAATTTCACCCCAGGGGGATGGGAGGCCTCCTGGTCTACCTCAACACTAGACCGTTGCCCCAGTGGTGCAAGCCCAGCTACTACCCCATCCCCCTTCGAATCTAGTTTAAAGCTCTCCGAATGAGCCCTGCTAATTCCTGTCCCAGAACCCTTTTGCCCCTGCGACATAAACCTTTCCCATGTATTACCGTCATGCTTGGTGTCTTATAAAACCAGCCATTATCAAAGAACCCAAAGCCCTGCCTGTAGCACCAGTCTCGTAGCCAGGCGTTAATAGAGAGAATCCTACTGTTCCATCCCACGTCATCACCTGAAAATGGAAGGAGGGAGGAGAAAACAACTTGTGCCCCAGACTCTTTCACCAACCGTCCTAGGGCCTTGTAGTCTTTCTTCATCCCCCTCAGACTACGGGATGCAGCTTCTTCCCCACCTGTCTGGAAGATCAGCAGGGGGTAGTAGTCTGTGGCCTTCACCAGGTTGGGGAGTTGCCTGGTGATATCCCTGATTCGGGCTCCAGGCAGGCTGCAGACCTCCCTGTGATGGGGGTCAGCTCTGCATATTGGGCCCTCAGATCCCTTTAGGAAGGAGCCTCCAACCACTAAAACTCTCCTCTTCTTCCTTGTGGAGGAGGTAGCTATACGCCTGTCAGGTTTTTCTGACTGTGGTGGGACCTCTGATATAGGTTGCCTCTCCACCACATCCCCATTGGACCGGCTGTATTCCACTAGGGCTTCATATCTATTGCTCAGAGGCGGCTGTGGAGGCAAGGTAGGCAAGGAGGGCACTCGCCTTTTGCCACAGCCATAGACTTGCCTCCACTCACTCCTCTCCTCTAGGTTATTGTTTTCCACCTGAGAGGGGCAGAGTACAGGGGTCCCTCGATCCTGGGAGCTCTCTGGCAGGTGCTCCCATTTTTGTTGCAGGGAGGGCAGAGCCTGGCTCCACCAGTCTATCTCCATTTCAGCCTCCCAAATGCTCCTAAGCCTTTCTACTTCGGCTTGAAGCCTTTCAACCTGGCTTTGCAGCTGTGCCGCTCGGCCAAGCAGATCATCTACTTGCTCACAGAGCACACAGCCCCCTGACACTACAGAGACGCTGTAGCATTCCCTGCAGCCCGCAACCTGCACCATCGCCTCCTTCCGTGGGAGCTCTGTCTGGGTTCCCACATCCATTTTGGTCTTCTTCCACCGGGTAAATACCATTGTTCTTCCACTGAACTGGGAAATACCTGTTGGTGCCACCCCTGGTTCACAGCTCCTTGGCACCTTCCTCGCCTTGTGCACTGGGAGGGAGTCAGTGCCCTCCCCAACGAGCTGCAAACAACTGCAGCTTCTCCTGCCCTGGGACACACCCAGTCACTGCTGATTCACACAGGCACTGCTGAGTCTCCCTCTCCCTTCTGGCCAGGGACTAGTCCCTGCTCTCCAGGAGGCTCTTTATCACCTGATAACAGGGGGTGGAGCGTTTAAATCGCCCGCGGTGCCTCCGGCTACGCCCCCTCCTCTCCTGATTCGTTGCCGGGAACCTCCGGGTCCGGGGTCAGGAGGAAGCAGCTCGGGGCTGATGCTCGCGGGGGAGTTCAGGGGGGGCCCAGAGTATGAAAAACCGCCCGGTTAAGCCCGATGTCGCCCTCGCCCCCGCACTAACCTCAAGTCGCTGCCGCCGCTTTCGCTGCTGCCGCCGCTGTCAGCTGTTTGTTGTATGGTGAAAAAAATAAAAGGTGTTCAGACATAAAGAATTATAACATTTGGAAATTATTCTTTTAGCTTCAGAACAAAACAAAATAAAGGAAAGGAGGCTGTGATATATTCCAAAAGGATGATATTTAGTATGATATTTAGTATGATAAACAAAAAATAATCCCCTTAAAAAGTATTGTAACAAACAACTCTGTGGCAAAAGCATGTAACTTTTCAGGCAGAAGAACAGCAAATGCAAAAGTTTATAGCAGTAAGATACTGCTTTTTTTATCTAATGAATCTGCAGAACTCATTGTAAGGGAGATAATTTAAGTGTAACTTAATATCTTAATATAGAGCAGAAAAGGATTAAGTGTTATTCTAACCACAGTAGCATCGATAGGTATGTAACAACCTTATTCAAAGACCTGAGCTGTCAAATCTCATTCTTCAGAGGAAAAGAGTGACTGCAGTCTGGGATAAGGGGAGAAAACACAGTAGTACACAATAATACTTCGGGTATTTGTCCTATATTCCTGTGAAGTGTCTAGAATAGTTGTAAATTCAGCTGTAGTCCAGATTCCTGGATATTATTGTTTCATTGTATATCTGTACTCTGAAATAGCTTCTGTTAAAGTTGCAACAAAGCTGAAATAATCTTCAAAGTCAAATATAGCTGAGCCAAAGTCTACTCTTTTTACTAGCAGAGAAATCCAGATTGTATATGGGATTGTGTTTATGAAGTTGAATGTTGAATTTTTCTTCCTATTTTACATTTTTTATTGTATGCAGATATTCTGCTTTCTCAGTTCAAGTATTTCTCAAATGCACAGGGTAGATTTTAAAGATCTTTAAGACACTTTACTTATTATAAGTTTACAAAGGTTGTTCATACAGAACACGTAACTATGTAAACATCCCTGTTTCTCTCTAAAGAAGATAAGTATTTTTATATCCTCCATCATCTGAAGCAACTTCTGTTACTCCTTTAACTGAATACCTGCAAAACCAGAAACCTCAAGGTATGAAGTTGATGTAACCAGAAGTAGTGGACTAGCAATACTTGATATATTGGATGTTATGATATTGTAGCATGAGAGCACGAAGTATCACAGTATATTGAACTGTATGTGCAGGGTCATTGGGATATCAGGAGGCTACGGGTCTGCTGGAGCAGCAAAGCAGTTGTGTGACTGTGTGGGAAGGGAAATCTGATGGCGCAGCATACAGGGGCATGGCAGGGCTCCACGGGATGATGGAGCTCTCACCATGAGACTAATCTCTCCATACTTTTAGCACCTAATAAATTTGGTAGCTGTTGAAATTACTAACATTGGGAATCCCGATATGGACATGTTGGCAACTGGTAATCTGGACCACGACACGGCCCTTTACCTACTTGGGCTGAATAGCAGTGGAGCAGGAAGGGGTCAGCACCACCCTCACTTTTGGAGTTGCTTTACTTCATGTGGTTGTGTTGAGTTGGTGTTTTTATAGTTTGTTGTGCTCAAGTATTTGAGTGGGAGAGAATACTAAGCATTGCATGAAGACAGTTTCTCTGAGTCTGCTTTTGTTACTGAATTAATTTTAGAGTCTGTGATGTGGGTAAGATAATGCAGGTAAACCCTCAGAGCTTCAGTGGGTTCCATTTTCAGCTATAGTTGTCCTTCAAAGGACTTTTGCTTTTTATCTTTATCTCATTTATCTTACAGTTTATTAAAAGGACCCTGGCTCCTTGTCCCATCACCAGGAATCTGCATTTTATTATAATTGCTGATACTCATGCCTTTGCCTTTTAGGTAGCGATGTTTATGCTGCAGTTGGGCAGTGCCACTTTCTTGTTAACAGAGCCAGTGATAAGTGCAATGACAACAGGAGCAGCTACACACGTTGTGACCTCACAAGTGAAGTATCTGCTGGGAATGAAAATGCCGTATATATCGGGACCACTGGGATTTTTTCATGTGAGTTCAGTAAAAGAAATGGGTTATTCCATTAGCTAACATTCTCTTAAATAACTACACCATTTGGCTATATATAAAAAATTTATTTTGCATGCATGTGAGTAAACAGAAGATGTAATACTAAACCCTTCATCTTGCTAGGTCTGTTTGTAAGAACAGATTAGGAAAACTTGATGAAGAATTAGCAGGAATGGGTCTTATTTTGAAAGGATACCATAATCAATTTAAAATATGTGTATTGCAGCATCAATAATTCCATTTATTATCCTGAGCAATTACGCACTTGTACGGGGAGGTTTAACTCTTTCTGGGTCAGCATATCATTCCAAATATCATTCCAAGCATATTTTCTTCATATTTTGCTGAATGAAACCTGACCATCATTGTGGTAAAAGGAAAATGACCCATGATTTTTGGATCTCCTATGCAAAAATTGCCCCAGATGTGTTACTTTTTGCTTTATGACATGATATTACTTTGCCATAAACACAGCAAGTGTACAGCTTTAATGTAATTTTTATAGAATATATACAGCCTTTTGTACAGTATGATGGTTACTCCTTTGGAAAGTAGGTATTGTCAGCTGAAACCTTAAAGGACAAAGTTGTATAATCTTATTGCATAAAAGATATGAGAACATATTCTTTATGGTAACTTATTCTGGCAAACCCTGAGTTTAGGCACTGTGAGAATAATCTCTTCTGAGAAACATTGGTAGTATTACAATACTATCTGTCAAAATGATATTTTGCTCATAATAAAACTTGATTTACCTGCTGAGGTGGTATTTACATTGCACTGATAGCAATTAATGAATTGATTACCAGATGAGGTGAGGCTTCATCTAGTTAGCCGCTGAATTAGGACACCTTTAAAAGCACTGACTGTACTTTCTTGCACGGCTCTGCTCTTAATTTTATCCTATTATTTTGTGAAAATTGTTAATGTTAATTTGTTAAAGATGATGTTGCTTTTTAGAACGTTATTTCATAGGATTTTATAAATCTGATGATAACATTTTGTAAGGATAATCCATTGGTAAGTTTTTTACAGGACCAATGTATTAATGAGAATTAGGGGCATGTAATAAACACAAGGAATTTATCTTGTAAGTACATAACTAGCAGTGTCATAGCCATTTTTAAGAGTAGCCAGTTGGCCTGTGAGACTATTACAAATGCTTCATCATATATTAAAATATTTTTTTTTAAATATTTCTTTAAAAACCTTTTCATAAATACTACTTAACATAAAATGTGACTAACCTCTTTTTCATGGAGTTTCCATGGAGACTATACTTACATATAGGAATATTGTCATCTTGTATGGATGACTGGTGTTAAGTACCATAGCCAAGACAAAATCAAAACATACATTATGAGCAATAATAAAGAACAGCAGTGATACGAAGAAATATTTCCCTGTTGGTGTGCTGATGATATCATAAATTAGGTCATTCAAATGCTTTGAAAGAAATCTGTTCCCTTATCCCTTGTATTTTTTAATATATCTGAAACAAGTTCTTTGCCCTTCTCTTCACTTTTGAAATCAAACCCCTTTGAACATTTTCCAAAGAAAAAATTTCTTGATTTTTTTAAGGTTCTGAATTGCTCTGAAAACAAATGAGCAAACAAAGAACCCTCTGTACAACTTAAAAGAATAACAAAGTCTCTATGTTTAGAAGGGACAATTCTACCATAAAAGTATTTTAAAAGGTTTCTAGTATCTATTCAGGCATGTATTACTTTAAGAAGGTCCAGTATCTCAGTCAGAAGCATCAGATTTAGATTTGAATGTTCATTTTTTTCTGTGATGGTAGTTTTATATGAAAATTATACTAATTATATATATGTTAGTGTGCACATGTAACTAGAGAGTGAAAGGCAAATTTGGCATGTTTCTCCAGACTTGTTCTTTACTCCAAATTCTTGAAACCCAAAGACTGGTATTTTTGCTTACATTTTTTTTTCCTTCTTCACTCCAAAACACCTCCCACTCACAAAGCTGACTGCTTTGCCTCAGGCAGCCTTTGGGTTGGCAAAGCAAGAATAAGAATGTTTAATAAAGTGTGATGAAAGTGTGTTTGAAAGTAAAGCAAGCCAGTGAAATGGATTCTTTATAGCAAGTGAGATCATGATTAAATATGTAAAAATGAACTTTGTATATGGAGAACAAATCTACTACACTGGCGTTGAGCCTATGGGATTTTTGTGTTTACACATACTTTACGTAATTCATTAAACTTCATTTTCCCTGTGCATGGTTTGTAACGCTGCAATTGAGCTGCACATTGCAGCATCAATTGATATTTTGCAAATGGGGGAGGCAAGGGGAAGGTAAAGAAGAAAAATCATGAGGGGCGACTACATGTTAAATCGAATTTTTACAAGGGACAAGAAAAGTGTCATCAAGTTTTTCTTAGTATCTCAAAAGAGAAAAACATATCTATATTTGCCCTTTATCCATGTGTAGATATATTTATCCTTCCACAAGTTTCTGAGGAAATGCAGCACTGCAAATTGAACTCCTCCAAAGTAACAAACTTACTTTGCAAAACAGGGTCTTTTGTGGTTGTGTTGCAAGTTTGTTGCAAAATCCTTCTGGTTGTGCTGCAAATTAACTGACAAAACTTTCATGTTCCCACTGTCAGGCCTTTTTTTTCCTTTTTTTCCCCAGTTTGTTCCCTATACAGTTCACACAGAATCACAGAATCACAGAATCACAGAATGTTAGGGATTGGAAGGGACCTCGAAAGATCACCTAGTCCAATCCCCCTGCCGGAGCAGGATTGCCTAGACCATATCACACAGGAACGCGTCCAGGCGGGTTTTGAATGTCTCCAGAGAAGGAGACTCCACAACCTCCCTGGGCAGCCTGTTCCAGTGTTCGGTCACCCTCACCGTAAAGAAGTTTTTCCTCATATTTATGTGGAACCTCCTGTGTTCCAGCTTGCACCCATTGCCCCTTGTCCTGTCAAGGGATGTCACTGAGAAGAGCCTGGCTCCATCCTCATGACACTTGCCCTTTACATATTTATAAACATTAATGAGGTCCCCCCTCAGTCTCCTCTTCTCTAAGCTAAAGAGACCCAGCTCCCTCAGCCTCTCCTCAGAAGGGAGATGTTCCACTCCCTTAATCATCTTCGTGGCTCTGCGCTGGACTCTCTCTAGCAGTTCCCTGTCCTTCTTGAACTGAGGGGCCCAGAACTGGACACAATACTCCAGATGCGGCCTCACCAGGGCAGAGTAGAGGGGGAGGAGAACCTCTCTTGACCTGCTAACCACACCCCTTCTCATACACCCCAGGATGCCATTGGCCTTCTTGGCCACAAGGGCACACTGCTGGCTCATGGTCATCCTGTTGTCCACTAGGACCCCCAAGTCCCTTTCCCCTACGCTGCTCTCCAACAGGTCTGCCCCCAACTTGTACTGGTACATGGGGTTGTTCTTGCCCAGATGCAGGACTCTACACTTGCCCTTGTTATATTTCATTAAATTTCTCCCCGCCCAACTCTCCAGCCTGTCTAGGTCCCTCTGAATAGCTGCGCAGCCTTCCGGTGCATCAGCCACTCCTCCCAGTTTTGTGTCATCAGCGAACTTGCTGACAGTGCACTCTATTCCCTCATCCAAGTCATTAATGAATATATTGAATAGAACTGGTCCCAGTACCGACCCTTGATGGACTCCGCTAGACACAGTCCTCCAACTGGACTCTGTCCCATTGACCATCACTCTCTGGCTTCTTTCCTTCAGCCAGTTCACAATCCACCTCACTACCCGATCATCCAGACCACACTTCCTCAGTTTAGCTGCGAGGATGCTGTGGGAGACCGTGTCAAACGCTTTACTGAAATCAAGATAGACCACATCCACAGCTTTACCATCATCTATCCACCTGGTTACGTCCTCATAAAAGGCTATCAAGTTGGTTGAGCATGACTTCCCCTTGGTGAAGCCATGCTGAGTGCCCCTAATGATCCCCCTATCCTTGATGTGCCTAGAGACAGCACCAAGGACAAGTTGTTCCATCACCTTTCCGGGGATGGAGGTGAGGCTGACTGGTCTATAGTTCCCCGGGTCCTCCTTCTTGCCCTTTTTGAAGACTGGAGTGACATTTGCTTTCCTCCAGTCCTCAGGCACCTCTCCCGTTGCCCACGACTTAGCAAAGATGATGGAGAGTGGCCTAGCAATGACTTCCGCCAGCTCCCTCAGCACCCGCGGGGGCATCCCATCAGGGCCCATGGATTTGTGGATGTCCAGATTGCTTAATTGGTCCCTGACCCAGCCCTCATCTACCAAGACAGATTCCTTCTCTATCCTGACTTCCTCTGAGGCCTCAGGGGTCCGGGGCTCCTCAGGACAGCCTCCAGCAGTATAGACAGAGGCAAAGAAGGCATTCAGTAACTCCGCCTTCTTTTTATCCTTTGTCTCCAGGGCCCCCACCTCATTCATCAGTGGGCCTACATTGCCTCTAGTGTTGGTTTTACCTGCAATGTATTTGAAGAAGCCCTTTCTGTTGTCTTTGACCTCTCTTGCAAGGTTTAATTCCAAGGAGGCCTTAGATTTCCTAGTTGCCTCCCTACATCCTCTGACAACAGACTTATATTCCTCCCAAGTGGCCAGCCCCTCCTTCCATGATCTGTACACCCTCTTCTTCCACTTGAGTTTGCCCAGCAGTTCCCTGTTTAACCATGCAGGTCTCCTGGTACCCTTCCTTGACTTCCTACCTGCTGGGATGCTCTGATCTTGAGCTCGGAAGAAGCAGTCCTTGAAAGCTAACCAACTATCTTGGGCCCCCTTACCTTCTAGTACCCTGTCCCATGGGATTTCCCCTAGCAATTGCTTGAAAAGGCCAAAGTTGGCCCTCCTGAAGTCCAGGGTTGTGATTCTGCTAGCTATTCTGTTCCTGCCACATGAGATCCTGAACTCTACCATCTCATGGTCACTACAACCAAGGCTGCCCTCAACCTTCACCTCTTCAACCAGACCCTCCTTGTTAGTGAGGATCAGATCCAGCAGCGCTCCTCTCCTAGTTGGCTCATCCACCATTTGCATCAGTAAGTTATCATCAATGCACTGGAGGAACCTCCTGGACTGAGGATGGCTGGCTGAGTAGGCCTCCCAGCAAATATCAGGGTAGTTGAAATCCCCCACAACAACCAGGCCCTGTAATTGCGAGACTGCTCTCAGCTGCCTGTAGAAGGCCTCATCACCCTCCTCATCCTGATCCGGTGGCCTGTAATAGACACCCACAACAGTATCACCCCTGCCAGCCTGCCCCTTAATTCGCAGTTCATAGTAGTTGCATGTACTTTTTTCCTACAGTGTGTTGTATTTGTCTGAGAAACATCAGAATGAACCATTTTTGAAAATGCAACAAGGTCATCTACTCTTAAACTGTATTAAGTGTTTTAACTAATATGTTCCTTTAGTTCTTTTGTTTGCTTCAGCCTCTATACTCATTTTAGAACTAATCTTTTGTGTTTTCACATATACATTAAAAAAAAAAACTCAGAGCACTTCATTAATACATCAGGATACACATTCTTTCTAGAATATAAACCATTACAATTTTCGTTATTACCCTATGGAAGTATGTGAAAATATAGAGGAACTCAAAGCTATTAATTTCCCATGAGAACAGAGATATTCAATGTCTCTATATATATGTGTGCAAAGTTAGAATATTTGTTTTTTTCCTTTATGTGCAAATTTGCATCGATTGCCAAAATGTTCACTGATTCCTCATAATATGGCCAGATCACTTCCATTAAAAACTAGCAAAACTAGCAATAAAAATAAAAAAAGGGGGTAGCAGATCAATTAATATAACATTGCTGTATTTTTAAATTTTGTTAATTATATAATGACACAAAATTTGCTTTGTACACTGCAATATCAAACTAAATTCTGCTACATAATTTCTAAATTATTTCAGAAAGAGCATCATCAAAATATGCAAAATACTGAGTTCGTAATGATGTTTGTGATGAAAATATTTGTAAATACTTTTGAATCAGATGCCAGTGCTGTTACAAGCTTGAGGTGCTTACATCTAGGATTTACACTTTCACCTTGGATGAGTACAGTAACCGACTGGACAGTATAACATGTGAACTGTATAGTATAGAGAAGCAGCTGTAGTATATGTTAACCACATTCATGTTAAGAGCCATGTGCCCTTTTTTTTCTGAAGAGCCTGTGAGTGGTTTGTGTAATGGTCTGCTGGTGTTGCCGGTCATGTCACGAAATGGGTGTTTTTTGGTTTTCAGAGAATGATTACCCGGGAACAGACCGGTCAGTGAGAAGCTCTTTAGTCTGATGTAGCAATTGATTTAATATTTACCTATTACTGCCAGAATTGTTTCAGTGTACTACAGATGCTTCAGGGATAGGGCTGTTGGTGCTATTGAACTCGTACAAGCTACGAAGCATTGGTAGTCTCACTCTTTTTCATTTTTTGGCTGATGTAGACGACGTGCTAAAGGGACGTATGATTTGAAGGGAAACACCAAAGAATACATTAAGCAGTTCATATAAAGTGTTTGCTGTGAAGTCTGAAAAAGCTGTGACAAGGGTCTACAAGATTTGGCTATTTATTTTAAAAATTAAATGGAAGCTTCTTTTTTTAGTCAATTTGTAAAGAAAGACAGAAATTCTAAAAGCTTATGCATATGTCTTTGTAATCTTTCATTAAAATTGTATTTATTCACCCAATCTGATGTCGCACTTTGTCTAGGAAAATTAAATTAAATGACATAAACACAGATAGCTAATGCTGACACTTCAACAGACACCGTTCTTTAAAGCAAGCCCACATCTCTTTGACTTTGACAATTAGGAATCAATCAGTTTCTTCCCTTCTCTTACCACTTCACCTTCTATCTAGCTCAGCCTCTGGTGAGTTTGTGGGCACAGTTTGCAACATAGTTGTCCAGATTGCCTCCTTTTGTCCTAATTAATCACAGCTTCTGCTTGGGCACTGAGCCAAGTCCTGTGCTCTCTTGAAAATGCATTATTGGGAAATTATGGGTACAGAGACTAGTCCCAAGCCACTCAAGACACAATCCATATATTTTCTGATTACAGTGGGGCAATATGTGGTTAAAACCTGTGGTTTGATTACCATTCTTCAGATTTATGATGTACATAGATCATATTATTTAACAAGTTGATTTTAAAATGTTTTCCTGGGTTCTGAGAAACATTTGTGCTGGGTTCTACTGTGCATCCTTAATCAAAAGCCCAAAGGCTGAATTTCAAAGGACTGCACTAAATTTTCCTCTTTAGGAGGAAAATTGCGTTTTGTCTTTTTTCTGCAACCATTTTTAGAAGGATTCTATTTGTTTTTTTCCCCTTATAGATTACGAAAATATTTTTGGAAAGGATGAGAGAGGAAAAATCAGGAAGTTATTTTAATTTACTCATTCTTCAAAATGAGCATCATCTCTTCAAGGAGTGACAGAATCAAAACAGTGGAAAAAAATTTATAATCATATTGTTCACCTTTCTGCTAGAACAGGGTTACTTCTTAAGATAATTTTTCTAGTACTTTTTCCTGTCCAGTATAAATACATGTATTTAAGCTCCAAACTGTCAGACCTTGTTAGCATTATACATGTATTTGAGAATAGGTTCTCTGGGGCAGAAAATTGTTAATCTTTATTTTGATAAAACTACAAGTGTCACTTTTCATTTATTTTAGTGATCATCTTAGTTGTTGCCAGAGAAAACCCTTTTTTAATATATTATTATTTCAAGCCTCAGTTGCTTGATTTCATTATCCTTAATGTTATGGTTTAAAAAGAAGTTACTTGTGATGTAGTCTAAATCAACATCCTAGATTTTAGCTTCTGTTCTGTATATGGTTTACCTTTCAGGCTACACAACTGTTCCCAGGATATAAATGCAGAATTCAAGGCACTGAGCCTACCCTGTTTTTTTTCCCCTGCAGCTTTAGTAAGCATGTGCATTACATCCATTTTCATGCCTCTTTGTTCTTTCAGGCAATAGACTATTCCTTTTATTCATGAGGCCTGAAAATAACTTGTGATAGGGATCTGATTACTGATTATTGCTTTGTTTATTGGGACAGAAGTTCCCTCTAACTTTCTTCACTCCTTCTAACTATTCCAGTAAACCTGTGATTTTTTCATCACTTTCTGTTAATCTGTTATCGTACTGATTTATGTCTCATTTTCTGGACCCTCAAATACAGAGTAAAACTGAAATTACAGTTCACTGATAACTGTCTCATCTGCGATGGTGTAAAGGCAACTGCATTCTTCTGAGGTTACTTACAACATTGTATTCTTCATCAGAGATCCCTGTTACTCATGACCATTGGTCATTCTATTACTATTCCGTATTTCTATTCCACAGATTCCTTATATTCAGTGCCATATTTCCTTTCTTCATCATAGACCCAACTATGTTTTTCTAAACATGTTTTACAGCATGTTGCACCACACCTTAACCTTTGAAAAGCTGAGGGCTTCCAATTTGCAACTCCATAGCTCTGCTCCAGTCTCCTCTTTCTCTTTTAACACTGCAGTCTGCCTCTCACTTGCAGTGATGTAGCCATTCCCTGACATCCCAGAGCCCACTGCAGGAGGACTTCGAACCTTGTGGTCCAGCGTACCTCACCCCTCGCACCAGCAATTCTGGCACCTTGCTGTGGAGAGTTTCCCCTGGAAAGCACTTGCCACTGATGTGTGAATCACCCCTTCTTCCCCTACCTTTTTTTACCTCTTGCTTTGCAGGTTTTAACTTAGAAGTTTATGCTAGGGAAAGAAACAGGACTTAGTAGATAATATTAATTATTTAAATAGTCAATAACATACATACACAAGGCTTGACAGCTAATTAGTGTGTGCGGCATCTGGACCTGATCAATGCATGCTCCATGGAGCACTGTAAGTGTAATGGGCAAGAGCAACTAACAGGGAGACTGAGTGCGCCCTGCAGAAGCGGTACAGTTACTCTGGAAAAATATTTGGATGGATCCCCTCCTGCACTGGAGAGGATGCCCTGAAGATGTGCACCTAGGAAGATTCTTGTTGCTTCTCTTCCTATCCAGCCACTACTGCATTTTCATTCCCTTTTTGTTCTTCCTCTCTCTCCTTTTTTCCCCCTCCTCTTTGTTTTTTAAAATTCTTCCTCAGAAGTAACTTTTACTATTAGAGTCGATGGATGTTATGAGCTAAGGATACTGAAAAGAAATCTTTGTATGTGTAAGCTTCTCTCAACATTTTTGTGCAATACTTGTTTATCTCACTAAATTTAATGAGGCTGAATATGAAAAGGATACATATCACATTGACTGGATTTTCTTGCCTGCTTCTACCAATAGAAATTTGTAAATACATATATATAAATATTCACTGCATTTTTTTTTGAGCTTTCAAAAGTCCATAGTATTTTAGCGATAGTAAATTCATGATTTTCTTCCTTGCAAAATCTTAAGTGGAGGCCAGCTTGTCAGATGTCTCAGCTCCTGCAGTATTTATTCAGAGCTCATGAATACTTTGAGTTGTATGAAGCTGTGTAGAATATGCCATAGATTAAGACCCAGAATGATGTATTTTTTGATCTATGATTTTTATTTGTTGTTCACTGTAGATTTATGCCTACATATTTGAGAATATTGGATCAGTTCAGTTGGAGGCTTTACTTCTCTCCTTGCTGAGCATTGTTGTCCTTGTTCTTGTTAAAGAACTGAATGAGAAATTTCAGAGAAACATTAAAGTTGTTCTTCCCATCGATCTAGTTTTGGTAAGTACAGGATCAAATATCAGGCTTTTTGCTTTACAAAGCTTTCAGTGGTACAACTAATCTGCTGCAGTTTACTGTGCTGTCTATAGTTACCCACAGCCACACCTGCCACTTATTAAATGGATAGCTAATTTTCATGGCTGTATGTTAAATGTAAGAACAGGAATCAGTTTGGCTAAATAATTAAGAAAGAAGTGGCATACGTTCCCGATTTGTATAATATTTTTCATGTGTTTACTACTTTTCACATAATCACAAGAACATGAAGCCTAGAATGTTAAAGAGTAAGAAGTCTGAAATAGAAAATGAAAAGTAACTGGCACATTGAAACTCCATGCAAGGCTTGTGCTAGGTAGTTGTGGCTTAGATGTTGCTTGTTATTTATCTGCAACAAAGTTAAATACCTATGCTATTGCTTTCTGTAATTTTCCTTACAGTTTTCCTTTCACGTAGCATAGGCTAAATTGAAATTAGCTATTGCATTGTAAATCCCTACTTTAAGAACTAAGCAAATAACCAGATCTTAGTTTCTTTTGCCTCTCTTCCACATTTGCAAAAATTTTTGTAATATACTTCTCTGTCTTATTGTATTGATGTAAGGATAAATGCATGAACACTGTCATGTGCTTGGGTATGGCAATGATAAGGACCATGTGAGAAGCTAAAAGCGATAGAAACATAACATCTTTTTCTGTATTGAATCAATAGATAATTGCTACATCCATTGCCTGCTACTATGGTGACATGGAATACGTCTACGGGCTAGAAGTTGTGGGACATATTCCTAAAGGGTAATGTGGTTTTTATTAGCTTGTGGCTTTTAAATATGTTTAGTTCTGAGAATAGTCTCTGAAGAGGCCAAAGTAGTTTTCTGAAATAAAAAATGGCAAAAATCTATTATGTTCATTTCCATCCTCCTCAAATACTCTGTCACAATTCAACCCCTTGTTAAAAAGGTATATCTGTATGCAGACTTTCTTGTACCTTTTCATAGCCTTTTCATTACTTTATGGAATAAAAGGTAGGTACTAAGTACTTGATGATGGCTGATGGATGCATGACAGGAGGGCAGACCACCCTCTACAAGATTATTGCAACCTGCTTTTTGAGGGTTGTGTTCGGTTATCAGCAGAAAGGACTTGCAATGAGATAAGGCTTGTAGATTACTGCACTTCATTCTTCTCCACTCACTTATATAGCTATTTTAGAAAATGTAATTTCTGAGGAAAAGTAAAGGATTTAGATATGCTTAAACCAGAAAAGAACATTCTGACTAGAGATAGTGATACATTTTTCCCTGTGACCTTGAGAAGGGAAAAAAAATGTTCAGTATAATTAGCTGGAAAGAGAAATTAGATTAGCTATTACGAGGAATGCTCAGACTCCAAGGGTTGGTAAGGAACAGCACAGCTGTTGTCTAATCTCCCTTTTGGAAATTGTAGTTTCCCTAAATTTCACAAAGTAGACTTTAAGTAGTCCAAGACAGCATGAGTGCATGTGTGGCAGCTTGCACTGATAGAAATAAAAATAAGAGAAGTCACTGAGAAAGAAAATTGTTTTTAAGTATATAGGGCATGTATCACATACTATGTATCTGAGGTTAAAACAGGGTTAAGTATCCCCTTTTGGCATATGCTGTGAACAGCTAAATTGTATTTGTGCAGCTTTAATCAGGAGCTTATTTTCTGTCTAACCTCTCATGAGAAGATCCTGTAGTGTTGAAAAATACAAGCAGAAGCCTGGATCATTACTATGTATTTTTAGGCCCTTACCTGAAATATCTAACTGCCTTGTCGGTGGAGAGCACTAGAAACCTTCAGGGCCCAGTTTAGCTCTTAGGTGGTGTGCTTTGTGCTCTGGAGAGACTGAAGTCTTTTAGTGGAGTACAGAGACAGTCTGGGGTGATTCGATTCTTAACTGGGGCATTTCATTGCAGTCCCCATTAGAAGGTCTCCATTAGATGGAATAAATGTCCACACTGTCCATAACCTACAGGAAGACTAAATTGTTTAAAAGGTTTAAATTAAACTTTACAGGAAAGCCAAATATAAAAAAGAAAAAATATACAGTAGAGTTTCTTTTATTGCATGTTACAAAATTAGGGATGGCTGCTGATTTTATCTGTCGGTGGGGGAGCTAATTTATAAGGATCCCTTCATAATTTCTCAAATCAAAGTTTGCAAATGGAAGAGTCCACCTGAAACTGTTTCATCTTCCTGTACGAATTCTCCCCTGCAGTTCTCCACAGATCAAGATCTTATCAATATCAAATATTGAAAAATGTCACTTCACAAGTATTAAAAAAATCAGCTGTGCATGCAAAGATTATTTCTCTTGTATTTTCATGAACTACGGGTATATCGAGGCTGTGTACCAGGCTTTGCAAAAAGGACTGTCTTTATTTTTTATAGGTTACCATCACCAAAAACACCACCCATGAACATCCTACCGGAAGTAGTCATTGAAGCTTTTGGAGTAGCACTGGTTGGTTACGTAGCATCACTAGCTCTAGCCCAAGGCTCTGCTAAAAAGTTTAAGTACACTGTGGATGACAACCAGGTAAAGCTCTTCATCCTTAGCCATGAAATTTCTTCACCATTTTGGAAAGGTATTATAGATGAATGCCCAGTAGGAAAGGGTATGTTCCATACAGCACGCTAAGGCCTTCCAGTGAGTACAGTAAACCCCAAATCTAGTCCAAATCAGCTCTGCAAAATGCTCTACTTGTTTGAGCTGCTCCTTTTGGGGAAATGCATCCTTCAGGATAATCTCGTAATGCTGCGTTCGGTGCAGCATTTGGGTGTTAATGTGTTTTCCAGTGTTTAAAGACGAGACAGCTTCTCCTCTGGCAGCTGAGCTCTTAAAGACCAGCTAAGATGTTAAATCAACCACTGACTAAAGAAACAAAGCAGTTCTAAAAATAAACCAGATACTTATAGCCCCAGGACATATCTGATGTTATAAAATGAAGCTTATGCAAAGTAGAAGTCTCATTTGAAATGAAGGTTTATTTGTATAAAAGCAGGGTGGATTCAAAGAGCGCTGCCAAATTTGCAGCCATAGGAGCTTTCTGTGCGGAGTTCCACTTTACAGCGGACACGCTTAAATAAAAGTGGAGTGTTAGTTTCTGCACTACCTAACTACTAGTCATGATGGGTGGGTAAATCCAAGCCAACTGGAAAACCGCAGAGACGATAATTCAAGCACTGTGGTAAGAAACGCTCAATTTTAAATAACTGACAATAGTGCTGTGTGAAGAAAATGATGCCCCCACCTTTGTCTTAACTGTTTTCGGATAAATGACATAAGGTTAAATGAAGAATGGTTGGTTTTGCTGCTAGAGGTCTATTTAAACACCCTGTCTAGACAGGTCAGTCTTGCTACGTCAGTGCCTGTCTTACAGCTCTTACATCATGGGAAAATATGGTGGGAATGTTCTTGTCTACTCAGGTCTCTGAAATATTTTTCAGAATGAATATATTGTGCCGTGAATCTTTACTGGTGCTTCAGAGCCACGATTTCTAGGGAGCGGAGGGAAAATGCTTTGAGCTTAAGTCAGGCTTCCAGGGTGATAGGCTGCATTGTCTCAAGGGCACTAAATGGATCACAGCAACCTGTACGTCTTTCTGCATCTTTGGAAAACTTGTAGCCTACACAGCTCGATTACAGAAGTGTTGGAAACTATGTGTATATCTGCATCGAATAATGGGGTAAAAAGCAAAACCTCCATGAGAACAGAGACTACAATGGCAGTGGGATGGTGCATCTGGCCATTCAGGGGACAGGCATCGGGCTCTGAATCGTGGCATGTGGGTGTGCAAGTCTGTCTGGGGAGCTTTAAAGTGGTGATGTTCTGTGCTGTAAAGACAAACTTATGATCAGGTGTTGCCCTGGCTGGATACAATACCATTTGTGTCCTAGGCACTCCTAGCAGTACTGAGGTCTTTTCTTACACAGTGCCCCCAGGAGACGAGTGAGCTCCTTACAGTCTGGGGAAGAAGACTGATGCTGGGTAGCCAAGTTGGGGTGCTTTCTTAGAAAACACTGTTCAGCTCAGGCTGCAGATAGGAGGTGGCTTCCCCACTTTTTCTTCTATAAATCTTTGTTCAGACATGTCCGCATTTTGACTGTGAATAAACACCAAATATATTTGTAAGGAAAGACAGCATGCAGTGCTGCTACCATACTTCACTTTCACTAAAGCATGCTCCAAAAGAAAAAAAATCAGCGTCTTTTTCCAGTAGTGTCATAAGCCAGAAATAAGCTGGACGCTGTCCAGATCCCACTACTTGAGTCTCTGGCCTGTTAAAATGCAGATGTGGATCAAGATGTAAATATTTTGGCTGAATTTCATCTTCAAAACTTAGCAATGCCATTTATTCTGTGAACAAAACGTGCCTCCTACTTCTGATGAATCTACTTCAGCAACTCTATCATTCAAATTAGTTCTGAGTTGTGAGAAGATATATTGTGTTGGAAGATCTTTTCTCATGTACATATGTGATTTTTTTTCCCTCAAAAATATGGCCATCCTTTGTCATTGTTAATATTTACATAGGGGACTCCTTTGTTGGCAAGAAGCATTGAAATGACAGAAAAATAGGAAAAAAATATTCTATTTAACAACTTTGCAGGAACTTTTGGCTCATGGCCTCAGCAATGTGATTTCTTCATTTTTCTTCTGCATACCAAGTGCTGCAGCGATGGGACGGACAGCACTTTTATACAGTACGGGCGCCAAAACACAGGTAATGGGTTAGAGTGAAGCAAGTAGAAGAATTAAGGTTAAGATACAGCTCACTGAAACTCGTACTGATTTATCCATTGTATTTCCCTATTGTCCCTTCTCTTCTGTCCTGGGAAATGACTGTGCCCTGTCACTTTTAACAATCTGCATGGAATTGCATCTGATCAGCAGCTGTCTTACTAGACAAGCTAATGGTTCCACTTATTAATTTTCACCTGTTTAATTCAATATAAACTCCAACGTCTGTGGCAGTAAGGAGGCTAGGTGTCATGTTTTCAGGATGCAGGAAAGTACACACAAGCCCTCTCAGTTTTACGTGACTTTGTCAGCACTGTAACAAAAGTGCCCTCTAATGGTGTTTAATGGATTTAAAGGTACAGGTTAAACTGCAGTTTTAGGAAAAAATCAGATTTGATTTAGTGCTTCTATCTGATTTTCAAAATAAAGTGAAAGTAACCTTAAGACCTGCTTGTTAAAAAAAAAAGTAATCTCCCAACTTTTGCCTTGTGACAGTGTGTATTTGTCCTGTCCCTCAGTATACACTGAGCTCACAGAGACAACACTCAGATTTTTGAGGATTTTTTTTGTGCTATTTCCTACGGTTGGAAGCTAAACCCACAAGCTCTCATTGCAGCAGCTTAGAAAAGAAGGAACTGCAATTCTTGAAAATTATAATTGTGACCCCGTGAAGCTGTTACCTGTCCAAACTGTGCTCGTGAAAAAGAGCTGCAGCAAACCGCTCATCTATGACCTTTGCGTGTGGTGGCACCATGCGGGCCACCACAGCTGGGACACCCCTGGGGTAGCCTCCTAAGCACTGCCCTTCCCTCCTTCCTCTGAAACTCAAGGGCCCATCAGTGGCACCCTGCCGTATAAATGTTATGTCCTTCAGAGTTCGTTGCTATTGTCTTTTTAGAACTGTTGCTCTTGCCTGTGTAAAGGACATTAATTACAAGGAAAAGGGTAACAAGGTACAACAGACAAGGCTCAGTACAGTCTATAGTTCTTGACAGTGTCCTGCAATTATTTCTCATGCAGATACCACAATACTAGGAAATGATACAGGGCTTTATTTCAAAACTCTACATGTTAATTACTTGCTAATTAGTCTACACAGTACTCTGGATTCAATTAGTCACAATGAATAATTTATCCAATAATAATCTTTAAAAGCATTTATATGCAAATAGTTTAGCTACCGCTTTGCTGTTAGCTATTTCATATCTCTGAGCTGTATTCAATGTCATACCATGTGCCCACATCCTCACAGACAACCTCTTCTGTTACCTGTTCACATATTGTCTGTACGATTTGCAGTTGTACTGCATCATGGCTTTTCCAGGGAAGCTTTAAGGTAACCTGAAGACCTGTACCTGAAGACTTATAACCTGAAGGCATATAAGGTATCTGAGCACTTTGGCTCTGGTACTTGTAGGCATAGGCCCCAACAGAAGGTTTCATTCAATATATGAAATGGAAAAAGAAACCACCATAGTCTGATTTCATGGTAGGAAGTACATGGTAAAAATAACATGTACATACTTGTTTTTATCCATTGGTTTCACAGTATAGGACAGCCTGCATCCAAAAGTTAGAGTGTGGACATGTGTTAGCACTATGAGAGTACTTTAATAATCATAAAATTATCTCTCCTGCCTTCTTTTTGGAAAGCAAGGCATCCACTCAATCTTCTACTTTTGGGGCTGTCTAGGCAGAATGAAGAGATGAGAAGAACATCACTAATAAATGTTGGACAGATCATAGGCAAAAAGAAGAGTGAAGGGTTGCTTTGACTACATAGAGAAAAGTCAGTTTACTTTGGCACACGTCATGAAAGAAACGCAAAGAGCCTTTCAGGGCTCAGAGCAGCCCTTTTTTTTCTCCAACGGCTACACCTGGTATTCAGTGATGTCATTTATTCTTCAGTGGTATCTTTTCCTGGGAGAAAACAGAAGTGAGGGACTGTATCATGGGCTAGAAATGTCCTTCAAATAGAATCAACACTTTTTTTTCCTTTTTGAGAAGGCAGAAAGAGGGAAAAGTTCCTTGTGACTTTACCAGCAGATTTTGTGTCCCTTTTTCTGTAAACACACTGTCTATCTTTCTTGATGGTATTTTTAAGTACACCATGCCTTTAATTTCCTAGTGTTTTAACAACTTGTCTGGTTTTGTTTTTAACAACTTGTCTCTTAAAATGAAACCTAATTATTTTAGTACAGAAACATATTATCAATATAAAAATAAAGTGAGCATCTGTCTACTTATCATCAAAAACCTTCTGTGAATCTGGACTGTATCTGACTGAGACCAGAAGTACTCTACTTTGTGAGCAGTCAGAGTGGAGTAGGAAACTGCAATTTTACTATAGTTTTCCATCAAAATAATACCATATAATACTGTGAAGAAACATATAATTCTTAGACCGTATATTTGACTGGATTCATGTCACCTGCATTAATTATACTTTTTTATATATTAAAAAGAAATTGTTCCTACATTTTCTAAAGTAAAGTCTACTGATATTAACATGAAATCATTGGTGGTTTCTGACTAAAAGCAATACTTTCCTTTTAGTGTAACCTTTTTACTAGTAAAAGAAGTTAGAAATCTTCTTCTGTGCAAAAATGATGGCACAGTTGTCCTTATATAATTTTTGGTCAGTGCTATGACAGATCTGTAATTTAGTGTAACATAGGGTGCACGGCTATAAATATGTTACAGAATGACAGCAGGTGCTGAGAAACTTCTGGGATGAGATATTGCACACATACGCTCCATTTAATAACCGAGCATGTAAGTGGTGCTGTGGTCTGTTGTCTGAGTGCTGTCAGCAGGGTCAAGCACGGATGTTGAGATCTCTTACTATGTTTTCACTGTAGTTGGCTGAAGATAATCACCAGAGATTAAAACTGAAATTATATGCATCTACAATCCATAGATACGTTAATAGTTAACGTCTTCAATATCTCATTCTTGACTTCGTCTACAATATTTGATAATTAGTCCTTTTCACACATTTTAATTTTTTTTTTTTGTTAGACTGAATGATCTGCTTTTCTTGTTTATTGTTTTAGGTGGCTTGCCTTATCTCTTGTGTATTGATTCTTGTGGTGATCTATGCAATTGGACCTATGTTGTACTGGCTGCCTATGGTACGGTACTTCTTTTTTAAAGATTATATCAAACATTTTCTAATGACTTAACTTCTTTCAGGAAAAGACAGTACTACCTTTAAAACAGTTCTGTTTAATTTCAGTGGGAGAAATAATAGAAAGCGCACAGCAAGTCTCAAAATCATAAAATACAGAGGTGACAACATAATACATATAGATTTTACACATATACAGTTGCATATATAGTCCCTCACATGAGCATATAAGAAAGCATTTCTCCTCTACTTACTTTTGGCTTGTAGTTTATGAAAAATATACATCCATATTGCTGTGGATTTGTAAATTGACAAAGTGTGGTATAAATTAATGAAGATCCACAATTTTTCTCCAGTTATGCATAGGATATATGACTTTACTTTTCAAATAAATTTGACACAAATGATTGTAGATAGTGATTTAATTTTAATTACAGAAAGATTATGAGGTATCCTTATATCTCTGTCATAGAATACATCTTCTACACTAAGACTCTGTAAAGGAACGTGGTGTGTTTTCACATATGCTGTATCTAGCTTCTGATATTACAAATTAATAGCTAATTTTAACTAGAGGCATGTCAAAGATGCAAAATACAGCTCCAAAATTATCCATAATTCTGCCACGTTTGTACACGAAACTTTAACTCAACTGTGTTTTAAATTTACCTTGCGCTATTGTTTACATAGCATCACATGAAGGTTCTCACTTTTCAAGCACAGATATTTTATAGCTTATTTTAACCACGTGAAGTAAGGACACTTGAAGAGGGGTGCACAATATGTCCTTTTTCTTACTATACTGCTTTCCTCCCTTCATTTTTTATATGAATTATATGTAAATTTTGTCTGCTTTCCTGTAGGTTTTTTTTTCCCATACTTTAAAAAAACCTTTTTGCATGCTACTTTCTTGATATTTTATTTCTTTTCTGCTATGGTTTTTCAGCCCTCCTCACCTATGCACTGCAAGTCCATAGATTTGTACTCCATCCTTTTTGGCTCCGGTTGATTTCTTCATCCTTCTCCTCTCCCTTTCTGATTTGGAGAACAATAAATTTTTTTGTTTCCCTCAAAGTTAATGGATTTTTTGCTCTAGAGGCCTTCTCTAGGTGGAGAAGAATGGGCGTTAAAATACTTCACTGTGCAGAAGTTGAGTATTGATTTGCTTCTGAGTCCCCCAGACTATGGCAGAATGTAGTTGGTCTGGCAACACATGGAGAGTCTCAGGAAGCCCTGAAGTTTCTGTCATTTTTCTCACAATTAGGTGGCCTATAGGTTGCCTTCAGGAAAAAAATTGGGTTTGATATTGTTACATTTGTGTCACAAGGACACCTGTGCTTATCCCATTTTCAAAACACTAACTTCATTTTTCTGAAAATTTAATGATAATAGGGACTGCTAAATTGAAGAAAGAGCACTTGTTTTCACTACCAATTCTGTAAATTACATTTGTTTTTTATTTTTTTTGCAGTGTGTGCTAGCAAGCATTATTGTTGTGGGCTTGAAGGGGATGCTAATGCAGTTCCGTGACTTAAAAAAATATTGGAATGTGGATAAAATAGACTGGGTAAGTGAAACTTAATCTAAGGAGGTTTTCCTGAGACCCTTTAACAAATACCTGCTAAATAAACTTTAATAGTTCTGTGGCCCTAGAAGAGATAAGTGTAAGCCATTATTATTAGGGGTTTTGTGTACTATTAGCTTATTTTCTGTCTCAGAATAACAGCATCTGTAAAGTCAATTGTTTTAAAAAAATCAAATTTTAGCAAATGATAAAGAATCAAACCTAATTTAATGCTAAAGATGTGTATACAGACAGATCAGGTTAATCTGAGCAGATGTGTGTCTAATTTTGTACGCCTTCTCTGATTAGCATGCTTTTGCTATTGTAGTATTACTGAAGAGATTCTGGTATCTTTGTCCTCTGGGGATATGGAATGACCATACAGGACAAACAGAACTGGAAACACTAGAGATGCAGAAAAATACATGTCCTAGGGTGCTGTAGGTAAATTGCCTTAACTCTTCCAGATTTTTCAAACAGGGTATCTACAGTTTGATCATAATGAAAGATTCTGCAGTATGAGAGGAGGAATACATCAGAAAAAGCAGATAGACGGAAAGAGAGAGAGTATGAAAATCTAGTTTAATGGAAAGCCTAAATAGTCTGACATTCATTTGCACAGAATTCCTAGCAAATATTAAAGATGAGTCCACGTTTAGGAAGACTCTTAGATTTCTCTCCTGTGGGGGTTTTTGAATGTATTGGCCCATTAGTGGAACCAAAACCTCTAACCACTTACATAAATACATATTGACATCCCATAAAGCTTTTGGAACTTTTGCTTATGCAGTTTCAGTTAAGAAATATTCAGAAAGGTATTTTGGCCATATCCTTCTCCTCTGTGGTGGGTTATATAGGCTACTGGAGGTAATATTGAACTTTGTTGAACCCACCAGTGACTTAATATTCTACAGCAGTAATGTTAAGTCTAGACTGAATAAAACATTTTTTATAGAGTACTGGATTTCAGTATGGAAAGCAGAGCTGAGTAAATATCATGTTTGGTTATGTGAGATTTTTCACGTTTCATCACAGAAGACTAGAGTTGTTTTTTTTGTATCATCCAGAAGAAAAGCTCTGTCTTTCATGAAATCTTATGTTCATCGAGCAGCAAAATTCTGAAAATATTTTCTACCACTTGTACTGTATTTGGTCTTCAGTTTAACCTAGATTTCCAGTGTCCCAAGGGGTGGATGATGTGGATCAAATATTATTTTGGGGAAAGCGGACTTAAGAAAATTGGTAGTTATGGGAGAGACATATAGCTTCTCTATCAGTGCATTGAGGTAATAAGTAGTTAAGTTTTCCAGCAGGATATTCTGGAAGCTCGCTAGACTCGGTGCGTCTTCATGGACAGATTAGCCTGACTGATTTTTGCTTTTGTGGTTTTGGCAGAAAAAGATGGGCGAATAGTTAGTTATTAGATCTCTGACATCTGTCATTATTTCTAAGAAAGGTTATAGAGAGGGAGAGTTTGCTGGGTTTATCTTTTTGACTGGACATACTTGAACAATGATTTATCTTCAAGTAGTTGCACCATCAGTCCTTAGCCTGACAGGGTAAATCATCTTGGTTTAAATAGCATCATCTAAAGTAAGGCTATAAACATTGATCTTACATTGCTGCCTGGTCTGAGGAGCCCCACCAAGCCCAGTGATTTGAGTAACTACACTGATGTTGATTTTGGCCTGAAAAGATTCACCCCAGCAATTGTCAGCACATTGGAAATGTATCAGTTCCTTTATCCAGGTTATCCAAAGTGTTTTGAAGATAGAAACTCTAAAAAAACCCATTTGGAAATAATTAGCAGCTGTCCTTTCTGGAACTGATTCTTTGAAGGGCGTATGTCATTTAACATAGAAGTAAGGTTTGTTATGCTCATAGGTCTGGCAAACGAGAGTGCGTGGAAACAGAACATTATGGCTTTTGTTACCTTGTTCCTTTGCACTTCTTTAAGCTTCTCATTGAACACAAACAGGATGAGTAATATTTCTTTGTTGATTAGTTCTTTATAAAACATAACCCTGTTAAATGTAAAAGGTACAGTTTGAAATGTACAGCTCAGGAGTTGAATTCGATGATCCTCATGGATCTCTTCCAACCCGGGATATTCTGTGAGTCTATGCAACCTCTCCTTTCAGCCATGGATTGCTTTTTCTTGCAAGTTTAATGTTTAGGAGCAGCTGAGTTCAAAGGAGCAACTAGGCTGACAGACCTAAGTAGCTAATAACAAATATTATCATCTGAATATTATTGCATGTATTTGTTTTGTTTTTCTTTCAGCTGAGGGTTGTTTTTTATCAACTCTCACGAATGTCCTGGTTTTACATCCTGCCTCTCAAATCACATTTAATTTCTTTCCAGATAGAACCCCACTGCCCTTACTCCAAAGAGCCCTTCCTGTCATTCACAGCATTCATATGAACTCCAAAGATCTCTTGCTTCACTTAAGATCTTCTGTCAGTCCCTACACCTTCCTCGATGACTTCAACAATTTCAGATCAATAATTGCTCTGTTCCACTATATATGTTATATACATAACTGTATGCATAACAGTATTTGTCCTTCCTCTGCTGTCTTCACATTTGGCTGTTTCCAAGGTGTTGATTCCTGTGTTATCTGTGTTTTGTACATTAACCTGAGAATGATTTGTCCTGACTTTTGCCTCTTTTTTGGGAACTACCAGGAAGTTGTTCCAGTTGTTTCAGTTGTACCTGTAAGTGTATCTCACATTTCAGGTCCTCAGATCAAAAGCTGATTTCCATACCCTTCCTGCAAGCCCTACTTCTTGGCTAACTTCCCTTTTCTATTCTCCAGCTTGACAGTGCACTTTCCCAGTATCAACAAAAACACCAGTGAAGTTCTTGTTAACTCTTGTTTCTAAGTGTGAGCATCCCAGATAAGCTGTAGCCATTTAAACTAGGCAAAGACTACTGCCTGGTAATGGACTGCTGAAGAAAAATGTTGGTTTTGCTGTTAACAGTTGGACTTGAAAGTGACCAAAGATGAGGAAAAAGTATTTCAGAAAGTGACGATCTAAGTGAAAAATTACAATAGAATAAGGATTATTTTCACAAGTTCATTATGTAACAGGGATTTAGGGTATTCAACAGAGAACTACCATAGCATTTAAAGAGCAAAAGATATTAAAAATTTTACAAATTATTTGGCCAGCAAATGACAACAGCTGAGACAAAGCTAAGTTGTATGCTTGACTTGTAAAGCAGAAAGAATGGCAACATTTTATGGTAAAAATTACACATTGTTGGCATGATGCCATGATGTGAGAGGTAGTTATGGATGTATGAATTGTAAGTGTATGCACATTTATTAATATGTAAGGATGTAAAGAATGATACTAATTCAGCAATTAAAGTAGATCCAACAAGGAGGGTCTCATTTTTGACAAGTATCCTCCAAGATCTTGCCAGTGTGAGTTTCTGAGACATGGCTCCACCACACTGTCAATCTGTTTTGTCAAAATAGTCTGGAGTAGGAGGCCCAAGAAGGGTCTTCCATGAAATTTTGGAGCTCACTGGTGCAGTTTGATGTATTTTTAGAACTTTTTAACATATTATCCTCAGGAGGGAGACAGCCTTTTAGATTTGTTCGGGTATTCATCACATAGGAGCCCTGATTCATGAGAGAGCTCTGAGGGCTTTGCTATATAAACAATTTTCCACAGAGTAGGAAGCGATCTCTTCTATGATAATAATTTTACATGAATGTTTCTAGCTTATGACATCTGAGGGAGATTTTCTATATTTCCTGCATTAGTGAGTATGCTAGCCTGAGTTGTATTATTTTTTGCTGTAGTTAGTCTCAGTGAGGTGGGAAGGAATTTACAAATGCTTAATCCATTGAAAATGTGATTGCCATATAAATTATTTTTAAAGGATAATATTTATATCAGCCCATCTGTCTCCAGGGCAGTTTGCAAAGAAATATCCTCTCAACCATTGTGTATGAAATGCTTGTGAAAAATTATATTAAAGAACTACCATACCACTTTACTATTAAGCAGTTCCTGCTTTATGGCTGTGGTGGTCTTCACTTCAGCACTTGAATCATAAGTTTTGGTGAAGGGTGCCCTGAGGATGTATGCACGCATCAGCCATTTGTCTGCAGAAGGATGTGGGAGCGTGGACGTACTACTCAGCCTTCTTGGAACTCGAACCTCCTCCATGACTCCAGCATGTTCCATGCCAAGATATCCCCTGAATGAACAGGACTTCAACAGGATTATTCTTTTGGCTACATGCTAGTGACTGCAGCATGGACCTCTATTTGAGCAAGTCATCACAGCCTCGCATTATAGACAGTACAGAGCTGGTCAGCTGAGTCATGTTAGGGTATCATTCATCTCTTCCTCAAGTAGGCACCAGCATAACCAGGTGGGAGTTAGAGAAACTGCATCCTAAATTCCCCTCGCTCTGATAACCAAATGTGCACTGATTATGGAGGGAATTTAGGCAGCTCACCCAGCTGTAGACATCTGTGCTGTAGATAGTTAATGACAAGTGAAATAAATCCTACCCACACAGGCAATAGCTGATCACCTCCTTAGTTTGCAGTGAAAAGGGTAGTTTATAATCTGGTTTCAAAATGGACAGAAACATGTAGTATCACACTGCCTTAGTATTGCATTGTTTAGCCATTGGCTTAGAGAGTATTCTCCCACTTCTCCTATTTATATGCTTTTTTCCTATGAAATTCCCATTTCAGATTCTCCTCAATGGTGGATGTACAATGCAATACACATTGTCCACAGTTTCAGAGGCAGTTGCTACATATACAGAATCACAAAACCTCAACGCTTGATGCTTTCTGATATAAGGAGGATTCAACATAAATCCATATCTACTGTTCATTTTTTTTTCCTTCTTTAGAAATTTTTTAAATTCATACAGTACAAGCATAACTTGAACTTGGATTTTGTTTTGACTTTTGAGAACAACATGTGTCTATAATACATTATTGCTGAAATTTGAAGAATGATTAGATTCTATCTGCCCTGGAGTATATAATAACCATCTTGAAGTAAGTTGCCAAAGAAAACTTTGATATTTTTATGACTTCTTTGTTGAACCTTGTGACAACCCACGAATTAAAAAAATGTCTATCAGATGAACATAACTTCTTTCTACAAATTTGGGGCTACCCTACCTGAAAAAGTACTGACTCAAGGCCAATACAAAGTACTGAAAGGATGATCGACAGATGAGAATATGATTGTTTTGGCTCATACTCTGCAACAATGGCAGTCTCTGGTTATGGTTAAGATGTGAGATACTAGGCTGCTAAAGAGGCACTCAGCAAGCTTTCTTAGTACTCAGCAGTACTTAAATATTTTTGGCTTTGATTCTTCCTATGTAGACTTCGTATTGGGTTTTCATGCTTTCTGTTTTCTTCTGAGACAGAAGAATTTTGCAGGTCTTGCAGCAGTGATTTAGTTAGATGTGATGAGGTTCAGGTCTGCAACTAAAATGGATTGCTTGATCTCAGGCTTTGTCAAGCATTCAGTCTCATCAGGATGGGCTAACTCTTGAGCCTGCCTGAATTTCAGATTTGCAGTACTCCTGTCAGCCCTTTCATGTCCAGCGAGCTCCTTCATAAATATATATTGGATTTGTAAATCTTATAATTACTTTCTCACTGATTAATCAGAACTTAACATTTGTTGTTTGTAAAGGCATTCTTTGCAAATATATACACAACAATTTGTATAAGATGTCATTTTAAAATACAACTGGAGATTGAGCACTGTTTCAAAGAACAAACTACCTCTTTATCTTGCAGCCATGCCATTGCAGAGATGGCAAAACCTTTTGCAGTAGTTCAGAATTTTGAAGATGAGGGAGGAAAAGGTTTTTCGGTAGAGTCACATTACACTCTGTCCTCTGTGAAGCACAAATTAGTACAGTATGACTTACATTCTATAACTAATAAAATAACTGTTCTGAAATGTGCTCGAGCAAAATTCCTGTGGTTAGGCTGAAAGTATTCTATTGTCTCTGGCTTTCCTGAGCTAAGTGAAAGCATCAGAAAGGATAATTTTAACACTGATTGATTGTGCCATTGTAATGTGACCTCTTCCTCTGCAAACATTAACAAGGAGCACTGAAGTTGTTGGAACGTGTACCTGTGGAGATCAGTATATCCAGAGGAGTGAAAATACTTTCCACTCTTCTTTAACACTTTTTGTATAAAGATTAGGTGGCAGTCTTTGCTCAAGTTTGCCTCAAGGAAAGAAATACATGCTGACATTATATTGGTGTAGAAATCAAATAATGTGTACTTTTCTCCTTTTAACTGTAAAATCCGGATATCTCTCAGGCATACACATCATTATAGTATGGAAATATAAGTGATCATTTCTGTTTAGAAAATAATTAAGAAAAAATTTGAAACATTAAAATATTTTGTTTTTTTTTTTAAAAAAAATATTTAAAATTCCTTTTCAGAGTGACTGTTGTTTCAGATATTTTTCTTTGTATTTTTTTTAAATTGTATTTAAAATTAATCCAAAGTTCTGTTAATCAAATATTGAAAGATGGGAAAGTAATCTGAAATCTCACCATTACCATGTGAAGAAATTAATTTCCAAATGATTTTTATTTGTACCCTGATAAATGCCACTTTTAATTAACCTCCTTGCAAATTATAATTCCCACTTATACAATTAGTGGGAGAAGAGCTCTCTGTACCTGACTTTTAAGGTACCTCATCGTGTAAAAGGAAAGGAGGATTTTAAATGTGTGCAGTGAAGAAGGTGATAAAGACTTGCAACATGAAAAATAAAATATAGGATTTATGAAACAATGGTGCTGTTAGCGCAACTACATATGCTATTTTAAGTAACTCTGAAAGGAACCTCTGTGAGCATTGGGATGAGTAGTGCCACGTCATCTGTATTCTCCCATGGGTGGACATTGTTTTAATCGCTAATTCAGTCTCGAATATTTGCCAGTTCAAAGATCTGAATGTTCAACTCTGAGAAATTATCTTAATTTAAAAAATCTTTATTTCTGATTCTTAGAATGCACATTGTTACAAAATTAAAACTAATCACCTCTTTCTGTTTCCCTCCTTAAAGAGCATATGGGTTAGTACCTATGTGTTTACAATATGCTTTGCTGCCAACGTGGGACTGTTGTATGGCGTTGTCTGCACTATAGTAATTGTGATTTTCCGCTTTTCCAGGTGAGGAGTAATTTATTGAAATGTTCTAGTAGCACATTGTTATGTCTTCTTTCTGGCACATTGCTTCACTGTCAGGGTAGACATGCAGCACACTAAATTTCACAATGAAACTTCAGTTTTTTAGTTGCAGAAAATTACAAGGTAAGAGAATTCAAAAGGAAAAGTCACACCTATGCATTTACTGTAGGCTAAGGATCTCTAAAACATTTCACACTATGCCATTATTTTGTGATTTTGCTCAGTATTACACATCTATATGACTCATGAGGTGAGAGATCAACAGAAAGATCAATAACATATTTTTTTTTTTGCGTTGGATACTTACTTATTCCTTAAGGAGAAAGTATGTCTGGCAAGCGCCTTTAAAACTCCTAGATACTATGTTGCACAGGAGTTGATAGTTGCTGTTTTCACTGCTAATATATATTACTGAAACGTAACTGCACAAAACTATTCTAATGTTTAGTGAAAAGTGCATTATAAATTCTATGTGAGAATTAGAAAAGCTGGGACAAAGAAACTAGAGCTAATACAAATTTTTATATTCTTGTTTCGTATATTACTGTTGTTACTTTGGATCATGAGTAACGGAAAAATACCAGTTGAGGCTCATGATCATTTTGTGCTACAAAGTTAATCCATAGCTCACCAGTCCTGCAAATGACTTGCTGCTTGCGGGCAGTTGTCTGCACGAACATTGAATTCCACTGAAATTAAGTACAGTATAGAAAGCTTGATTTAATCCTTGTTGAACTTAATGGTGTTAACCATTTGTGCATAGCTCTCTTCTCATAGAATAAGTTGCAGAACCAGTGTGAAAATAGCTCAAAATTGCAAGGCAAATGCAAATTATGGAAGAAGGTTTCTGCTTGAATCAATCAGTACCTTTTTGGTAACCTTCTGCTATTCAGCAAATAAAAATTTTGGTAAATTCTGCTAGTAAGGGAAAAGGTAAGTTTTCATGTTGTTTACACCCTGTGTCTGGGTGTCTGAGGTTCTGCCACAGCAGAAAGGGAGAGAGATCTGACACAAAATAGCACGATCTTCTATTGTTTTATCTAACAGAGACCTCAATCTGAACCTGCACTAATTAAAGTAAGGAAGACTCTTCCCAGTGATTTCTATGCTCTTCAGTCAGGTTGCACATGATTGTCCATGCAATCTAAAGGCTGAACAAGCTGACAGCCTTAAAATCTGCACTGCGCAGGTGAGGTTAGCCAGAGAACACTCAGTAAGCCATCCAGTCGTGGGCAAAAGCGTTGGCAAAAGTGAAGCAAGAAAAATACCACAGATGATTTATTGTGAGGTTTCTGTTCAGATGGTAGAGTATTGGATGTGGTACATGTTATGTATCGGAGTGTATTAAAACCAGCAGCAGCTATAGCTCAATTTATGCAAACACGAGAGAACAGCTGACTTTTGCAAGCCTCATTTAACCAACCCCAGTACCTGCAAATACTCCTTGCACGTTGACGCATCTATTAAATGCTTATATTCTGGGATTATTTCTATTGCTTAGCTTTAGGCAGAGAGCTCAGGTGATAGCTAGTTTCATAGTTAAATGTGTTCCTGCAAATGATGTATTGAAGCAGAAGGTCCTACACTGAGCTTCCTTTTCAAGGAAACTTCCTCTTTCCACTGACTGTGTAGAGAGCGTAAGGACACTGACTTTTCCATTTAAGTTCCCCACTTTGATAGCTAGAGTGCAATGTTCTGCTTCATGAGAGACAGATGTGTCAAATTTAATGACAAATAAAACATGCTTAGTTTTCATGACCCATAGCTATTCAATATCTTTTTTTTTCCTTTCCTTACAATGTGATTTTGCATGTAAAAAGATATTAATTACATCTCTGTACTTTTGAAGTTGTATGTTATATATTAGCTACCTTGACTTGTGAATAGCTCTCTGGTCAGCTGTAAAACAGTAATGAAAATTTTTATAAATATTTTATTTACCAGAAATTTCCATTACTGATATTTGAATAAAAAATGATGATATCAAATTTTCAAATTGTTATGCTATAATTTTAAAATCTGCTTTTTTGTTCTTTTAACTGGATCATTATCACAAAAAATAAGGTCTATATGCACAAAAATATGTACAGATTGCATTGTCGCAACTTTAAACTTCTATGCTGTAGTTTTGGGGTGTGTCTCTTTCTGCTTCTGTTCAAGACTGTTGATTATTTGCCTTACAGATTTTCTCTGTGTATTGATTACAGAGCAAAGACACTGAATTTGAAAAATGTGAAAGAAGTGGAACATAAATACAAAACAGAAGATAATTGTGTAAGTTTAATTATCTTTGTGTGCACGTGTGTGTGTGTTCCACTAATTCAGATTTGTTTATTTTCTCTAGCTGGTTACCAGATTGTAATCAGTGAACAAAGGGAACATTTTTGTGATATGACCACTGGAAATCTAAAGCCAGTATGGTTTACTAAATACAAAACTAGTCTGGGAATCAGAAACTGGAATATTTTCCTGGTTCTGCTGCTGGTCTGCAAAATGAAGTTAGGCAAGTCCTGTTATCTGTTTATCTTATTTTATTTGTTACTTTTAAGTTAGGAATTGCTCTTTGTAATAGTTTCCTAATGCCTAAGTCTAAGGAAATCTCTTGGCAGCAAGGGCAAGGACCATCTGAGCAGATAATAGCTGTCTCTATATTCTTATCAGATTTCCTCATTTCCTGAATGTCCTTTGTCCTGTTGTTGAGGCTGGCCGAGCTGTCCTTTGAATGTCCTAGCAATCTAGGAGGTTCCTCGAATGTGTGGAGGACAACTTCCTCATGCAAGTGGTAAATGAGCCCACTAGAGGAGGGGCCCTGCTTGACCTGTTGTTTGTGAACAGAGAAGGACTAGTGGGAGATGTGAGGGTCGGTGGCCGTCTTGGGAGTAGCGACCACAAAATGTTAGAGTTTTCGATAGTGGGGGAAGTAAGGAGGGGCAAGAGTAGAACTTCTGCCTTAGATTTCCAGTGGGCTGACTTTAGCCTGTTTAAGAGGCTGGTGGACTGAGTCCCTTGGGAATCGGTCCTGGAGGGCAAAGGAGTCCAGGAAGGCTGGACATGCTTCAAAAGGGAATTGCTAAATATTCAGGAGCTGGCTGTCCCAGTCTGTAGGAAGACAAGCCGTTGGGGAAAAAGACCGGCCTGGTTAAACAGGGAACTTAGACTAGAACTTAAGGAAAAAAAGAGAGCCTACTTGCTCTGGAAGAAGGGTTGGGTAACTTGGGAGGTCCATAGGGACATGGCCAGGTTGTGTAGGGAGAAGATTAGAAGGGCCAAAGCTCAATTAGAGTTCGATTTGGCTGCTACAGTCAAAGACAACAAAAAAAGCTTTTACAAATACATCAACAGCAAAAGGAGGGTCAAGGAGAGCCTCCACCACTTGCTGAATGAGGAGGGTAGTGTAGTGTCAGGGGACGAGGAAAAGGCAGAGGTGCTCAACGCCTTCTTTGCCTCAGTCTTTAATGTCAAGATCGGTTGTCCTCAGGAGACTCGGCCCCCAGAGCCTGAAGTTAGGGACGGGGGGCTATGTGAACCTCCCATGATCCAGGAGGAGACGGTTAGTGACCTGCTGTGCCAGTTGGACACCCACAAGGCTATGGGCCTGGATGGGATTCACCCCAGAGTAATGAAGGAACTGGCAAAGGAACTTGCCAAACCACTCTCAATTATCTACCGGCAGTCCTGGTTAACTGGAGAAGTTCCAGCTGACTGGAAATTAGCAAACGTAACGCCCATCTACAAGAAGGGTCGGAAGGACGATCCAGGGAACTATAGGCCTGTCAGCCTGACCTCGGTGCCAGGCAAGGTGATGGAACAGATCATCCTGAGTGCCATTAAACGGCACATGCAGGACAATCGGGGCATCGGGGCCAGCCAACATGGATTCATGAAAGGCAGGTCCTGCTCGACCAACCTGGTCTCCTTCTATGACAAATTGACCCGCTTAGTAGATGAGGGCAGGGCTGTGCATGTAGTCTATCTAGACTTCAGTAAGGCATTCGACACTGTCTCCCACAGCATCCTCCTAGACAAACTGGCTGCCCGGGGCTTGGATGGGTGGACTCTTTTATGGGTTAAAAACTGGCTGTCTGGCTGAGCCCAGAGAGTGGTGGTGAATGGGGCAAAGTCCAACTGGTGGCCGGTCACTAGCGGTGTTCCCCAGGGCTCAGTTCTGGGGCCGGTGTTGTTCAATATCTTTATAGATGATCTAGACATAGGGATTGAGTGCACCCTCAGCAAATTTGCAGATGACACCAAGCTGGGTGGGAGTGTCGATCTGCTGGAGGGTAGGAAGGCCCTACAGAGGGATTTGGACAGGTTAGATAGATGGGCCGAGACCAACGGCATGAGGTTCAACAAGAACAAGTGCCGGGTCTTACACTTTGGCCACAACAACCCCATGCAGCTCTACAGGCTGGGGGAAGAGTGGTTAGAAAGCGTCCCGGTGGAAAGAGACCTAGGGATGCTGATCGACAGCCGGCTAAACATGAGCCAGCAGTGTGCCCAGGTGGCCAAGAAGGCCAATGGCATCCTGGCCTCTATTAGGAATAGTGTAGCCAGCCGGTCTAGGGAAGTGATCGTCCCTCTGTACTCGGCACTGGTGAGGCCGCATCTTGAGTACTGTGTCCAGTTCTGGGTCCTGCACTTCAAGAGAGATGTTGAGGTGTTGGAGCGAGTCCAGAGGAGGGCGACCAAGCTGGTGAAGGGTCTGGAGGGTCTGACCTACGAGGAACAGCTGAGGGAGCTGGGGCTGTTTAGCCTGGAGAAGAGGAGGCTCAGAGGTGACCTTAGTGCAGTCTACAACTACCTGAAGGGAGGCTGTAGTGAAGTGGGAGTTGGCCTCTTCTCCCGGGCAACTAGCGATAGGACAAGAGGGCACAGCCTCAAGCTTCGCCAGGGGAGGTTCAGGTTGGACATTAGGAAGAATTTCTTTTGAGAAAGGGTTATTAGACATTGGAATGTGCTGCCCAGGGAGGTGGTGGAGTCACCATCTCTGGATGTGTTTAAGAAAAGACTGGACATGGCACTTAGAGCCATGGTCTAGTTGACAGGGTGGTGTAGGGGCAACGGTTGGACTCGATGATCCCTGAGGTCTCTTCCAACCTGGTTGATTCTGTGATTCTGTGATTCTGTGATACTCTCATCATCCACAATCTCTTTTCTGACCCCTTTTCTGCCACCAGCACCTTGTGATCGGACTGTCCCAGAGGACACTGTGTGTGGCTGGGGAGGGAGCGACAGCAGCATGAAGTTGTCACAGACTACTTCACACGTCTCACCTCCCTGTACTCAAACAAGTGTACCCTCACATGAAAAACAGATGGAAGAATCTCTCCCAAAGACTGTGTTTTTAAAATTTGGCTTCTTGCAATCTTAAACCTACCAGTCGGTGATTTTAAATTCTTTCGGTTATTTTCATTGCAATTATCATCAAAGTTGTTTGTGGTCAGGCCTATGGTAAGAAGAGAAGGGTAATGACCCAGAAAGGTGAACTCCCTCCTCCGAGATGAAATGGTAGGTCATCAGCCAAGAGAGAAGTAGAACCATGTGTCCTTTCAGCACAGAGTCCTGTAACTAGGAAGTCCTGCCATCTCCACCATGGCAGTTTCTACTATGTCCCCTTTCCTAATGCTTACGAAGGGTCTTACGTATCAGTAAGTAACATGCTCAGCAGTTATTACCTCACCGTTAAGAAGCTCTCCTCTAAAGAATTTCTTTTTTCTGGCAAATGTTTTCCATCAGAGCTATCTTGGGCTCAAAATCTGAACTTGTCTCAGGGGCATTTACTGTTTTGGCATGCTGAACAATGCTGGAATGTGAAAGGTACATAGAATGGGGAGGACTCTGAAACGTGAATTAAAAACACTCTTGTTGAGGCTGGCCCAGCTGTCAATTATTATATCGCTTTTCATTCTTGAGAAAAATGTTGGAGTAACTTTGTCAGAGATGCTTATCCAAAATTTGATTTGCTTGGTTTTTTTTGTATAATTTCATAAAATATTTTGTACAAATCCCTATGCATCTTTTTTTAAGCTAACTGCTCCTCTGCTTTTTTTTCTTAATCATTAAGATTAATGCTAGTAATGAAGTAAAAACAACTAGTGTCTGCAGACAGTGGGGAAAATAACATTTTGTTAAGAAAGCAAATTGCTCAAGAGCTTATTACACAAAACAAAGATGGAAAATATTTTAAGATTTAGAAAAATGCCTTTAATTGAATTTAGAGTCACTGGGTTGCAGCAGGCATTTAGGGTAATTTTTAATGTATGAATGTTAGACTGATCCAAGTTCCCCTGGTAAATAACAGCTTAGACATAAACAACAGGACTTTTAAACATGAAAATATGCAAGCTTAATGATCTACCCTGCCATTGAGGTTTGTGGATTTATAGGGGTTATTTCATCAATAGAAGAAAAGACACTTTAATGTGGAAAAAATCAAGAGGGCACTTAGAAGCTTATGTGAAACACATTGCATCACAGGGATTCACTGAACTGAACCCTTACCCAAGCATAGACAGTGCTGTGCATAGTGCACGGGGAAATTGCCAGTATGCTTCTAAGTGACAGTGGGGACAGGTACAGGTCACCTGAGATAATTTTCTTTCTTTCTTAGCAAGGACACAACAAAGAGTAACTCCATTTTTCTCAGAACGTTTCTTATTAAGAAAGGAGCTAGAACCAAAGCGGAGCCACTAACAACTGAGCCAAATTTGGCACAGTTGTCCTTGCCCATCCTGGATAAAAGTTTATACCTAAGTCTTTCATCTGCTTGATTTGACCTTACGATTTGAGCCTTTCAAGTTTCCCACCTTGTATTTTTGGAAGCTTTTTTGCTTCTTGATCATCACAGGCTTTGATCTTTGCACATCAGTCTTCCTATTAGTTTTCATCTTCCACTTTGCCAGTTCTGGTATGGCACCAAAGTGCCCACTTGTCTCCACACCACACTATGTATAGCATTTTTTTGATAGGAATCTGTGGGATGTTGGAGTATTTCTCCATTCAAGCATATATTGCCCTCTGTTTTGCCTTAATTTTAGAGCTTTCTTTCATATAATCTTAGCCATTTTATTTGACAGTTAGGCTTTGCCACTTGACTGACAGAGGTACATTGGTGATGTGATATTTACCACAATCGTATTCATAGGTAAATTGCGCAAAGGCCCTATACGTAGTCTGGGGTTCCTTGCCTCGGTTTTGGATGTGTGATGGTTGCTGTGGTAGCGTCCAAAAGATAGCCTGGTTCCCAGAAGTCTGAATAGCAGTCTACAATAAGGAGGTAGTTTGTGTGGTTTGTGGTGAAGATTTCCATTCCTGTTTTGCTTGAAGGTCTGTTGGGAAAACTGCATATCTTCAATGCAATCCCATGCTTTTTTGAACTCCTTAAAAAATAGTCTGTGTGCCAGCTCCACTTACTTGTGTTTGAGTCTGACCTTGTTACATGTCTCTGGCTTTTTTGTTAGGAAGAATAGAGGGTTTTTGAACCTATATTCTCCTGCGAAATCTTGGTTTTTAGTTCCTGTTACACACTGTCACGAGTAGTTCATTTTTGAGAGCTGATACTCACATAAATCAGATATTTTATTTCAGTAGTAAATGGATACAGACTCCTTTTTGCACTTAGTGATGGGATACTTTATTGCACATAGCACTTTTGTGAACTGAAATCCTTTTGGAGAACTTCTTGGAATGAGACCTGTTGACCTGCCCTCACTATTTGCTGCTGACCTGCTGAGGTGTTGTCAGCTGCAGTGTTTGCCCATTAAAGTCAGCAGAATGGTGTCTCTCATCCTGTTTTCATTCTTCCAAAGTGGACAAAGTTTTTTATGAGACTGTTGAAGCTGACACTTGGTGATACCATGTTTTTCATGTGAAAATACCCAGTGGAAATAATTGCTATGCAATGTTCAGGTGCAGCATTCAAGGACCCTTTTTTCCTCTCACCTGGAAGGAGAATGCCCTGAACTTCCACATGTAACCTAAAGATCCTTGGCTTCCATCAAAGACATGCCTGAAACGCAAATTAATCCTATTGCATTTTTTGGCAACTGGCTCTTATGAGCAGTGTTATTGTGGCTATTTAAGACTCTCTAGTTGCATGCATATTTGTCAGGTAGAAAAAGTAGAAAATGCTGCTGAAAATATTGGTAGCTTTTACAGGCCACACATGATCCTACTTTTTCCTGTTTATAGCGCTAGATGCATAAAAGCTTAATACAGTTATTTAGTGGAATATACATAAAGAGCTTTATAAGTAGAGGTAATATCTTTTACTATATCAAATAGTACAAATGGAAAAAGTAGAAGACCTTAGTGACCAACGGACTTTTCCTCAAGTCTGAAATAGAAGCAGCAGAAACCAAAGCAGCTGTGCTCCATGTTGAATTTGGTCTGTCTCAGACCTAATCTTCCTAAGGAAAAGAGAAACATGGTTCACAACCTGTGGAAAATGGAGATCTAGGTAGAATTAGCTTAATTCTACTTACCTACAAAACCAGTATTTCAACTGAGCTTGTGGTTGCTGATATCGATTATATTTTTATATAAATAATAGTTTTCTTACTGGCTTTTGAAGTAGTTTTATCAGTCCACCTTGAGAATGAGAGAAATATTGCTTGTTTTGTGGGAAATGCTCCCCACTGGTACCTGGGGGTTTCTGACCTTTATCTGATGTCCTTCAGAAATTGTTCTGCTGCGTAATGTCTATGTTTTGAGCTACACAGTTTCATTGAAGGTACCTGGTGAACTGGTTGAAACTTATTCAAGAAAGTTCAGACATAGAATCAGGGGCAGCTGGTGGTTCTTATGCAGATTATTTATTGTGTTGGTTGTAGTTATGTACTGGCAAAGTTATAAATGTGTCATAGAATCATAGAACCAGAGAATCATAGAATGGTTTGGGTTGGAAGGGACCTTAAAGATCATCTAGTTCCCATGCCACTGCCACGGGCAGGGACACCTTTCCACTAGACCAGGTTGCTCAAAGCCCCATCCAACCTGGTCTTGAACACTTACGGGGAACGGGTGTCCACAACTTCTCTGGGCAACCTGTTGTGTTGCTCGAGCTTGGTCTGGATCTACTAAGTATTTCCATGGAGAAATATCCCTGTTGTACTAACGTCATCCTCAGATGACCAAGATGAACATTTTCAGTGTTCCCCAAACCACCTGCAGTGTTTGCCCTCAAACCTTGTGTACTTTTTCCAATACGTATGTTTGTCTAATAAAAGATATTCCCTGTCTGCAAACCTTGTCTTGCCTATGTTTGGGGATCTTACCAACTGAAACAGTACTACTATTATTTGACAGATAATAGTTCCTAGTATTCAGCATGGTAATGAATATGATTTTTCTTTCATGCTAACCCGAATTAAGGGTAATTTTCATTATAGTTTACTTATATTTCCTTTTTTACTTCAGTTGTGTTTGAAGACTGATCAAGACAGTTATCTGTTAAATCTGTCTCATAATCTAAAGCTCCTTCTAGGTTGATTTATAGGAATTTTTCAGGAGTTTTAAAGAAATTAGTTTGGTTTTATTCTCCAAACCCAAGATAATCTTTTCAGCATTATGTTTATTTCATCCACAGGAATCACTAAAACTGGTAAAGATAGTTTCAGTCAACAACCCGCTAGTCTTTCTGAATGCCAGGAAATTTCACGCTGACCTGATAAAGATAATCCAAAAGGATAGCACGAGCAGCCAGGCATGTGAAGATGTAAACAAGGTAGGATGTGCTATATGCTTCGGTAATCATGGTGACAGTGTTGAAGATCATGATTGCTTTCATTGCACTTCTTAGAAAATGCAATCAGATATTGCAATAAATATAAATAGGTAATATTGCAAAAGATTAATTTAGAACAGAATAAAGTTAATCCTTATCTTAATCAGATTCAATATGGATTATATTCTTATTATTACTTGAAAAGAATATCTCTACTATTTCTGTATATGATCCTGTAACAGACATTAAAGCACCGATCCAAAACTCTTCAAAATTTCTTGCAGAACTTACATAACCTCGGCTAATATAAGGCTGTGATTTTAAAAACACAATGAATAGCTACAAATCTACTTGAATAAAATGTGATTTTTTTTCTGGAGATGAGTCTGTGGGAGGTAGACACTTCGCTTCTGTTTCTAGCTATAAATAATTCCAGGAGAATTAGGAAGAAGGTACAAACTGGCTAAAGTTTTTCTCAAAGGTAGTGTGTCTTTTCATTTTCTGAACTGACTGTACTGGAAAAATAAACAGTATACAAATTACATATAACTCGGTTTTGTAGAAAATCTCCATAAGTATAGTATTTTTTGAGTTTATCTGCACATAACTACTGCAACTTCCTCTAACACTCCCTACAAGGAAAAAAAAACATTATTATTTTCCTATCATTACAATGAAGACATTCCAATACTGTACAATGCTTACTATAGGCAATTTCATCCAGTTTGGCAAATTGGGCTGAGAAAATCACAGCCATTTCTTAGATAGGTTGTCAAGACAGTGTTCAGGTCTACTACCTCTTTTATCTCTTGCTAAAAAGCTGTGCTATCCATACCTACTTTAATGGATGGCTTCTCCTCGTTGTTCAGAAATTCAGCTCAGAAATTGTGCTGGTTTTTTTCCTTAGTTCTGCTAGGCTAACTGATTTGGATTAGTATGATAACAAGCCTCCAAACAGAGAGAAATTACTTAGGATTTGCATGGAATTAATTTATGAGTTAATTTAATAAGTGTAATAAGTTAATAAGTTAATTTAATAAGTTAATTTTTAAGTTACTTAGAAGCGAGATTTTATCTTTTGTCTCTTCTGTAAGGTACTTGGCAGTACAGCTGTCTGAAATAGTGTGCGTGAATTTTTTTTTGTGGAATAAAAGTCTTTCTCTAGCACATAATGCGAGTGACAAAACTTGCACTTTGGATTTTGTTTCTGTGCTGTATTTCTGGTTTTAACTCATATTTCTGCTGAGAACTTAACATTCATATTGAAATAATTATAAAAAATTTTCCCTAGATAAAGGTAATTCTTTAATAAATTTACATGTCAAAAATGTTCTCACTAAAACATTAGCATAGCAGATGAGATTGCAACAAGCAGAAGATTAATCAAAAGTTAATCTTATAAAATCACTGGGTAGATTTTATCTTTTCAAGAACATCTTTCCCATCTTTTCACCACTCTTAAGCAACCCCTGCTTCCCCAAAAGCGTCGTGTTCATAAAATGCTTTCTAGTGATTCCAAACATGACAGAGGTTGAGTCATCTAAAAAGAAAAGCTGTATAACTTTAGAAGAATACTGAGAGACTTACTCAGCAAATATTATACATCCAATAGGCTGTTGCATAGAACATTATTTTGGAGAGAAGGAGTTAACTTTGATATTGAGAAACAGAATTCTTATGTACTGCATTGATTTTCTCTGGTTACTATGCATTGGACTAGTTTTCCTTGGTATGTTAACAGTTTGTTGCTTTTATTTCAGTGTGAGCAGAACACATTGCTCTGTTCATTTTCCAACGGAAGTTGTCATGGTGAGTTTATTATCTATAAGTGATATTAAAACCAAGATGGATGTAACTATGCAAAATGGCTCCAAGCTTTTCTATTTACTTCTAGGTGAACTCAGGTTGTCTCGAAACTAATATTTTCAGTTAAACCAAACACTCAATGAAGCATTAGTCATAAACAGTGTTAAACTCTGTTAACCTCGGCCTAACAGGTGCTATTTTTATTCTGTTCTTGACTGACTTTTTAAGATTTCAAAAGCGGGGAACCCATGAAAATACCTTTTCAGCAGGAGTTCCTGCTTATTTCACAAGAACCACTGTGTGGGTACTGAGACAGGTACTCAGTGCGGGGAACCACTTCCCACGTTACTGCCTGGATTGGTCTTCAGACAAAGGCCTAAGAGGCTGTTTTTCTAAGCTCTGGTCTTGTTTTTTTGCATTCACAGTGGGACTTGAATATTAGCATGCAAAAGTAAAAACAGGATAATATTAGAGCTATGTAAAATCTTCGTGGTCTTGAAAGCCACTTAGGAGAAAATATCAGAAAACATAAACTAAGTTATCAGTGACGTGATGTCCACCAATATTGAACAGTATATTAATACAGTCACAGAATCACAGAATGGTTAGGGTCAGAAGGGACCTCTGGAGATCATCTACTCCAACCCCCTGCCAAAGCAGGTTCACCTAGAGCATGTTGCACAGGGTTGCATCCAGGCGGGTTTTGAATATCTCCAGAGAAGGAGACCCCACAGCCTCCCTGGGCAGCCTGTTCCAGTGCTCTGTCACCCTCAAAGTAAAGAAGTTCCTCCTCATATTCAGATGGATTTTCCCATGTTTCAGCTTGTGCCCATCGCCCCTTGAACTGTCACTGGGCACCACTGAGAAGAGTCTGGCCCCCTCCTCTTGACACCCACCCCTAAGGTATTTGTAAGCATTGATAAGATCCCCTCTCAGTCTTCTCTTCTCCAAGCTGAACAGACCCAACTCCCTCAGCCTCTCCTCATAAGAGAGATGCTCCAGTCCTCTGATCATCTTTGTAGCCCTTCACTGGACTCTCTCCAGTAATTCCTTGTCTTTCTTAAACTGGGGGGCCCAGAACTGCACACAGTACTCCAGATGTGGCCTCACCAGGGCTGTGTAGAGGGGCACGATAACCTCCCTTGACCTGTTGGCCACACTCTTCCTAATGCACCCCAGGATACCATTGGCCTTCTTGGCCACAAGGGCACACTGCTGGCTCATGGTGAACTTGTTGTCCACCAGAACACCCAGGTCCTTCTCTGCAGAGCTGCTTTCCAGTAGATCAGCCCCCAACCTGTATCGGTGCATGGGGTTATTCCTCCCAAGGTGCAGGACTCTACACTTTCCTTTGTTGAACTTCATGAGGTTCCTTTCTGCCCAGCTCTCCAGCCTATCCAGGTCTCGCTGAATGGCAGTACAGCCTTCTGGTGTATCAGCCACCCCTCCGAGTTTTGTGTCATCAGCAAATTTGCTGACTGCACACTGTGTTCCTCTGTCCAGGTCATTGATGAATAAGTTGAACAGGACCAGACCCAGTACTGACCCCTGGGGCACACCACTAGCCACAGGCCTCCAACTAGACTCAGCACTGCTGATCACAACCCTCTGGGCTCTGTCGTTCAGCCAGTTCTTGATCCACCTCACTGTGCACTCATTTAACCCACACTTCTTGAGCTTTCTTATGAGGATGTTATGGGAGACAGTGTCAAAAGCCTTGCTGAAGTCAAGGTAGACAACATCCACTGCTCTCCCCTCATCAGTCGAGGGATGGAGGTGAGGCTGACCGGCCTGTAGTTGCCTGGGTCCTCCTTCTTACCCTTTTTAAAGACTGGAGTGACATTGGCCTTCCTCCAGTCCTCAGGAACCTCTCTTGTTCTCCATGACCTTTCAATGATGAAAGTGGCTGGGCAATAACATCTACCAGTTCCCTCAACACTCGTGGGTGCATCCCATCAGGGCTCACAGATTTGTGGGTGTCCACTTTGTCTAAGTGATCTCTAACTTGATCCTCCTCAACCAAGGGAAAGTCTTCCTTTCTCCAGACTTTCTCTTATACCTCCAGGGTCTGGGATTCTTGAGGGCTGGCCTTAGTAGTAAAGACTGAGGCAAATAAGGCATTCAGTAACTCTGCCTTCTCTGCATCCTCCGTCACCAGGGCACCCTCCTCATTCAGCAGCGGGCCCACGTTTTCCCTAGTCTTCCTTTTGCTGCTGATGTACTTGAAGAAACCCTTCTTGTTGTCTTTGATGTCCCTTGCCAGATTTAATTCCAAGTGAGCCTTGGCCTTCCTTGTCACCTCCCTGCATACTCTGACAACCTTCCTATATTCCTCCCAAGTAGCCTGTCCCTTTTTCCACATTCCGTAGACTTCCTTCTTCCATTTCAGTTTTATCAGAAGCTCTTTGCTCATCCATGCAGGTCTCCTGCCCTCTTTGCTTGATTTCATACTCATAGGGATGCACCGATCTTGAGCTTGGAGGAAGTGATTGTTTAATATTGACCAGCTCTCATGGACCCTCCTGCCCTCTACAGCCCTAGCCCATGGGATACCCCCAAGGAGGTCCTTGAAGAGGCCAAAGTCAGCTCTCCTGAAGTCCAGGGTTGTGGTCCTACTTATTGCCCTGCCTCCTCCACGCAGAATCCTGAACTGCACCATCTCGTGGTCGCTACAACCCAGGCTACCCCCAACTTTCACATCTCCGACCAGACCTTCATTATTTGTTAACACAAGGTCTAGTGGCTCACCTCTCCGTGTTGGCTCCTCCACCACCTGTGTCAAAAAGTTATCGTCAACACTCTGTAGGAACCTCCTGGACTGTGGGTGCCTAGCTATGTTGTCTTTCCAGCAGATACCGGGGTGATTGAAGTCCCCCACATGAACCAGGACCTGCGATCGCGAGGCTACTATAGAATAAAGAAAGAAACTTAAGGGTTTGCTTTTGATTAAGGATTAAACTGGATAATTCCACTCTTCCCACGTTTTATAGCACTTAAATCAAACCAGAGGGCATACATTCCCAAGGGAGAGCTGCAGCAACCTCTTGCAGAAGATACTTTACACAGATGACTTCATTGTGGATGGAATTAAAACACTGTGTTTATTTAAAACACTTATAAGCATTAAGGCCACAGTAGAGCATCTGATTTGGAGGCTGTTGTCTGAATGTTTACATTTATTAACTTGATTCATGACATTTTTATGATACTACAGTGTTTGGTTTACTTGAGGGTGACAAAGTACTTTGCTGTAACACATAGCAACTTAATGATAATGGCTACCGAAAACTATACAGTGCTATTCTGTAAAATACTAAAAGAATTCACAGCACCCTATGTGTCAAAAGATCTTGCCAGTACATATTTCAGTCTTCTTTTGGATGAACTGGTTTCTCATGTTACAGAAGTGACAGACAGCACAAGACCTCTTTTCTGGTTGCTCAAGTCCTGCCTTGAGGACTTAAATGCTCTGTTGTTCCTTTTACCATCCAGTCTATGGTGACTCTTCATGGGGGCTTTAAAATAAAAAAACAGAAAGAAAAAAAGAAAAATCCCTATAAAAAACAACAAAATATGGGGCTGAAATTTTCAGGAAGGAGGGGAGAAGGAGGACATAATCCTTAATCCTTACAGCAGTAGTCCTGGAAAGCACGGCAACTTGTGTCTTTGTCAAAACCTTTCCTTTCTCCCTCTGGGGAACACCAGTTTGCCCTTGGTTTGTATCAGCACCAAATTAAACATCTGCTTTTGCCCTTGCCCACTGGTTCAGAGGGGAAGCAGGTCTGTACTTACCTCCCCCACTCCTCATTTAGAAGCCAGGCAGCCTCTACTGCAATGCAGGATGCCAGCTGGGTGGGAAGGTAGCACAAATAATTTGTTTCAGAGGCAGAGGAGGTGCATAGAAGTACATAGAAGTGTTTACAGTGAGCAGCCTGGCAGATCTCATAAATCCTTGCTGGGTTTCCATCACAGTAATGTCAGGCAGGAGGTTTCTTCTAAAATTCTGTATTTTTGTTTGGTAGGTACCTATTGATGTATGTTGGACAGTACAAAGACAATAAATCTCTGGAGGTGCAAGTCCAAAAGGCTCTGGCTCTCAGACTACTGTCAGAAAGGAATTAGCACCATTATAAATCTACATCATGGGGAAATGCTAAGTCCCCTCAAGAGTTTAAAATCTTTACTTCTGCTCTGTCAAAACCATTTAGCTTAAGCCATCTTTACATTTCAAATTCCTTTCCTTCATCTTTTTTTTTTAGTATTGTGTGTTATGATAACTAACTTTTGTTCAGAGAGTGTTGTAAATAAGATGTGCATTAATTTCTAGTTTTCCCTTTATGAGAGCCAGCAGCCTTTTATCTATGTGTTAGTTCAGGATGCATTTAGTACAGAATGTGCTTAGTTTAAGCACAAGATAGCCTGAGGTTGAAAAATGAGGATAAGACCTTCACAAATCTTACCAACATCTTTTTTTCTCCAGCACCAATGTGTGATAGCATATAAAAAATCAACCAAACAAAAACCAGCACAGTAAAAACTTAGGAAAATGAAACACTCCACTTTACATATTTTTCTTCCTTATGGGTGGGTATTAGTTAAGCCATAGGGAGGCATTTAGGTACCACAGAAATTAATGTCGTATCAGCACTTAAAAGAGAGATATATTCTTTGTGTATCCCATGTAAACTCTTCCAAACAAGCCAAGATATTATTCTGCTTCATTTAGAAACTAAAATCTGAAGCAATTCTTTAATTCTTCTCTAAAACATCTCACTAATACTATGTTCTGCCTGACATCACTTCATCCCATTGCTCTGAAGGTCCTTCATTTGTACTTCTGAAATGTGCCATTTGCTTGACTGATACCCCAGTACATAATAGCAAAAATTTTATTGTGATAGTTTGGGCTTATTTTGTTGAACTATCATTATTCTTATATGTATTTCTTGACTATTCTACATTTTAATTAAAGTTTTTCATTTATCAAATGTGTAGGAGAGTCGTTGCAGTCGTGTCACAGTGAGCAACGTGTTTTGATATTAGATTGCAGTGGACTGAATTTCTTTGACTACACTGGAGTCTCAGTGCTGCTTCAGGTATTCATGACATCAGACAAATTCTGTACATAGAAATATAATCACACATATGAGTTATTGGGGCTAGCTACTAGTCACCTCACCTATACCAATGGATAAACATGTCAGTCATGGAAAAGATGAGCACAGATCTGGTATTAAACTGCACTGTGTTTATATATAAAATTATACAAAAAATAATTCTAAAGATTTTGGGTGACATTCAGTGCAAATATAAGTATCTGTATGTGATGGAGATGAGTTTCTGAACTTTTTTTTAAATTTTAAAGCTGTTTTAGGTCATATTTGACCCTGTCATGTCACTTGCAGTGGAGCCATGTGTAGATATACTCCTTTAAAATTTCAGCTTTAAATTCTGTGTTTTTCTCTGTATGTCCTGCTTTCTGCTAAGCCACTAGTCTCAATGATCTCCATTTTTTCTCCTGTGGGTTACATACCTAGCAGGCTAGAGGTCCCTCAGGCATTGCCAGAGCTCCAAGAAGCTCCCAGAAGACTAAAACCAGTAACCACATAATGAGCAGTTCTATATAGTGGGTGAAATATTATATTCAAAAGCTATTTATTCTGTTTCCATTGGGTCTGGTGTTTAATAGTTGTGTAGTGGGTACAGATTTAAGTGAGTATGCAAGGTTCGGTTCATATAATTTTTCTCAGTAAGATAGAAGACTAGATTTGAGCTTGGATCTCAGCCCGAGATCCTAATCATTTTCTCAGTTTACTGCAGTGATTAAGCAGTGAAGTAACTGCTGCCTTAAAAATGTTAAATTAAAACTACATATATGTGTGGGGATATAGTCCAAAAGAAGACTGGAAAATAAGCTGAGTGGGAGTGACTCTTTATTACGTCTCCCCTCAAAATATAGGGTATTCAATAAAGTATTAATTAAAAAAAATGTGAAGCTGATTTCCAAAAGACCTTAGACACCTCAGTACTACAAATTATATCAAAGGAGCGCTTGACAAATTTGTGGGAGGTAAGTCCGTCGTGGGCTGTGAAGTGTACAGGTTAGGAGTGCAGCGTCTGAATGAATGACTGGTCCAAAACTGAGTTACCCAGAGGAGGAACACACTCAATGTGTCCTCGTTGTTACATTCCTTCCCAAAATATCGTCACTGCTGCTGAAGTCGGAGGGATTTTTAGACTGAGTCAGGTTTTTGGTTTATTTTTAAAAATAGGGTATTCTGATGTGGTTCTCATTGAACCTCTTCTCAGAATTGTTCCACTTTACATGGATTATTTAAACATTTTTTTGAAGCAGGGACTGCTTTCAATGTTCCTCATCTGCCAGGAAAAGGCCTTACTCTGGTTCTAGAGTTATTTTCACTTGTTTTTACTTTCTACCTTATTGAATATTTAGTCTCTCTGAAGTTGAATATTTTCAAAGAATAAAGAACAACTTACTGCAGAATGTAGCGTGATGGTTATGGTGCTTGTCTGATAGACTGCTGGAAATTTCAAAGTTTCCTAGGTCCGATTCATGCCTTTGTGGACTGGTAGGTAAGCATGTGGAGAGGAGATGGGGAAACTTGCTGAAAAAATGAGAACTGGAAAAAAAACCTAAAAAACATAGTAAAAAATGCAAAATTGTTAATCAAATTCAGATATAATTCTCAGGTACTTTGAGGAGGGCGGAGGAAATGTGTGGGTTTGTGGTGTTTGCATTATAGAAGGGCTCTCTCTGGTGGCTGCTGGCAGTACAGCTTCAACAGCAGCACTCCATGCTCTGCCTGCTTTGAGTATGTTCTTTTTGCGTATTTTATTCTCTGTTGATATTTTAAACAGGTTTTTTTTTAATTTCATGTTTTCGCACAAATAGATTTACTTGGACTGTAAAAACAGCCACATCGATGTGTTGCTAGCACACTGCAAAGGCAAGTATCAGCTTACAGCAAAATTTTTAACATGGCGGTTTATATATCCTCACTACCTTATCAGTGCTCATATGTTTGTTTTATTGCAGCTTCCTTGATGAAAGCAATGCAGTACGGTGGAAATCTTGAATCTGAAAATCCTGTCTTCTTTGAATCTATTTCTTCGGCAATTGATGCCATTCAAATTCACAGGATGAGACCTACAACAGGGGTAGGTGAAGTCTGGAGGGCTTCTTGGACACTCACAGAAATTTGTTAAAGTCTGGGGAAATCTTATTTGCACAGTGAACCTTTTGTGTAGAAATCTTTTATCTGCCTGTTCTCTACAAATGGTCCTCAGCCTCTGGACTGCAGTTATCAAGTTTTTCCTGCTAGCACTCTTTTCCTGTCACTATTTCTCCTTTAGCAACAACCCCTCAGTCTTCTATGCTAGATCCAGAGGCGCTGTGTTCTGGTGCATTAATCCGTGTGCATTCTCCACTGGAAAGCATAATGTCATCTAGAAACACATACCATAGCTTCTCGGTGAGGCAAATTAACTCGCACCCAGTTCTGCATTACTGAAACTGCATTCCTCCCTCCGTTCCTCAGCCTGGGTTGCTTAAAGTTACTTCACACAGCACCACGCTGTTCTGATCAAAAAGCTTGTTGATCCTTAGCAAATTTGTTTCGCGCTGATAAACTTGCCTCCACCCTGCACTGTAGTGTGTTGTGTTGGCTGGTGGAAAGACGGGAGAGGAATCATACAAGGTGGAAGAGAGCTAGAGGGAGAAGGAGAAAAAAAAATGTTTGCTCAGAAATTGAGGCTTGGGGCTTGAACACACATTTGCTTGAACATGTATTTAGTTGCTCAATAATAATTCTCGCATTCCATGTTAAAAGGCTGTAAACTTGGGCTTTCCTCATAAACCATGTGAGACTTTCCACTCTAATCCCAGCGTAACTGAGCGTGCATTACAAATAGTGCGTTTTCCCATGGTTTTATTTATGATTCCAAACATGGCTAGAGCTTGGCTCAGAGCCTTCTCCAAGAGACATTAAACTCATCATGGTCTGTTTTGGTTTTTTACCCCCTCCACTTCATATTTTACTAATTAAATTAGAGATTCCTATGGATACAATCGCTTTCCATTGATTTACCCAGGTAAGGTGAGTTGGCACTTTTGGTCTAGTGGATTGATCACAAAAAGCTCTTCAGAGCTTTACAATATTTTTCATTTTGTTGCAAAAAATAATTTACTGAAATGTAACTGGAGGGCAAAAATAATAGAGATGATTATTGTATATTTTGTCTGTGTCTGATTAGATGAATTAGGATGATTGTTGTGTTATAAAATGTCTGCATTCTTTATAGACATTAATTAACCTTCCTAATATTTTTGTAAGATCATTATGCACTAGCATTCCCATTTTATGGAAATGGGACATGGAAAGACCAGGACAAATGTCCAAAGTGAAAGGAGTTAAAGCTCAGAAGCCCACTTTTCTAGGAATTCATCCCATGTTTCCACCAGAGCTGCTAGGCAAATCAAAACTCTGAATAGTGACTTAGTGGACTAGTTCGAAAGGCTCGCATGCAGCCTCAAATTTTAAATGTAATTATGAACAGTCTATGTATATTGCTGCTGATGCCTCTTCAGGATATTCAAAGTATGTGATTTGGGTTTTTTTTATGCGTTCCTTGAGTTTAACACCTGAAGATAAGAAGGTGGACAGGAGTTAAAAGGCAGTGTGACAGCAATAGCAGCACCACACTACCACAGTCAGTCTGTGTACTCCTCCTGTGCCTTTTTAAGTTGCTGAGGTCAGCAGGAATTTTGAGTGTTTACATGAAGGAAAAATGGCAGGATAAGAGAGGATGGGATAGGATAGGATAGAAAAGAATAAGAGGAAGGTGTTGGAGATTTCTGGAAAGTGATTCGTTCCAATTTACATTTCAGCTTCCCCCCCCAGCAGGAAATAGTCTTTCACTAGCAGAAAGGTAGAGAGGCAAGAGGGCTTTGTGGTTCCTTTTCATCTCTGCTACTGTTCAGAAATGCAAAGGGGCTCTTATCTACATTCTCCAAGGATAATGTCGTGTAATTCTCATTTTTACACTGATAAGTTGGTAAGAAACTCATCTGTTATCGCTATATGCAGTTCATTCTCATCATAAATAACTTCTTGATATATTAGTCTTTATAATGGTGGCATTTTCAAGCTAGCACTACTTCATCTGTTAATGTTACATTATATTCTAGGAAAACATTATAATATTTCTTTTTCTGTTTCTCCCAATTTAGAATTACAGCAAGTTCAGTGAACAGAGTGAAGTGTGATATCGACCCCTTGAATACAGCTAGTTTAATCTGTTCATATTCAGAGTGAACTACACCACAGTTTCTTCTTAACTTTTTTCTCCAAGGGATCTCATAGATGACTTTTGTATGCCGTATATATTTACTACATTCAGTAATGACAGATCTGCCATTCAGAAAAAAATCTTTCAGCTGCCATCACTCAGAGAATGTTCATGTAATTGTTCTATAGTGGTTTCGTATAATATTTTTATATACATTTAGATACAAATTATTCGAAAGCAGGCATAAAGTACTGACTGCATTTACCATTGAGATACATTCTTTTAGATATTTTCTATTGTAATATTAGTTGTAATATGCATCTGTAGTTTTGTGTATGGAATAATGAGGCATTATGAATTCTTAAAACCAGTGTGTTATAATTGATACAGTATATGCAGGAAGCCATATACCAGTGCATACTGTTTCTAATAGTTTTACTTATCCTTTCTTCTGTTCAAGACAGCCATTTGCAAAAACAGCATCATATCACAGCTCTCACATTCTTCCATTTTTTGTACTTCATTTTGTGTGTTTTTTAGTGCCTGACAAGGTCGGTGGGAGCACTGTATATTCAGAGAAGGCAGATGTATGTTGGCTAAGTGCACTGGATTGTCTCCCTCTCTAGTAGTTGTCACGAGTTATTATGCTTTGCTACATTTTCAAAGTCACAGGTATTCTTTAGGTCAGATCGAAGAGGAAAACCTGGCAATATTTTTCCAAAACTTGTTCTTGTTTCCAGCATAGAGGAGTTTGCATTTCCAGTTTGAGCTGTGATTTGTTTGGTGTTGAAATCTTCAGCTGTGGCAGCTGAGAGATAACAGTGGAGAGACATATAAGGTGTGTGCTACATTTCAGCCCCAGTTCTGGTGTGCAGTACTGTGTGCGAGCACACAAAGGGGGTGGAGGAATTCACAGGTTGAGTATTTGGCTTGTAATTATGGATTGCTTTCACTCAGATTATGCTATTGTATCAGGACCATATTATGTGGCAACATGTAGAACCTTTTTCCTCTTGCCTTTGTTGCGCATTCATTTCAGATGCTGTAGTTGATTGCAGATGACTGATTACATCCTCGGACTCAGTAACAGGCTATAACATTTGATTAATAATTTCCTCAAACAGTTTTAGTAATTTATTAACTCTTCAGAAACTATTTACATTGCACTTTAATTGTAGAAGCATCAATTATTTGTCACAGTTGAATAGAGATCGCTACTTAACTGTAAACTGAATAAATGAATACATGAATAAATAGTATCTTTTCTACTAAGTTCTGTATTTATTCTTTGATGGCTAAATTTTTTTTCTGAAAATTTACAGAATTTTAATCAAATTGTTAAAAATAGGGTTTTTAGCAAAGATAGCATCTACCAGGAGACTTTCAGTTTTGTTCTGAACTATCCTGTAAACGGACCAACACGGACACTTTTAAAATTCTTTGTAATGTCAGCCCTTGATGAAATCCTCTGCATCTCTGCATCAAATTAACAATGTTGTAGTGCTAATCAAAATCTCTTCCACTTTCCACTGCTTTCAATAGGAATAACTTTTCCACAGCTAAATGGCTGTTTTGAGATGGACATTTATCTCCCATTAGCTCAAAGACCTTCAGTGTAATTTAAAAAAGTGTTTCATCAGTGTAAGACTTCAAATTCAAAATGTCTTAATGCTGTGATTACTGCTTGATTGTCTCTTAAGAATCAGGGATGAAATATATTTCTTCCCTTAAAGCATTTAATCATAACTCTGAATTTCCTAACCTTCCAATGCTGGGCTTTGGGATACTTGTAATATTCCTGTAATGTATTTTACCTTACATAATTAGCTTAAATTCCTTTCTGTTTCTGAGAATACATATTGTTAATTAGATTCCTTTTCTGGCAAGTGGCACCACTTGGGATAGTTGTATCTCAGTAGTACAGAGCGTTGAAGTGACCCATGAAGATAGCTGCCCTTTCAATTGTTTGTAAAACACCTGTACTGAGTTTAAGTACTGTCAGACCAGAACTGCTTTACAGAACCACGGTTAGTGGATAAGGGACAGTCGTTTCTTTTTTACCATTGGCCTAGGAGGGCAAATTACTTCACTACTGATGCAGTTTCTGTTTCTACACCACCGTCTCTCCAAGCTATTGATGTTTACTAAAACTAGCGATTGCATGTTGCGTGTCTTCAAGTGACCAGGATGACATGCCATCAAATCTCATGCACAGGTGACCAATCACCAGGAAACCACCAGTCACTCTGCTGATGGGCTGGGCGTTGCTTAGTGTCTTGCCTGAGTTGCTCTCTGCAAATCTCTGGTGGTGGTCTGTTTGCTTCACTTGCAGAGTTAACTGACTAACGACTGCTCAATTCTTTGGTGAAGATTTAAGGAAACACCCTAAACCTTCTAGATTAAGTTTTGGAGTTCACTATTAATTTCAACCCTTTCCTCAATGCTTCTTTGTATAGACTGTCCGCTGGCTTCTCTCTGTCTCTCAGGAAGAATTACTATGTAAATATATAGGAGCTTAACCCAAACATCCCAATTATCTTCACCAGAATAGAATAGAATAGAATAGAATAGAATAATATAGTTCAATTGAAAGGGACTTATAATGATCATCTAGTCCAACTACTGTTATTATAAAATGATAGAATCTTATAGAATAGAATAGAATAAACCATATTTATTCTTCTGATTCAGAAGGGTGAAGTGAGCCACACTCACCCTGTAGCAAAGAGACTGCACAAAGTCTGTGCCTCCTTACAGCGGTGCAGGCCGCGGTCTCACAATCCACACAAAGGTGAATTACAGGCAGTAAGAATAAGAGTTTCAGTTATTGTACCCTCCTGAGGCAGACATTCATCTTAGTACCTTCCAGCCTTATTTACCTGAACATCCCTAGGGAGTTTTCAGAGTAATGTGAAGTTTTATTAACTGTGCTTGCATACATTAGCTTGTGCAGTGTTAGCAATAAGGTTTGTCCTGCAAAGTGTTGGAGGTCTCTCCCTTCTTACTGATTTCTAATGGTATGAGAGACACTCCGCACCCCACAGCAGAGGCTTGAGGAAGTGTCTCATTTACTAACAGGTTTCAGCTAATGAAACCAATGAGTTTACTGGTCTGAGTAGTAAGCAATTCTGAAAATCTAACCATTCACTTTGATTCCTGTATGTATACTTAGATGCTCAGATTTTACATTCCTAAATTCAAAATGTATGAATCATCTAGCTTATGAAAATCAATGTTTCAATTTTGCACATTTTGGTGTGTTCTGCACTTCACAGGAAAACATTAATACAAGATTGTTTTCAAGAGATGGCCCAATATTTTCAGAGGTGTTGTATTTGCTCGGTGTGTTTAGGAATTTTTAGCTATTTTTAGGAATTAATTCTAAATGTTAGATAGTATATTATGTGAATGAAGAATTTTCCCCCAAATTCAAGATGTGCTAATTGGAGTATGTTAAAATGGAGATCTGAACATATGCTTCTTATGGAATTTGTGTTTCACACATTCCAAAACAAAGCAAACAATGAGGAAAAAAAATATAGTGCAAATTGATGTTAAGAAATGAATATAGCGACAATTATAAATTAGGCATAAAATATGTAATAAGAAAAAGACTGTTAACATTATATTTATGCAAATTAAATGTTTCTAATTCTCATCATATGTCTTTCATTTTAAAGGTTATTTGCCCTGATTCTATGATTCAAGTATCACAAGGTCTGACTTTAGCTGCTTGGACATAATCTATGTGACAGCTCTGTGTGTCATAAATATATAATGTAACAAGGAAACGTATCTTCACTGTTGAATGAAAACATTAATGCGTCAATACTGTGTGTGAATACTGTTTGACATTTACTAGTTACAAAAATAAAATACACCGTATGCCTTGGAAATATGGCACTCCTATTTTTGGAAGATACTTTCTTTGTCTACAGAAAGTAGTGTCTCATAAATAAATGAAGGAGTGCAGTTCCAGAGTGGATGCTAAATGGTGCTTTCATCATTAAGATGGATTTTTAGTAAAGATCACATAATCTGTATGTTTCCATATGTTTTACAATGCATTTAATTTTTTTTTTCTTGTTTTGATTCTTTGTATTAGCATATTCAACAATAAATTTATATGGAAATAAATTGGAATACAAGACAATTTACATGTAGAAGGAGGAAAATGCCCTCATTATTTCAATACTTAGCAGGGTTTTTTTTTTTACATTCTGCACTAACCAGTCTGTAATGAGATATGTTCTCCAACCTCAAAAAGTATTAAATCTTAATAATGAAAGAGGAGAAATTATGTTACATTCAGAAGTTTGACTTCCTCGCAGTTCTTAGGAGATTATGGCATCCAACAGACGTTTTTACCTCTGTAAGAGATATAGAAATCTTGGGCCAATTTTTCCAATATTGCCTCTGTGCATGCACAGTTGTTTGAATACGTATTTTTTAACTGTCATTTTCATCTACAGATGGTGCACCTCATATCCAATTTGCTCATATTGATGGTATTGCTTATGTAAAGTCTGTGGCTTACCCCAGTAGAGAGGAAATTATGGGTAAACCCTCCCACCCCCCAATAACTGTGATGGCATTAATGGAAAGCAGATTGACATATCTTTAAAAACTTGGTCTTGAAAGTAGCAGCTTGATTTTTCAAGCCTGGTAATTTATGAAAGCATATGCTTCTACCAAAATTAATGCAATCTCTGTGTTTTTGATTTTACAGTGGTTAGCAAAAGTATAAACAATTTGAAGTACCATAAACTCGTAGTTACTTTACAGCTAAATATTCTTAACGATATTCTTAATGATATTCTTAATGATAAAGGCTATTTTGTAGAGCTATGTTTCTTAGTTCCACTCACACAATGGCAAGGAAACCACTTTGGAGTGAGATGGCTGAGCAAATTCATTCTGTTATTTCCCTGATCTAGAGTGCAGTAAGTTCAGATCAGCTCTCACCAGGAACTTGAAAAGTAGCTTGAGGAGCAACTCCTTCCCTATGGGGAATCCTCTGGCTCCACAGCATTTCAGGATAGCATGACATGCAAAAGCAGATAAATGGCTCTTTGGTTAATTTTTTTCTAATGTGCTTTCCGGTACTAAAGAGACCTTTTGTGCTGGATACATTCAGGTGATCAAGGATTGAGGAGAGCCAAGGGAGTGGCTCATAGTGTTGTGGCACAGGTTGTGATAAAAGTCCATGCTGTCACTTTGACTGACTTGGTGATGATAAATACCTTTTATCCCCATTGTGCTTTGACTGTGATGTTGTCACAGTTTAAAAATACAGCCAAATCTTAGGTATTAAAAACTCCACAATGCTGAATTAAGCTGTATTCTGTGCAGTCACTTAAATCCCACAAAGTATGTCCCACTAATTTGATACACTATCTTATATTCCATTTGAGAAACAAAATTATTTGATCTCTTAATTGTTGCTTACAATTAATAGTTCTAAGTTTTTGGTGAAGGTACTTTTTACACATTTTTTGCTTTATTGAGTAAATCACAGACTTTATACTAACAAAGCCATCAGCAAATATGAAACTTAGGCTGTCATTTGTAGACCCGGGAAGTACAGTTAAAAATGCTTGCTGCTCATCAGTTCAGGAAATGAGGTCTCTATTAGTCCACAGGCGCAGTAGTGGAGCATCACAGTGATAGGGCAAGAGGAAATGGCCTCAAGGTACGTGAGGGAACGTTTAGACTGGATATTAGCAAAAATTTATTCACCAAAAGGGTTGTCAAGCATTGGAGCAGGCTGCCCAGGGAAGCAGTGGAGTCACCATCCCTGGAGGTATTTAAAAGGTGTGTAGATGTGGTGCTTAGGGACATGGTTTAGTGGTGGACTTGGCAGTGATAAGTTAACGGTTGGACGCGATGATCTTAAAGGTCCTTTCCCACCTAAGTGATTCTATGATTCTATGATTCTATGATACATAACATCCCTTGGATGGCTTCAGACTTGAACCACTTGCAGCTTCTGGGGTGATTGAACCAGTAAATTGACAGAAAAAGTATATGATTTTAGAAACAGAGAACTGGAAAGGACCTGTTCCATCACTGAGTTATATTTTCTGTGTGATCTGGTAACCATGTTTTGTAATCTCAAAGAATGATCTTTAAACCAAACTCATGATTGCCTGGGACTTGACTTGCTATTTCAAACATTTGAAGCCTGAACAGACCATAGTAATTATAGGAACAATTCATCTGTGGTAGTCTGCACATGGAGAGAGTTTTCAGAAAGGGAAAGCAGTATTAGCCAAGGAGCAATTGTACAGCCCCAACCTGAAGTACTTCGCATACCACTCATGATTACCTGCCCTATTCCTGATGACTTTCATACTCACATGTTCCTCATGCAAGCTCTTCAATCCATAAACTGCTGGGACAGACTGTATGTTCCCCGCTATGAGCTGGGGGGAACAAGATCCCTGTCTTTTGTTCTCCTGAATAGAAGCAGGAAGGAGCAGATGATGTTTGCTAATTCAGTCTTGAGAATAAAGTAATTGGCAGATCGCATCCATCCTGCATGCTCTCTGTGACAAAGGGAGAAGTGCAGTATTTCGTTAGCCCTGCAGTTTTGGGAAGGACTGTCTGTTTCTACACATCACACATCAGACACTGAACATCATGTCTGCCTTAGGATCCAGCTCATCCATGCTATCAGTGGCATTAGAGTATTTTGCTGTAACATCTATGGCTGATTTTCCATTCTGCCTCTGTGGACCTGTGCGATTAGTTTATATCCCCATATAAACTAATAATTTCACTCTCAGCATTTTGCTTCAAGTTCCTTTTTCTCTTTGCTCTCTCTGTGACTGTTTTTAAATCTCTGGAACTCCATTCCATTCTGTTTTAGCTTGGTTCCTATAGCCAAATTCTTAATTCAGAGTACCTCCATAAAGGCAGACAAGTTTTAAAAGAATGAGAGCAATCCGAACTGATGAGAAAGAAAGTGCACTTTTTTTGTCTTGGAGTGTTTCCAGATTTGAAACAGGTTTTGGAATATTGCATTTGCAATCTGCGATTTGTGATCATTTTCATTTTATTTTCAGTAGTAAAACTGTGTTTAAATCTGCCAGCCATAGCTCAGGTTCAGTGCTGGCCTGGCTCCACTGTTGCCCTCATTTTGCATGTCTCCAGTATGCCTCTTCTCTTCAGTTCCCAATCCCATGAAACAGAGATGGTGACCTTTAGGGGACTCATGGTGCTCTGCAGACCAGGGGATTGCTTGCTTCTCTCCTTCCTGATTCCTGTCTCTGTTATAAGCAGACAGTTTGCTCTACGGACTGCATAGCACAAGTGCTGGTGGGTGTAGTAGTGACCGAACTACACAGAAGATGCTGCAGATGTGGAGCTGGAGATGAGGGCTAAGGTGCTGGTGTGCTGTGAGGCTGTGGTGCATGGGACTGGGAGGAGAAGGGCACTGGGGTGGACAGTGGGGCATGGGAAGAGAGTATATGGGGGAAGAAATCTCAAGGGAATGAGACTGCATGATATTGTGCGTGGATGAAAAAGATGAGGAGAACACGGTGACACTGGATGAAGGAGAGGTAGACCATAAAAACTTGAACCAATTGCTATTGACAGGCCCTTGATCAGCATGCAAGGTCATTTTCTTCAGCAGTTCAGTTTGCCTCACACAAGGATAGTTTCCCCATACTGGCATTGATCTTACTAATGTGGTTTTAACAGCATTTCAATTACTTCATAGCAATAAAAGGGTAGAGTGGGTTTTTTTTCTTGAGTAAGACTTTTTCAGACAAAATGCAGCATTTATAGGTGTTTCATTCATGTAAGCACAAAAAACATGTATAAGCAAGCTCACATCTGCCTCTTTTCAACCTCACAGACTACACCTTTTCAGAGAGACAGGTGGTCTATAAGGAGGAACAGGTGTATCTTGAGCATTACCTCCTCCATGTTATGGACAGTCATTGCAAACATTGTGCTCAAAGCATTTCAATCACTTCTCCATCAATGTCACCACTCAGATACCTCATCAGGAACCAGCAGGGGTAGTGGCAGCTCTGTTCATGGCACGTGTCCAAGAAAATTTAGGATAGGACTAGAAGTGTGTTAACCAAAAGAGAGAAAGTTAAAGGGAAAATACTTCCAGTCAAAAGATTAATTTGAAGCTAGGAAACTAGTCCTAGAATAACCAGTCAATTAGGAGTAGTCAACAGTTAGCTATGAACAATGTTGATAGAGTTTCATGGGGAAACACACAGGGGAGTGCCAGGCCAGGTGGTGCAGTAGAGAGACGTCTCTAGTACCCTCCCTGCATCCCCACAGCTCCATGGGGGTATGCCTGGAGATGTGCAGGCACTTCGTAGAGGACTACTGTGACCCACTTAGCATGGGGCAAGCAGGCACTTGTGTAGCCAGAGGCATTATTGCACTGTTTATCAGGAGAGAGACATCTGTCTGGGTTTGGTCAGCTGCTGAATCTGTCTTCTACATGGTCCTCAGCTTAGAAAGGCAGCATCCTGCCTGCCTGGGCTGTGTGCACCAGGGTATGGTCTGAAAGCTTAAACTGAACATTGCCAGATAGACAAAATCTACTATGTCCAGGTCTGGGCTTCCCAGTTGAAGAGATGATCATATTGAAGTGAGTCCAGCAAAAGCCACGAAACCTGACATAGAAGGAGAGGCTGATAGACCTGGGCCTCATCAGTCTGGAGAACATAAAGCTCAAGGGGAATATCTGTGAGTATAAATACCTAACAGGGGGAGTAAAGAAGACAGACCCTTCTCAGTGGTGCCCAGGAACAGGACAAGAAACAATAGGAACACACTGAAGTACAAGAAATTCCACTCAAACACACTTTTACCATGAGGGTGGTCGAACACCAGAGCAGATTGCTCAGAGAGACTGTGGAATCTCCATCCTTGGAGATATTCAAAACCCAACTGAACATGGCCCTGAGCAACCTGTTCAGGGAGCTTGGACTAGAGACCTCCAGAGATACCTTCCAACCTCAGCGACTCTGAGTCTGTGTACCTGGGGGAACCACCACAACTTTGGCCAACTAAAGTGTGTCTTTCTGCTATGTGTGTTCACCATGCCTCTCCCTTGTACAGGGACCTGTGTGTCAACCCTCTCCCCTCTCCAGACAGGCAATGAAGGCTGAAGACCTGATACTGTGGGTCTTAACCACTAGCTGTCAGCCAGTATGGAAACAAACACACAGGCAGATGGGGTCTTGACAGTCTTATGCGAATATTGTTCAAATATAAAACACATCCTGGGTTGTGGAAGCCATGATGCAATAGCCCCCATCTCCCAGCCCCAAATTCATGGTAGGTACTGAGGACTTTTCTGCTAACAGAGTAAAAGGGCTCACTCTTTCCTTTTGAAAACATAGCTGGAGAAGGGCTTAGGCTTTCTGTGCCCTTTTACATTGTCAGCCAAGATGTCCGGATTTAGTCACTGTTTCTGGCTGGATATTTTCAGCTACACATTTCTTGTTCCTCCCCCAGGAAGGTGCCTTACCTCTTCTATGATTTCTCCTTCCTATGGAAATTATCATGCTGCCTAGAAAAGAGGGCAACAAGACTCATTGGGGCCAAGGGTAAAGGCAACAGAGGGCATGAGCTGGCAATCTAAGGTGAAGTTCCTGGGATCTGGTCATTGTAATGATGGTTTAACATTAAATATATAGATTGTCCTGGGAAGAGGGATTGGTGCCCAGGAAGTCCCTACTCATATGGCTTCCCCAGGCACAAAAACAGAGTTTCTCCTTTTCCCAGACTTCCCAGTTCAGGCTTGAACTCTTCTTGGTATAGCTTTGGTGGAAGGTATCCTCACACACAAGTGGGAAGAGTATTCCCTTGGAGGTGGAAAGGTAGATTTGACTCTTTTCAGCCTGAGAAGAAGGTTGTTTCTGGATTTCTCATCTTATATGGTAAAAACTGGGCTATTGTATTGAAGGAGCTGCCCTAGCTTATGTCTGAAATGAGAGCCACCACTATGTTTTCTTAACTCTCTGCTGTCGAAACAGTGGAAACACTGAAAGATCGATGGGGACCATCTGTGTATTTCTGCAAGCAGTAAGGGAGATGCCTCACTACTTGGCCTGGTCAGTGGTAGGACAACTCTGCTGCTACCACAGCCACAAGTCTGGGCACCAGGTAAAAGCAAATAAAGCGTTCTAATACCACAGCACCCTCCGAAGACAGGAGCAACCTCCAAAACCTTTACCAAGTGCTTGAGGTGCTGCCTCTGCCTGTGCAGTTGTCAAAAAGGATCTTTCCATAGAAATACTATTTCCTTTAGCAAGTACCATCAAAAAAAAAAAAAAAAGTTTAATTCTGTGGTACGTAAGGTGTGTCTGCATCAGTGTTTTTTTCCCCATGGAGAACAGTAGGTAGGTTTTGGTGAGAGTCAAGCTCAGGCTTTTTTTTTTTTTCCCCTCCAGTTTCCTGGCATTTGTAAATTTAAGATAGATCCTTAATGTTATATTAACATAGATTTTTATGTGTCAATTAACAGATAAATTCATTATGAAAACTCATTTAGGAAGGGGCTAACACCAGACAAAGCCTTGAGGCAGCTGTGGAGTGCCGGGATGCAACATCTGCTCCATCAAATTGTACTCAGATGCTCCCATTCCTCGGCTGTTCGCCGCTGCTCTGCGGCATCTCAAGCAGCTACTTACCTCCCCAGGACATACAAGTTCAGACATGGACCCACAAAGGCCAAATGTCTCTGTTAATTCTCCCAGGCATAACCAGCTAAAGAAAGTTGTCAAGATACACAACCCTTTGACATAATGGAAGAAAAATTCTGAACAAACTACATGCCATGTTGATTTGTCATGTGACATTTGCTTTCGTTGATTTATTTACTAAGTATTGAATTTGACTTTCATCTGAAATCTTGAATCTACCTTTGGAACCCACCTATTTGCTGTGTTAAGGACCTCATTTGGTAATTTGACTAATGTAAAAATGTCTTCCATTACTAGCAGTGGTGCTTCTCATGACATAACAGAAACTGATTCAGAAAGTAGCATATGCTGTCATCACCCATAATAGATCAGCCACATCTCAAACTGGAAGCCAAAATTACCATTTGGCATGTCTATAAATTCAAATATACCGTCTGTCCCAAGTTGAAAATTAATGGAATTTTATATATTTTATATATGTATCTCAAAGGCTTTGCTTTCACTGATGCCATAAAAGATTTTTCATTTAGTATTGTATTATAGTAACTCTCCATGGGTGTTTAATGTTGTTGCAGAGCTCATCAGGCTGCAATTTGTAAAACACATCTCCTTCTGCATCTCTGCAAGTTGTTTTCTCCACATCGAGGTCTGGTGCTTCCAGAAACACAGAGCTGGGGGAAGGACCCTGAGAGGCTGTTCGTCCATCTCCCTGACCCAAGGCAGGACCCACTAAACCCTTCCCAATAGGTATTTGCTAAAAAAGTAAAAGGTAATATGAAAATATTATACATATATTCATATACACATCTCTCCATATATGTGTAGTGTATGTCAAAAATTCCTCTGTATGGGCTGGCATTATTTACCTTTAGTTTTAAAGGGCTGATAATTCAGAAAAGGACAATTACTGAGGAGGAACCTTATCTGCACACTTTCAGAACAGAAAACTCCCTGACTGCAGGCAGATTTCCATGCACACACATGGTGGGATCAGACCTTTCACGGGTAGCTCATTTCTATACCTGTAGTTGTGGTACATTTCCAGCCAGCACACAAGCTCCTTTTGAAGGTGTGTGGTGGGTTTTTTTGCCCACTTGAATTCACAGAATTTTTTTTCTGGCAGCCTCTGCCACTCAAATGTTTTTGATGAAGGCTTCTTTTTGACAGCTACAGTTTCTAAAAGGGACAAATTATGCGTCCGGTCCTGCAAGCCTGCCTGCAATGAATGCCTTTAGAAATCAGTGGAGCTTTCACATGGCAGATGGCTCCCTGGGACTGAGCTCTGCATAATTTTGTGATATTCTAGCTGGGGATATTTTAGTGGCTTTTTCCTTATGCATGACAGCATGATTTGCTGGCTGCTAGAAAATGTCATCAGACCCTTTCTCATTCCGCAGTGAAACCTTTGGATTTTTTTTGAACAAGCAAAAGTGTTTTCTTTCCCTGTTGTAGAGGACACTCCTATCTGATGAAAAATATTTCCAGATAAAAAGAGTGACAATAGGAGGTTAGAAGGGCAAAATAGCCCTGTTATGTTTCAAAATAGACCTGAAGCCAAAAGAAGGGGGAGAGGATTTTCTAAAAGCCTTTTCTAAAAGTCCTACTATTAGAAATACTTCTGTCCCTTAAAATCCTTGTGGAGGACTCTCTCATGATTTCATTTGTGGTGTCACCTGATTTCTCTGACAATATAATAAATGCAAAAATGTGACAAATTCACCAAGTTGAGCTTTTTTGCATTGTCTCAAAAAGGGTAATTGCTTAAGTGCAAATCCAATGGTTACTGCAGATCAATCCACAGCCAGCCTGCCTCCTACAAAAACACAGCAAAAGAAAAAAATCCAGTGCAAAACTCACTCTCTACTTTGCCAGCATTTGTGTCAGTCCCAGAGCGAATTAATTCATTATCCCTGGCCATGCCTATATCAGCATGCAGAGATTGCAGTGGATTATTTTGCACTAGTTTTGTTGAAACCCTTTGCAGTGTAGATACTTCTCCTTGAAGGTGGTCATACAAATGGTTAATGGTAACAAGATGTGTTTTGACCAGCTACTGTAGAGCTTAAAATGAACTTACACGCCCAACAGTTGTTTCAGTTCAAGGCACCAGTTAGTGCGTGAAGCAAAGGTTGTCTGGCTCCCTGGGCAGTCTATAGAATGACATAGGAGCCCTATTCAGACAGTTTACATCTACCAGTGTGTCATTGCCATTGAATGTGTACGTAGCTGTGACTTACTGGCTCTGGCTATTAAGATTGATTCTGCCATCAATTTTTTTGAAGGTAGGTGTAATTCTAAGCATCTATGTCTGTATTATAGACCAAAATAGGTATTCTGAATACATCCCACTCCTGCCTAGATTTAGTAGTCTGTAACATCATTTACAGTGCACAAAAATACACAACTTCCTTTGTAGTTTTTTCATTCTAATATTTTTGAATAATTATTCCCTTCCAATATATCCAGTTCTTTTCATTAGACATTCTTTTTTCTTTGACCCTTCACTATGATGGGCATTCAACAAAAATAAAATTAATGTGGCTTCTTCTTTTCCTTCTTTATACAACAGCGTAATCAATGACATCAACTGATCTCTGGAGACAAGAACTGCTAGTTCACCTTCCTTGCCACTCTTGACTGAACAGTCACCTGGCTTTGCAGGGTGTAAGATGTTGTAAATTACTGAAAAATAATGGCTATCCTTAAAAATATGATGATACAACAGTGATATTAACAGCAGGATATTTTGATTCATTGTTTATATTCATTGGTCATATAATAAACATTTCAGGATTAGAGTCTGGGCTATTGAAGAGGTTTTTTGTTCAAAATAATTTTTAACCATTGGACCAATGATACTCTGAGCCAGACACTGGATCATAAAGGTCTGGAGGCTTGGGACGAGTATTCAGAATCCCACTTGAAGTCTCCATGTGAATTTCATGTGCTGCCCTACCTGACCCTGAAAAGACAAATGGGTAAAAACATCCACAAAACTACAGTACTAGACATGATATGGGATCAGTCTTTCCTTTGGAGGAAGTTATACTATATGAAATGGACAAGTGAGAGTTATAAGAAAGGAGAATGGATAACAAAGAATTTGCATTGGCAGTTGAGAGTCATGAATGTTTTTTCATCTGGTAACCAGCACAGGCAGGAAGGAAGAGTGCTCATTATTGCACCAGTGACAATGAGCCAGTACGTGGAGAGCTAATAACCCCATGTTTAGAAAATTAGAGAAATGGGACCTTGAGGAAGCACTCTAAGGCATAACATGGAAAGCCATTTTTTCTAATCAAAGAGGCATTGCAAACTTGGCTGACGTTTGCTTTAACGAAAGACTTTCATTGTGGTCTAGCTCCTCCACGGAGTTCAAAACCATGTAGCCGAACTCCAAACTGTCTAGTATGTTGGGCTGAAGGACTCGACTTCTTTTGCCAACAGAGGAATCAATGGATTATGAGTTACCATTTCCCCAACTCTGTCCAGCCATCGTGGGTGACCTCTTTGCTTACATTTCTAGACGTGTAGACCTAACTTAATTCATGAGGATAAACAGAGAATTCATTTTCTTATAGGATGAATACATCAGAATTATCATTCTTTGCACAAACTTACTGAACCAGACCAGTAAGATCCTCTATAAATGTCACTTCAAATTGCTCGCTATTTCCTAAATATGCAAACACTTCTTTCCATATTTTGGGGGAGCCTATGGTGTTTGAGAGCTTAACATAATGCCATCTAACTAGTAACTTTCACCTACACATGTGCTAAGCAATGCTTCAGAAAAGAGGCAGTCTCTTAGTCTCCTTTTATATTCCAAAAACTGTTACATATTGGATTATGACCGTGAAACTGATATATCCATTAAAGGTCCTCTCCACCAGGAGTCCTTGAAAAGTTTCATTAGTGTAAATTACATCAAAATTCAGTCACAAAGGAGGGAAAATAGAGAATATTAATTATCTGAGGTAACTTTTTTTGGGATTGTGAGAATTTTTCAAAATCACAGAATCACAGAATCACAGAATGTTAGGGATTGGAAGGGACCTCGAAAGATCATCTAGTCCAATCCCCCTGCCGGAGCAGGATTGCCTACACCATATCACACAGGAACGCGTCCAGGCGGGTTTTGAATGTCTCCAGAGAAGGAGACTCCACAACCTCTCTGGGCAGCCTGTTCCAGTGTTCAGTCACCCTCACCGTAAAGAAGCTTTTCCTCATATTTATGAGGAACCTCCTGTGTTCCAGCTTGCACCAATTGCCCCTTGTCCTGTCAAGGGATGTCACTGAGAAGAGCCTGGCTCCATCCTCATGACACTTGCCCTTTACATATTTATAAACATTAATGAGGTCACCCTTCAGTCTCCTCTTCTCTAAGCTAAAGAGACCCAGCTCCCTCAGCCTCTCCTCATAAAGGAGATGCTCCACTCCCTTAATCATCTTTGTGGCTCTGCGCTGGACTCTCTCTAGCAGTTGCCTGTCCTTCTTGAACTGAGGGGCCCAGAACTGGACACAATATTCCAGATGCGGCCTCACCAGGGCAGAGTAGAGGGGGAGGAGAACCTCTCTTGACCTGCTAACCACACCCCTTCTCATACACCCCAGGATGCCATTGGCCTTCTTGGCCACAAGGGCACATTGCTGGCTCATGGTCATCCTGCTGTCCACTAGGACCCCCAGGTCCCTTTCCCCTACGCTGGTCTCCAACAGCTCTGCCCCCAACTTGTACTGGTACATGGGGTTGTTCTTGCCCAGATGCAGGACTCTACACTTGCCCTTGTTATATTTCATTAAATTTCTCCCCGCCCAACTCTCCAGCCTGTCCAGGTCTCTCTGAATGACTGCACAGCCTTCCGGCGTGTCAGCCACTCCTCCCAGTTTTGTGTCATCAGCGAACTTGCTGACAGCGCACTCTAATCCCTCATCCAAGTCATTAATGAATATATTGAATAGTACTGGTCCCAGTACCGACCCTTGCGGGACTCCGCTAGACACAGGCCTCCAACTGGACTCTGTCCCATTGACCATCACTCTCTGGCTTCTTTCCTTCAGCCAGTTCACAATCCACCTCACTACCTGATCATCCAGACCACACTTCCTCAGTTTAGCTGCGAGGATGCTGTGGGAGACCGTGTCAAACGCTTTACTGAAATCGAGATAGACCACATCCACAGCTTTACCATCATCTATCCACCGGGTTACGTCCTCATAAAAGGCTATCAAGTTGGTTGAGCATGACTTCCCCTTGGTGAAGCCATGCTGAGTGCCCCTAATGATCCCCCTATCCTTGATGTGCCTAGAGACAGCACCAAGGACAAGTTGTTCCATCACCTTTCCGGGGATGGAGGTGAGGCTGACCGGTCTATAGTTCCCCGGGTCCTCCTTCTTGCCCTTTTTGAAGACTGGAGTGACATTCGCGTTCCTCCAGTCCTCAGGCACCTCTCCCGTTGCCCACGACTTAGCAAAGATGATGGAGAGTGGCCTAGCAACGACTTCCGCCAGCTCCCTCAGCACCCGCGGGTGCATCCCATCAGGGCCCATGGATTTATGGACATCCAGATTGCTTAATTGGTCCCTGACCCAGCCCTCATCTACCAATGAGGGCTCTCTACCCTACCCTCACCTACCCTACCAATGAGCCCTCATCTACCAAAAAAACAAAAAATGGTTTTTTGGAGTATCGTCTGGAATAAAGACAATGGTGTTGCCTTCAGCAGTCTGGGATTTGTAGGGAGCTAGTCCTTGCGGTGGTAGAAAAGGCAGAGCATCCCTGAGACACCAAGGATCAATTTATTGGTCATCAAAAAATATATCACTGGAGAAGTGCCAGATTCATGGATTGACCCCTGAAGAAGAGTTGATGTGTCTGAGATATTCCCTGCCCTGTCTAAAAGGTGTATTCTGACGTTACCCAGCAACATTTAAGACAGAAATGGTTAAAGAGAGGATAAGTATGTCAGAACAAATTAATTCTTATATTTTATTCTGAAAAAAAATCTTTATTTCCTTTCTTTTAGGATGGATTGGGGATGGAAAATAAACTGTTTTGATGAAAAAAACATCCTTGTTCAACCAGTTACATTGATTTGGTGCATAAATCATGAAAGTAAAGTGCTTTTTGTGCACCAGTGACAGAAAACATATTTATATTTTTCCATTTGAATATTTGTATCATTAATTAAAAAGGTCAACATTCTTGAATTCTTTTAGTAGAACTTTCATGTTAATTGCAAAATCACTTTTCACAGAGGAAAATATTTTGATAGAAAATCGTCAATTTAGCCTGATGTAAATGAGAATTAAATCCTTCCATGTTGGTGGAGAATAACAATGATGTAAATGAAATTATAATGTACTGGGGAAAAGCAAGTTTAATTTATGGGAGACAAGAACCTCAGTGGCTGTTCAGCTGAAAATCCTTAACATCCTTCCAAAGGCTCAGTCTGAGTTGCATCCGATGTTTTTGCTGCTTATGAGATCCAGATTTTAATTCAGAAGACAGAGATGTCTTGACCAAAACTTCTGCGGTTTCGTGTTTCCAAGTTGTTACTTATTCCAGGAGATCCTAATACAGGCAGATTGTGGAGGGTTGACACCTTCCAATATTCTGATGCTGTTACATGAACATCAACTGAGCAGAGATTATTTTATTTTTATTTTTTTTCAAATTCCAATCATGATAAACAGGAAACCCAGTTAATTGATCCATGTATTTTATGGTCGATCAATATCGAAAAAAGATGAGGTTTGGTCAATACTTTGCATCTAATTCTTACTAACATTAGAACAACAGACTTGTAGTTCATTCATAGGGAGTTTGAAGTATGCCCAGCTATGCTTGGACACTATTTCCAAGAACGAAATGAAAAATAAAAATACTCTTAATCTAAGAACAGAAACAATGTCATTTGACTGCTCTGACCATTTACACTAGATGCTTATAATAATAATATTGATTATACAGTTCATGCATTATTATACAATTATAATGAATATTATTGATTCCATTAATTTGTTGGTATTAAGCAGACTCCTGCTGAAAACTGTTTGCACTTGATTCGTGTTTGAAAATGTTTACAAAAAGCTGAACTAAAACCGAATAACAAACTGTATGAGAATTTCACTGACTAACCAGACTTGTGACTTGCTAAGAGTAGCACTGTCTGAAAACAATTTTATGGAACAGCTTCCTGAAAAAAGTGCAGTTTCATTATTTTCAAAATACTTACTCTATTGGTTTTGAGAAAATGTACCATGAAAAGAGTAAAACCAAGTTATTGCTTCTTTAATCGGTTTCATTTACTATCTTATTCAAATGCATTGAATATTGTATCATAGCTAATGAACATATTAATATAACACAAGAAAAATATCTAAAATGATAACTGGAAACTCAGAATTTTTACAATTTTACGTTGAGGGATTTTTATGTTGTTAGAATGATGTTATTGATGTCAGAATAAAACGACACTAGACAGATTGCTGAAATAGATTGCTTCAATAAGCATTACCAAAATTTTCTGGAATTTTTATTCCATGAGAAATTTTGGAATTTCAGCTCATCCTTTCAGTTAATTCAGAGCAGAGAAAAAGGAAAATATTACTCAAAATTGAATGGCACAGCACAATAAATTTAATTAAAAACTTTCAAAAAAGAAGATGGAAAATCTTGGTCTGTAGGGTTGCACTTATATGCATAAAGACTAAGTTTACTTATTATATTAACAAATCTGCATATATACATAAGTTAAATGAAAACAAGGATTTTGACATGACAGTTAAAATATTCAGAGGTTCATCCTCTGTATTGCCTTACCTTGTAGTGTATATTCATCACTTCTATGAGGACACATAATTTATACTTACTCTTCTCTTGACCCGAGCCACTAAAGCAAACGGATTACCATCAATTCAAGTCAGTTTATACAAAGACTCTTTTCACTGACAATGAGCTGCTCCAGCACAATAACCTAACAAAGGCTCCACATAAAAGACTTTGTAGTGTATTTTTAGGATACTTTGTATAATTTTGATTTACTTCACTATACTTTGCATACCTTCTCTGTGTTGATATTATTTGAGTTCTAACTACAATGGACTTTGTATAAAACTACAGAGGAACCAAACAGGGAATTAAAGAAAAAAAAAGAAGAATCCCTTCTATGCTTTCATTTGTGGTCAGTCACCACTGTACTCTCTCTCATTTCTTTTGAGATCTGTAGCCAAGAGCAGATCTACAGCCATCTGTTTTTAATCTGCTATTCAGGATGATAGTCTGTGGATCAATGAATTCTAGCCATGGTCTATAGAGAAGCTGCAAATCTTTTTGGGGTAATTTCCAGAGGATAATAATATTCACAAGAGACTTCTTTTGCCTTCCTTGTCTCCAACTACAGTCTTTCATAAAAGAATGGTATCATAGCTGCCTGTTCCAACAATTGCTTCTGTCATGATGCATTATTGCCAGCGAGCTAAACAATTGAAGTCGTAAATCTTTGAGCTTTTAACTATGCTACCACTGCCCAAAGGATATTTTGTGAGACAGCAGTGAACTAAAGAGAGTCAAGCAACTAAATGCAAGAGGGTAAAATGGGACAAACAAGCTTTCCTTCTAAAATATTGTTTGGATTTTCTTGCAAGAAGAAGACAGCATGAAATAAAGTTCCTTGGAAAGTCTGAAATTAAACAGGGTGCACTTGCTTCCATTAATGCCCAGTAGACACTAACCATAGTGACATAAATGAGTAATTCTACAGACTGTACATTATGCTGAGAAAAACATTTCAGCAGGAAATAAAAACTACTGCTTGCTGTCCTGGTGCCCATTGACTTGGCGTCTGCTGAGAATAAAATGCACAAATGTATACACTAAAAAGTGCTAACCTCCCTGGCTATTGTACAGTTCACCAAATTAGCACTCCCCTACGTGCACACTTCTGTGCATGATCTGCAGCCATCCTGCCAAAGGCAAAAAATATATGGCTTAGTCAATCCTGACTACTGCTTCTCCCCTCCCCGTCCTGAAAAAAAGTTAGGAGTGTATTTTGAACTGAGGGAGGTGCAGGTTCTTAATTTCCCAACTGAACTCCATACAATACAGCTGGCCAGCACAGTACTCTCCCCAGAGTTGGCTGAAATCCCTCTACCCTTAAGGATGCTCATTACGATATACGCATTGCCATTCCTCGCAGAGGGGCATGAAGGCACGACAAGTCAACCATTGAAATGAAACCAGCGTAAACCCAGGAACATTTTCTGATCCGAAATGCCGGCCTCCTATCAGAAGCGCATCACTGCACCGAAAAATCCTTGTTGATGTGAATATCCATCTTTTAAAATTGTTACTATATACCCCACACAACAAAACCAACATTGTCGACAGCAACGGCAGCAGTGACAGCAGCCGCAGCGGCGGCAGCGACTGAGGTGAGTGCGGGGGCGACATCGGGCTGTACTGGGTGGTTTTCATTCTCTGGGCCCCCCTGAGCAGCAGCCCCGAGCTGCTTCCCCCCCCACCCCGGACCCGGAAGTTCCCGGCAACGAATCAGGAGAGGAGGGGGCGTAGCACCACCCCCTGTGATCGGGTGATAAAGAGCCTCTGGGAGGACAGGGACTAGTCCCTGCCCAGAGGGTACAGGGAGAGTCAGCAGTGGCTGTGTGAGTCAGCAGTGACTGGGTGTGTCCCAGGGCGGGGGAGGGCACAGCCGTTTGCAGCTCGTTGGGGAGGGCGCTGACTCCCTCCCAGTGCACAAGGCGAGGAAGGTGCCAAGGAGCTGTGAACCAGGGGTGGCACCAACAGGTATTTCCCAGTTCAGTGGAAGAACAATGGTATCTACCCGGCGGAAGAAGACCAAAATGGATGTGGGAACCCAGACAGAGCTCCCACGGAAGGAGGCGATGGTGCAGGTCACAGGCTGCAGGGAATGCTACAGCGTCTCTGTGGTGACAGGGGGCTGTGTGCGCTGTGAGCAGGTAGATGATCTGCTCGGCCGAGCGGCACATCTGCAAAGCCAGGTTGAAAGGCTTCAAGCCGAAGTAGAAAGGCTTAGGAGCATTCGGGAGGCTGAAATGGAGACAGACTGGTGGAGCCAGGCTCTGCCCTCCCTGCAACAAAAATGGGAGCACCTGCCGGAGAGCTCCCAGGATCGAGGGACCCCTGTACTCTGCCCCTCTCAGGTGGAAAACAATAACCTAGAGGGGAGGAGTGAGTGGAGGCAAGTCTATGGCCGTGGCAAAAGGCAAGTGCCCTCCTTGCCTACCTTGCCTCCACAGCCGCCTCTGAGCAATAGATATGAAGCCCTAGTGGAATACAGCCGGTCCAATGGGGATGTGGTGGAGAGGCAACCTATATCAGAGGTCCCACCACAGTCAGAAAAACCTGACAGGCGTATAGCTACCTCCTCCACAAGGAAGAAGAGAAGGGTTTTAGTGGTTGGAGACTCCTTCCTAAAGGGATCTGAGGGCCCAATATGCAGAGCTGACCCCCATCACAGGGAGGTCTGCAGCCTGCCTGGAGCCCGAATCAGGGATATCACCAAGAAACTCCCCAACCTGGTGAAGGCCACAGACTACTACCCCCTGCTGATCTTCCAGACAGGTGGGGAAGAAGCTGCATCCCGTAGTCTGAGGGGGATGAAGAAAGACTACAAGGCCCTAGGACGGTTGGTGAAAGAGTCTGGGGCACAAGTTGTTTTCTCCTCCCTCCTTCCATTTTCAGGTGATGACGTGGGATGGAATAGTAGGATTCTCTCTATTAATGCCTGGCTACGAGACTGGTGCTACAGGCAGGGCTTTGGGTTCTTTGATAATGGCTGGTTTTATAAGACACCAAGCATGACGGTAATACATGGGAAAGGTTTATGTCGCAGGGGCAAAAGGGTTCTGGGACAGGAATTAGCAGGGCTCATTCGGAGAGCTTTAAACTAGATTCGAAGGGGGATGGGGTAGTAGCTGGGCTTGCACCACTGGGGCAACGGTCTAGTGTTGAGGTAGACCAGGAGGCCTCCCATCCCCCTGGGGTGAAATCGGTGCGCTCAGCTCGCTCCCTGAAATGCCTGTACACCAATGCACGCAGCATGGGGAATAAACAGGAGGAGTTAGAAATCCGTGTTCGGTCGGGGGGCTATGATCTAGTGGCAATTACAGAGACTTGGTGGGATGCCTCGCATGACTGGAATGTGGTCATGGATGGCTATGTCCTGTTCAGGAAAGACAGGCCACTAAGGAGAGGTGGTGGAGTTGCTCTTTATGTGAGTGAGCAGCTAGAATGTAGTTCTGTCCAGAGGCGGATCAGGAGCGAGTTGAGAGTTTGTGGGTGTGAATTAAGGGGCGGGCTGGCATGGGTGATACTGTTGTGGGTGTCTATTACAGGCCACCGGATCAGGATGAGGAGGGTGATGAGGCCTTCTACAGGCAGCTGAGAGCAGTCTCGCAATTACAGGCCCTGGTTGTCGTGGGGGATTTCAGCTACCCTGATATTTGCTGGGAGGCCTACTCAGCCAGCCATCCTCAGTCCAGGAGGTTCCTCCAGTGCATTGATGATAACTTACTGATGCAAATGGTGGATGAGCCAAGTAGGAGAGGAGCGCTGTTGGATCTTATCCTCACTAACAAGGAGGGTCTGGTTGAAGTGGTGAAAGTTGAGGGCAGCCTTGGTTGTAGTGACCATGAGATGGTAGAGTTCAGGATCTCATGTGGCAGGAACAGAATAGCTAGCAGAATCACAACCCTGGACTTCAGGAGGGCCAACTTTGGCCTCTCCAAGCAATTGCTAGGGGAAATCCCATGGGACAGGATACTAGAAGGTAAGGGGGCCCAAGATAGTTGGTTAGCATTCAAGGACTGCTTCTTCCGAGCTCAAGATCAGAGCATCCCAACAGGTAGGAAGTCAAGGAAGGGTACCAGGAGACCTGCATGGTTAAACAGGGAACTGCTGGGCAAACTCAAGTGGAAGAAGAGGGTGTACAGATCATGGAAGGAGGGGCTGGCCACTTGGGAGGAATATAAGTCTGTTGTCAGAGGATGTAGGGAGGCAACTAGGAAAGCTAAGGCCTCCTTGGAATTAAACCTTGCAAGAGAGGTCAAGGACAACAGAAAGGGCTTCTTCAAATACATTGCAGGTAAAACCAACACTAGAGGCAATGTAGGCCTACTGATGAATGAGTTGGGGGCCCTGGAGACAGAGGATAAAAAGAAGGCGGAGTTAATGAATGCCTTCTTTGCCTCTGTCTATACTGCTGGAGGCTGTCCTGAGGAGCCCCGGACCCCTGAGGCCCCAGAGGAAGTCAGGATAGAGGAGGAATCTGTCTTGGTAGATGAGGGCTAGGTCAGGGACCAATTAAGCAACCTGGATGTCCATAAATCCATGGGCCCTGATGGGATGCATCCGCGTGTGCTGAGGGAGCTGGCGGAAGTCATTGCTAGGCCACTCTCCATCATCTTTGCTAAGTCGTGGGCAACGGGAGAGGTGCCTGAGGACTGGAGGAAAGCAAATGTCACTCCAGTCTTCAAAAAGGGCAAGAAGGAGGACCCGGGGAACTATAGACCGGTCAGCCTCACCTCCATCCCCGGAAAGGTGATGGAACAACTTGTCCTTGGTGCTGTCTCTAGGCACATCAAGAATAGGGGGATCATTAGGGGCACTCAGCATGGCTTCACCAAGGGGAAGTCATGTTTAACCAACTTGATAGCCTTTTATGAGGACGTAACCCGGTGGATAGATGATGGTAAAGCTGTGGATGTGGTCTATCTCGATTTCAGTAAAGCATTTGACACGGTCTCCCACAGCATCCTCGCAGCTAAACTGAGGAAGTGTGGTCTGGATGATCAGGTAGCGAGGCGGATTGTGAACTGGCTGAAGGAAAGAAGCCAGAGAGTAGTGGTCAATGGGACAGAGTCCAGTTGGAGGCCTGTGTCTAGCGGAGTCCCTCAAGGGTCGGTACTGGGACCAGTACTATTCAATATATTCATTAATGACTTGGATGAGGGATTAGAGTGCACTGTCAGCAAGTTCGCTGATGACACAAAACTGGGAGGAGTGGCTGACACACCGGAAGGCTGCGCAGCCATTCAGAGAGACCTGGACAGGCTGGAGAGTTGGGCGGGGAGAAACTTAATGAAATATAACAAGGGCAAGTGTAGAGTCCTGCATCTGGGCAAGAACAACCCCATGTACCAGTACAAGTTGGGGGTAGAGCTGTTGGAGACCAGCGTAGGGGAAAGGGACCTGGGGGTCCTAGTGGACAGCAGGATGACCATGAGCCAGCAATGTGCCCTTGTGGCCAAGAAGGCCAATGGCATCCTGGGGTGTATGAGAAGGGGTGTGGTTAGCAGGTCAAGAGAGGTTCTCCTCCCCCTCTACTCTGCCCTGGTGAGGCCGCATCTGGAATATTGTGTCCAGTTCTGGGCCCCTCAGTTCAAGAAGGACAGGGAACTGCTAGAGAGAGTCCAGCGCAGAGCCACGAAGATGATTAAGGGAGTGGAACATCTCCCTTATGAAGAGAGGCTGAGGGAGCTGGGTCTCTTTAGCTTAGAGAAGAGGAGACTGAAGGGTGACCTCATTAATGTTTATAAATATGTAAAGGGCAAGTGTCATGAGGATGGAGCCAGGCTCTTCTCAGTGACATCCCTTGACAGGACAAGGGGCAATGGGTGCAAGCTGGAACACAGGAGGTTCCTCATAAATATGAGGAAAAACTTCTTTATAGTGAGGGTGACTGAACACTGGAACAGGCTGCCCAGAGAGGTTGTGGAGTCTCCTTCTCTGGAGACATTCAAAACCCGCCTGGACGCGTTCCTGTGTGATATGGTGTAGGCAATCCTGCTCCGGCAGGGGGATTGGACTAGATGATCTTTCGAGGTCCCTTCCAATCCCTAACATTCTGTGATTCTGTGATTCTGTGTGATGTAAGCTGCAGCATCCTCATGTCTCTTGAGAAAAACCTAAGCTGACCATTCTTTTAGATTCTTGCAATGTTTTTTAAATATGTTGAGATTCTGCATTTTAAATATGAACAGCTGATTTCTCCCCTTAGATACACAAATGCAATTCTCACTGAAATCAATTACAGCTGTCTTGAAAACCCACAGAGCCTCCTAAGCTTTATATTCATTTATGTCTTGGAAGTAATTGGAGATATATCATGTGAAACTGTCTAATGGAATGATGAGTCGCCCCCATTTCACCATCTAGAAGGAGAGTTTGGATACTTGATCCACAGCTTTTCACTTGCTGTAAATTTTCAGAACCGCAGCTTCTCTGTACACCTTAATTTGTATAAATTATTTCAATTTCATGGTGTTAATCCTCTTTTTTTGTGAGCCTTATATGGTTTTCCTGCCAAGAAAGAATGAACTATGGGGGAAAAAATTGTATTTTAAGTTTTAACTGAGGCTACTCTAATATAAAATATTTATACTCTATGATATTATGGAGAACATTTTACAACAAAAGAGATTTTATAAGAAAACAGAAAGGCTATGGTATTAACCTGGGAAGTATTTGCCAGGGAAATGACAACTGTGATGGAAATTCAAATTGTTGGAGAGTAGTGCTTGCCCCATCCAGCCAATAGAGGTTTTGCCACTGATTTTTGTGCTGGGCAGGATTTCACTCTGCTCAAGGGGTGGGACTTCTCTCTTGCCCGGGTAATCTTTAGAGCATCTGAGAAAGAAATGGAATGGAAATTTCTTCCAAAATATTATTTCAAGAGCACCTGGAAACACTGATAAACTTGTTGCTGATTCTGAAATTACTTTTTATTTCCAAGATGTCTCTATTTTCTATTAAATATAGTAAGGTTTCTAAGCTTATACAAAATATTCAAAATTAATTGCAAAATATTTTATCATCTGAAGCATTTTCTGAGATATTACTTTCATTGTTGTAATAAAAATGTTTTCTTGATTTTTAAGAGTTTTAATTTACATTGAAGTAAAGTTGGGTTGGGGTGGAAAATCCATTTTTTAAAGACATATCTGGCTGGGAGATATAAGTACAGGTCAGAATCTATCATCTGCAGCCCTTCTAGATAGTCAGTGTGAAGCATCATTGTTGAGAATGGGTACATGAGGATTTGTATAACCAGGAGGTAGCACCTAGAACCAGGGACAGGGGAAAGCAGCTTTTCTGTCTTCCTTCCACTTCTCCCAGAGAGCTAGTTAGCTTCAGCTTTACACAAGAAATTGCTTTCCCAACCATACTTTTAATAGAACAGCCATAAACTTTTAATTAAGAGATAATCTGAATGAAACAGAATATTTTCATAGAGTAATAGTCTCCTGCTGTCAGGCAGGCAAGGCGTTTACTGAAATGAGATTTATCTTCAAAGTAGAAGATATTGATCATGTGTTATTACAGTAACAGTATTGTTTCATTTACCAGGTGATTGATGGTGATGCAATGATTTTGATTGATGGATGTCAGTACACAGGAGAGAGAGTGGTTTAATGCAGTTACTCACTAGCAGACCTCTGAATAGTTCAAATCATAATTGCCCCTTCTAGGCATCAGAAAACTAGGAAAATTTCAGAAAACAGTGGATATTTCTTCTGTAGAACAAATTTTCCATTTAAAATAGCATATGATTAGGATACTTCTTAATCAATGGGCTTATAAGTGCTTAATTACAATAATTTTAAATTCTTTCAGTAAATGTTTCCTAGCAATAAAACAATTGTACTAATAAAGTATAATAAAAAATAAAGAACAATTTTTTACATTCATCCTCAGATTTTCATCCAAGATTCATGAAGTGTTTCTACGATCACAGAATGCACCTGCTATTGTCACCCACTTGTGTATTTTTGGGTGTGACTTCATTTTTCCACAAATTTCCCACTGGGGTTTCCGGTGCCCCTCTCCCAGGGATGTGAGAATCTCAATTATCTCTTCAGACCGGTGAGGAACTGTGTGTGTGTCTGTGAGGTGGGGGGAGAAACTCTCCCTCCTGGTCATCACTCAGGGCACAGCCCTGCCTGATCTTACTTGTGCCATTTCCCCCTTAAAAATATCCACAGTTCATTCATCCTTTCTCAAAATATACAGAAAGTATATGAAAACATATTCCTTTAAAAATAGGTGGGAAAAATCAGTTTTCTGGTGGCCATTTTGTGCTGAAAGCTGTAGGCAGGATGTCCTTTTCAAGAAAAATGGTAAGAACTCTAGCTATGGTTTCCCCTCTTTCTTCAATTTATTTTATGGCTTGTTCCTGAGGACTTGGTATATCTCACAAACTACTGAATCTGACCTAAATATTGTGGTTTATTAGTTTTCCAAAGTCCTGGGCATTTCTGCCGTGAAAAAAACAACACAATGACATTGAGTAAAAGTGCTTAAGCATTTTTATCTTTATTTCTACTTCTTTAATAAATGTACTATGGTTTTAGCAGCTGTGGAAAAATGTTTGTTTCCTGTAGTATGGTGAGTTAGGAACCTAACAGAAAAAGTGAGAAATAGTACTTTTCTCTATTTTCACAAGTTTATTTGGTAGACTCCAAGTCCTCCATATTTTCAAAGAAAAATAAGTATAGATATAAATATGAATAAAGTATTTTTAAGTTTTAAAACAATATTTTTCAAAATATGGGGCATGACAGGTCTGGCACTGTCTGCCAAATGTAGATCCATGCTGTGGGTACCTAATGAAACCGTCCTGCTAAACTCAGTGCTTAATTCCCTAAACAAGTCAACAAGAGAAGGAAGGGGCTTTGAAGATCTCCAGAGGCAGATATTTTTTGGCAAGTTGAGGCATCTGATGAGCAACAGCCTCCTCTCTGGGGGCCTTGAAAAGAATCTAGGGTTTCCTATTGATTATACAGGATATTCCTTTAACCAGATAGCCTATGCCGAAGTTTAGGTGCCCATCTTTGGTAACGCTTGTGACCAAATATTGCATCCCTCCTGCTCCTGCTGTAAGGAGGGAAGAACAAGGACAAGGATGGGATGCATGAACTGCAGTTTTGGCTTTTACCAAGCATTTTCTTGGTACACATCTTGCTCTCCGTGTCTACTCTGGTATTGACCCCAGCAAGTGTGGGCTTCTGCTTTCACATAATAGCTATGCTATAGTGAGATATAGGGGTGTACTGAAGCTTGGGTATGAAATGAGGAGGTAGGATACAAGTGAGAATGAATACAGGACTTCTATTTTTAAGCCTGTCTTTCTTGTCTTGATAGGTAGGATTGAACAGTCTTGGTGTATCAGAGGCTCAGAGAGCTGCAGGTTTTACACCCACCTTGCCCAGCTCACCGGGCTGTCCCCTACAGCATTGGTAAGGATGCTGCAAGCTTGCCAAGGGGCTTGGGCAGCTGCCTGTTCCCCAAAATCCCATGGCCATCAACCCTGTCCTGCTCCTTTCACCCACTGGGAAAAGGCAAAGCAGACAGCTCTGTGTCCTTGAAGGGTTGCAAAGGCAAACCCCCTCCCCACTCCTCAGCTCCTGCCTGGGCAGAGGCCCTTGCTGCTCCCACTATCTCCCATACTGCTGGCCAGGAGCAGTGAGGGGCCTGTGGAGGCTCTCGCCCGGTGCCTGACAGCTACACGGGCTCTGGGGGACCGCTGGGCTCGGCGAGGGGGCACAAATGCTTCCTGGCGCCCTGTTGTTCCTGTCTCAATCGGCAGTGCCGCCGGGGAGGCCGCCTCTCCCTCCCCAGCCTCTCTGCCGGTCGCACTGCAGGCGCAGCTTGTCCTTCATTTGAATAAAACCATCATCAAAACCATTCGGTTGAGTCAGCTATTAAACCACTTAATTCCAAAATCCATAGCATGGGTGATTTAGAAAATACAATTAAAAAGCCAGAGAACAGTCTATATGGTTTTTTTATTGTGAACTTCATCAGCCCGGAGTGCCGCTTGCCATCCGCTCTGCTAACAAAAGTCCTGATACGCAAATTGAAATAGTGTTTTATAGGTGTCTTCTTTGTTTCCCTTCTTCTTCCCCAGTCTGTCAGAAAACGCCTTCTTGGATATAAATCACTCTTTTATTTTATTTTATTTTGTTCTGACTGGAGATTTAGGGCTAGAATAAGAGTGTCCATGACATAACCAACAGAGAGAGAAGGGCAATGAAACAGTCACCCAGCGGGAACTGTGTGGCTCTTCACAGTTGGGCACAAGACGAGCCCTGGATGTGTTGGGAGCTTAACACCCTTCTCCTGGTTGAGGTAAAAGAGCAGCAGGGCTTGGGAATGAGCCAGCTCCATCACAGGTCTGCTACTGTGACAGCAACCACTGAACACAACCCCTCCTCAGGACTGGGACCAAGGGTTCAATCTCACCCTTGCAGTCAAAGGCAGAGAAGATAGGAATCTGCAATTAAACTGGGTAAAATTCTGCTTTAATATCTATTAATTCCAGAGTAACAAAGCTGAGAGGAGAGTGACTAAAACAAGAGAGTCACGGCAGGATTAATCTGAAATTAATTTTTTGTTCTCGTGCTGCTCAATAAAAAGCTGGTATCATGCTAATGTTCCTTTTCATAGTCACTGCATGAAACTTGCCTGTTTGCATCCTGCAGTGTCTGAACGAGAACCTGGCCCAGACTGTACGTTCTGCATCTCCATCCGTGCTGGTGGGTCAAACTGCTCTGTGAAAAGAGCTCTCCCATAGCTCCTCATATTCAGCTAAACCAGCAAGAATCTGAAGTGCCAGGAATTTGAATTGAACTCAGCTTTCTTTTTGATTAAAAAAATCCAGAGAAACACACAACTGAAAACCTTCCCTTCTTTCCCCAGGTGACAGGGAGGGCGAGTTGGAGCAGTAAGTGGGAAGGACTTTGCGCTCACTGCCGGAGCAGAGCAGTGGGACAGTGCTAGAGCATCAGGAGTGGGAGCTGCCTCTCATGCCTGGGGTGAAACTTAGCAGACAGAAGTCCCCCAAAACAGTTAATCTAGCCCACAACAGAGATCCCTGACTGTGCTGCATCCAGTGCGTGGGTCTTTGTGAAGACTCTTTCTCTCTTGTTCTTCTCTTTGACAATTTGCCATTCTCCCAGACAATTGCCAAGGCAGTGCTCCTCGCTGGATAGCATTAGTGGAGGTTTGTTTCCTTGCAGTTTCTACAATCGTCTGGTTTTCTACTTCTCTCCCCCCTTCCGTTTCCTGTTGGCACTGCATCCTAAACTCCTAAACTCTTACACACATGCACACTTTTTTTTCACTTGCTGGGAGGTGCTGCACAATGAGATCTGTGTAGTGAGAGTTCAGTTGCCTTATGTTGGAGCACCGCATATGCTAGCCAGTTTTCTCACCCACACCTCTCTCCGTGGGATTTCTCAGCACACTTGCTTCCCAGCTCCTGCACTCAACATGTGGTGCAAAGTGTAGTGGAATATCCGGGTCTGAGGCCCTTCAGTGTACGGGAGGACTCTTCATGACTTGTATTAATATTGCTGCCAGTGATTCTGTGGCATTTTGATTGCTTTGGAGCTCCAGTGCCGAAACGAGTTTCTCTCTGCTTACCCATATGACTCTCCTTTCAGCTTTTGTCTTCACATGAAAGAGAGGGCAAAAAAATTCTTTTGATGTTTTTGAGAATATTGCAAGATATTCTGAAGAAAACACCATTTCATTTGCTCAGGCTCTTGTTCATACAGCCTTTCATGACTTCCAGGATTGACTATTTTAATTTGTTCCTGGTGGTGTTCCAGATTGTTTGTTAAACTGGCTGCAGATGGTTTTGAATGTTGCTGCTGCCAGAATTGTTACTAGGACTTGATCTGCAGATCATATTTCTCCAGTCTCACGTTCCCTCTACCCTGGTGCCTGTTAAGCAGCATATGGCTTTAAAATTCTTTTACTGGCTTATAAAGATTGCAGTGGTCCTGATTCTCTTTACCTTCCTGACCTTTTAACTCTTCAGACTTTTTGGCTTAGGCTCATGGCTTATCTGATGTAATGTCCACTGACAGTTCAGAGCCAGAATCCAGAAACCAGTGTTGAGTATGGTTTTGGGTTTTGTTCCTTGTCATGCTTTTCTGTAACTTCAGTGAAGTGAAGGGAGTGTGTTGTTTTTTTGCTTCTGTTGCCTAATAATTCAAATTATTATCTCAAGCTTTTCTACATACATCTACACACAGACACAGGCACACATAAAGTCAACATATAAATACTACACTGCTTCTTTAAAATTAAAAATTGCAAACAAAAGCAGTTTTATTCTCAGCTGATGTACAAGAGAACTGATCTAATAAATTCTGGATAGCCACTTTCTGGCTACACCGAGCGAAGAGGGAGAGCTCCTTGTATGTGCATGGCATAAAAAAAAATTGGGAACACCACCTTTTATTTGCGTGCCCTTCAAATATTCTGATCACTGAGAGCTCAGGAGTGTCAGCTCTCGGCTTTCTATCAACTTTGTGTTGCCTCAGCTGAAAAGCAGGTATGCAAAAACACTACCTTGCCTGTGTGTATTTAGTCACACGGTATTTTGTTCCCCCTTAACTAGCTAGACCCTATTGCTGGTTTTCATCCCTGTCAGATGCAGAACGAAGGACAACAAAAGGGAATTGGGTTCTTTTCACCTATAAAAGGATGTGCTTAGAGAGCTTTTATTAACAGCTGTACCCCACAAATGCACAGAGGGTGAAATTTTGTATTTACTGAAATCTATGGAAATTTTGTTGGTGGCTTTGTTACAGCCAACACTTTAAGAACTGAGGCTTAGAAGCAGCTTGGAGTGCTAAGGTTGGTAAGTACACGGAAAGAGTTCTTGCTGTTAGCAACCTAAGTCAGGATTGCTCTGAGGGCCACTGAGATGTAACCAGGGGGTGTCATAGTTTTAGAACCCCCTTTCAGAGAAGAGATGCTCTGCAAGCCTAACCGCTGGCATTTATTTTTCAAGGTATAGTTCAGGGTGGATTCCTGTCCTCTTGCTAGCCTTGAACCCCTCTGCAGCACTGGGATTTTTGTCTCCATCTGGAAGGAATTCAAAGCACTCCCTTCTGCTCCCACCTCAATCTGCAAAACCAGAGCAGCAACCCCAGTGCATTCTGCTCCTCTGCCTTCACTGACTGCAATGCAGTTGTTTCTGAGAAGATACATAAGAGTTTCTTTCATCTGAGTAGCTCTGACTTGACAGATCTCTTTTACTTCTTAATCTCCTCAATCTGATTCTCTTAGTGAGCTCCTGTATCTTTTGTACTTATTCCTTCTTATTCTGTCTTTCTACAAGCTCTCTTCTGTTCTGCTTTCCCTATGGAAAACCATCCCAGCCTTTTTGCTTCTCTTGCTTCTTCCAGAGTTGATCATAGCAGCATATTATATTATCCTGTAGAATTTTTTTTTAAAAAAGAATAATTGGATGAGGGAAAAAAAGGAGGAAAAAAGAAAAAAAAAAGGAAAAAATAGAAAAATTTGAAAAAACATGTCTCTACTTCCCTTTAATCTGACTGCATTCTGGCTGTTGTATTCTGGCTGTTTTGCTTTTGTACTGTTCTGTCAAAAAAAATGGGTAGGAGAGGGAAGAAAGAATGGGCACATCAGCACTTCACAAAAATCCTTCTCTCAAGAGAATTGTATATTTTATGGAAAAAGAACTCAAAGTTCAGATTACTTTCTGGAGCATAGAATATATAGAGTTTATTCCTGTATGGTAAATTTGTCACGGGATAATTGTAGTACTTTATGAAATGCCGGAGTGCCCTAGCAGGATTTATGAAGCACATGGAAAGGAAATGTAGCTGTAGGGCAGGGAACATAAGACATAGGACAGGGAAATTCATTAAAGTTCATGACAATTTACAGCTGTCATGTTGAGGCCAAATGACTTATGAAGTCCCCAGGTATACAAGCAGGTCAGCGATAAGTAGTAGTTAGGAGTTACTTTTCTTCTGTGTGTGCACTGGTGAGACTAATATGAGAACATGGCACATGGATCTACAGTCAGCTTTTTAAACAACATGTTGAGCAATTGGAAAAAAAAAGAGTAAGGGAAAATGAGGAAAAGGAGTAAACAAAATTATCTGAGAGCTAGGGAAGTTACTTTGCCTTCACAAACTTGAAGCTCAGTGTGTTTATTCAAGTGAAAAGATGGATGTTGAAGTAATCTTTAATCAAACAGATATGGCCACAACAAGAGTTATGGCTGGAAGCTCTGGCCAGAAGAAGTCAGAAGAAAACAGGAAACATACTCTGAGCAGTGAGGGCAAGCAACTGCTGCAACACAATACCAAAAAAACAGTGATATTGCTTAAACAAATCTGAATGCTTTTCTGGAAGACTTGTGATTACTCAACATAAGTTTTACTTTAGTCACACATATTACTGAGCTCACTCACTGTGTGAAGACTGGATAAAACACTGTACTCTGCAGGAGTACAGTGAGTGCAGGAGAACAGACTAAAAGAGCTGTTGGTCCTTCCTGGCCTTAAACTTGAGCAACCTGGGAGATGACTTACTAGGTAAAGCCAGGTTTCTGTCCCCCCTTGCTTCACACATAAATTTGGAAAAACAACCCTGAAGGGTTATTTGGTTTTGTTTTTAAAAGGAGGAAAACAATGAATATCAATCTTTTTACAGAACTAGTTAATATGCATTTCAGCAGATCCTTTCTGTTCCTTTAATTGAAGTTAAATGCCTTAACTTTTAACATTAACATTTAGTTGTGGAGTCACCATCTCTGGATGTGTTTAAGAAAAGACTGGACATGACACTTAGTGCCATGGTCTAGTTGACATGGTGGTGCCAGGGCAATGGTTGGACTCGATCCCAGAGGTCTCTTCCAACCTGATTGATTCTGTGATTCTGTGATTCTGTGATTCTGTGAACATTACCAAATAAAAACGTCTGATTTTGGTTTGTTGACATGAACATTTTAGTTCAGGAGTTAGAGGGACTCTGATTCCTTGTGGGAACAATAGTTCAAATGCAGCATTCCCATTTTTCCACTGTGATCTGGGGTCTCCAGCTGAACTGGATCTTGTCTGATGTTACACCTTCAGGAACATCTTACAGTGTAGCTCATTAAAGGAAGGTTTTGTAAAAAGAACTGGGTCATGCATTATTTGAACTAAACTCCCATGAGGCACTTCTATGACTTTTGTGATCATGAAGTAAAGTTTAAATGATCTGGTCTGAAGTGTTTTAACTAACTGTTTCCCTTGGAATCAGTGTTGCCCGATGAAGACTCAGAAACTTCAAGGAATATTATCAATACTTCCTCGCAGTAAAGTTCATTTTTGAAGAAGATGCATTTTCTGTGAGAAAGCATTCATGGAAATTTCCTGACTAGTTTTATTTAAGAACTAGAGAACCAGCTCTTAATTGAAAGGGGGAGAGTGCCAAATATTAACACCCCCAGGGACAGCAAAACTGATTAAATACGTGTTTAATGTTCTGTTTTTAATCCAACGGAAACTGCATCGACGGCATACATGTTGTTTTAAGGTTTTTTTCATTTTTATGAAAAAATGTCTAAGTAAAACAGCATGTTCTTTATGCTGGGGTCCCATTCCCTTAGGTTATTCCCGTCGTGCTCACGGCACATAAGCGCTGCTCTTTTCTCTGAGCAAGCAGACGCGCCAGCAACATGAGGGCTAGAAGCAACAATGAAGAAAACACTGAAGTGGTCCTAGTGTGCACCTGGCTAAGTGCTAGATCATGAGCCGTGGTCATCTAGATACCTGATTTCTCTTACACAGGTGTGGTTACAGTTTCCATTGGCTTCCCATGCAGTGCTCACTTTTACCCTCTTACAGTGCTGGCTGTGACAGTGAAACAATCAGGCCATGTCGTGGCCACAAAAATACAATTGTCCTTATTGACTTGTCCTTTCCTGAAGCTACAGCTGTTACGAACAGCCCCACTTGATGACTAAAATGGATGGTGTGGGATACTGAAAATGGCAAATTTTTGCTGCTGAATAATCCAGCTTTTTTCAGAATCACAGAATCACAGATTGGCTGAAGTTGGCGGGGCCTCTAGAGGTCATCTGGTCCAACCCTCCCTGGTCAAGCAAGGCCACCTAGAGCCAATTGCCCAAGACCATGTCTAGAAGGCTTTTGAATATCTCCAAAGATGGAGACTTCAGAACATCTCTGGGCAACCTGTGCCAGTGCTCAGTCATGCTCACAGTAAAAAAGTATTTCCTGATGTTCAGAGGGAACCTCCTGCGTTTCAGTTTCTGCCTGTTGACTCTTGTCCTGTCACTGTACACCACTGAAAAGAGCCTGGCTCTGTCCTCTTTGCACTCTTCTTTCAGATATTTGTACACATCAATAAAATCCCCCCTGAGTCTTCTCTTCTCCAGGCTAAACAGTCCCAGCTTTCTCAGCCTTTCCTCATAGGAGCGATGCTCCAGTCCCTTAATCATATTCATGGCCCATTGTTGGACTCTCTCCAGCGTGTCCATGTCTAGCTTGTAGTGGGGAGCCCAGAACTGGACACAGGACTCCAGGTGTGACCTCACCAGTGCTGAGTAGAGGGGAAGGATCACCTCGCTTGACCTGCTGGTAATGGTTTGCCTTATGCAGCCCAGGATACCTGTGCCTTTGCCACAGGGGCACATTGTTGGATCATGTTCAACTTAGTGTCCACCAGGACTCCCAGGTCCCTTTCTGCAGTGGTGTTTTCTAGCTGGGTGTCTCCCAGCATATAGTGGTGCATGGGGTTGTTCCTCCCCAGGTGCAGGACTTTGCACTGGCCCTTGCTGATCTTCATGAGGACTTCCTTATAAAACTAAGGGTTACCAGATAATAAACTTTGCTGGACAGACACAAATTACATTAAAATAGAGTAGATAACTTAAAGAAAATAATTCTGATCTTCTATCAACACTTACTGCTCATGTATCCACCAACAACACTCTCATCAGAGCCATTAAAATATCTTACCTCCTGCTATACCAGATCTATCTTTTCCAGAAAATGTGTATGTCATTGATCAATATACTCTAACAATGATGAAAATCTAAAGATGTGGAGCTATTAAAACTGCCTTGACACTGAAATAACATTACCAAAGCTTTCAAATCTCTGCTGCCAAGAGGAGAAAGCAAGTATCTTGGTTTTTAACCCTTGACCCTGAGTCCCTTGGGATTCGGTCCTGAAGGGCAAAGGAGTCCAGGAAGGCTGGACATGCTTCAAAAGGGAATTGATAAATATTCAGGAGCAGGCTGTTCCAGTCTGTAGGAAGGCAAGCCGTTGGGGAAAAAGACCGGCCTGGTTAAACAGGGAACTTAGGCTAGGACTCAAGGAAAAAAAGAGAGCCTACTTGCTCTGGAAGAAGGGTTGGGTAACTTGGGAGGTCTATAGGGATGTGGCCAGGTCGTGTAGGGAGAAGATTAGAAGGGCCAAAGCTCAATTAGGGCTCGATTTGGCTGCTACAGTCAAAGACAACAAAAAAAGCTTTTACAAATACATCAACAGCAAAAGGAGGGTCAAGGAGAGCCTCCACCACTTGCTGAATGAGGAGGGTAGTGTAGTGTCAGGGGACGAGGAAAAGGCAGAGGTGCTCAACGCCTTCTTTGCCTCAGTCTTTAATGTCAAGATCAGTTGTCCTCAGGAGACTCGGCCCCCAGAGCCTGAAGTTAGGGACGGGGGGCTGTGTGAACCCCCCGTAATCCAGGAGGAGACGGTTAGTGACCTGCTGTGCCAGTTGGACACCCACAAGGCTATGGGCCTGGATGGGATTCACCCCAGAGTAATGAAGGAACTGGCAAAGGAACTTGCCAAACCACTCTCGATTGTCTACCGGCAGTCCTGGTTAACTGGAGAAGTTCCAGCTGACTGGAAATTAGCAAACGTAACGCCCATCTACAAGAAGGGCCAGAAGGACGATCCAGGGAACTATAGGCCTGTCAGCCTGACCTCGGTGCCAGGCAAGGTGATGGAACAGATCATCCTGAGTGCCATTACACGGCACATGCAGGACAATCGGGGCATCGGGGCCAGCCAACATGGATTCATGAAAGGCAGGTCCTGCTCGACCAACCTGGTCTCCTTCTATGACAAAGTGACCCGCTTAGTAGATGAGGGCAGGGCTGTGCATGTAGTCTATCTAGACTTCAGTAAGGCATTCGACACTGTCTCCCACAGCATCCTCCTAGACAAACTGGCTGCCCGGGGCTTGGATGGGTGGACTCTTAAATGGGTTAAAAACTGGCTGTCTGGCTGAGCCCAGAGAGTGGTGGTGAATGGGGCAAAGTCCAACTGGTGGCCGGTCACTAGCGGTGTTCCCCAGGGCTCAGTTCTGGGGCCGGTGTTGTTCAATATCTTTATAGATGATCTAGACGTAGGGATTGAGTGCACCCTCAGTAAATTTGCAGATGACACCAAGCTGGGTGGGAGTGTCGATCTGCTGGAGGGTAGGAAGGCCCTACAGAGGGATTTGGACAGGTTAGATAGATGGGCCGAGACCAACGGCATGAGGTTCAACAAGAACAAGTGCTGGGTCTTATACTTCGGCCACAACAACCCCATGCAGCTCTACAGGCTGGGGGAAGAGTGGTTAGAAAGCATCCCGGTGGAAAGAGACTTGGGGGTGCTGATCGACAGCCGGCTAAACATGAGCCAGCAGTGTGCCCAGGTGGCCAAGAAGGCCAATGGCATCCTGGCCTCTATTAGGAATAGTGTAGCCAGCCGGTCTAGGGAAGAGATCGTCCCTCTGTACTCGGCACTGGTGAGGCCGCATCTTGAGTACTGTGTCCAGTTCTGGGTCCTGCACTTCAAGAGAGATGTTGAGGTGTTGGAGCGAGTCCAGAGGAGGGTGACCAAGCTGGTGAAGGGTCTGGAGGGTCTGACCTACAAGGAACGGCTGAGGGAGCTGGGGTTGTTTAGCCTGGAGAAGAGGAGGCTCAGAGGTGACCTTATTGCAGTCTACAACTACCTGAAGGGAGGTTGTAGTGAAGTGGGAGTTGGCCTCTTCTCCCGGGCAACTAGCGATAGGACAAGAGGACACAGCCTCAAGCTTCACCAGGGGAGGTTCAGATTGGACATTAGGAAGAATTTCTTTTGAGAAAGGGTTATTAGACATTGGAATGGGCTGCCCAGGGAGGTGGTGGAGTCACCATCTCTGGATGTGTTTAAGAAAAGACTGGACATAGCACTTAGTGCCATGGTCTAGTTGACAGGGTGGTGTCAGGGCAACGGTTGGACTCGATGATCCCTGAGGTCTCTTCCAACCTGATTCATTCTGTGATTCTGTGTGACTTGCTACCATTGCTTCACGTGCTGAGAGGCACAATGTACCATCTCTGAAAGCAAATCCACATCTCTGTAGTACAGACCTTTAACTTACTGACAGTGATCAGAGGGTCTATTGTAATACAGCCTAAAGGAGATAGGGATGAGAGTCCAAATTGCCTTAGCAGCTCTAGCTTCTCAATGGTTTTAAATCTGTAGGATAGGTTATAGCAATGTTATTGTAATAACTGTAACATCAGCTGTCTTAGTGCTCATTAAGTTACACCAAACTACATGATTTTTCTTGAAATATATTGCATACTTATGTGTATGTGTATACATATACTTTTTTAAAATCAAATTCATAAGATGGCCAGCTGACATAAATCTAGATACAGTGACACACTCTTCACCGGTACTTATTTCCTGGAAAAGCTGATGGATATTTTTAACTCTGGAAAATACATTTGCTTACGTGTCTCTAAGGCTGAAAGCCGTCTTTATAATTTAAGTGTTAAATACCTTTTAAGAAAAAAATGTCTCATCCAAAAGTCACACATAAATGTAGGCAAAGTTTGAATCAAATCTGAACCTCTTTTACAGTACAGAAATGCAGAGCTGAGGTCACATTAAAACCACAATCCAGTTCTGTAGACAACACCCTGAGAAAAAGCAGAAATTCTGAGAAAAACTCATTCATCCATAACAAGCAGGTTCGTCTCATCAGTGAGCACAAAACCAGAGAAGCAGAAAAGACTGGCAAAGCATCAGTTTACTTTTACCACTAATTTGTGGATGACTAATGGGAGAGCACTGTATGACAGACAGCAACAAATGCTCAGTGTTTTTATCAAGTAATCCGGTGAAATGGTCAAAGACAAGCCAAATCATTTACAGGAGGCTTTCAGTGTGGCAAAGTGTTTCAGAGTGGCTTTGCCAATACACAGCTAAGCTCTGTTGGAGACGTATGTAACTGATTCTCAGCAACTGATCCTGGTCTCCACATACAAGAGTAGTGACCGTGTCTATCTGCATAAAACCATTAGGTTTCTGGCTGCTGTTCTCCTTCAGATGCTTAGGAACATGGAGTTGGAAAGACCCCCTGGGAATGCCCAATACAGTCTCTAGCAATTAAATGCATTAAGTATTTCCTTTCATAAAGACACCTTTAAATTATGATATAGAGCTAATAAATCTTGAAGTGGCTATAAATTAAAAATAGGAAAAGAAGGGGAACCTCTTGAACAGCAACATTAGAAGAAAGATAAACATAACAGTTCAGTGTGATGTGGACAGGTAGTACATCTCTGATCTGCAATGCCAAAGACATGCCTAAGGGAGGAAGCGGAAGAGCTGCAGTGATTGGCACTTGTTTCCAGATCTGCTCCTGGATTAGATTAAGACTGCCGTATTTGTGACAAGGGTTTCCTGGCCAGAAATATGTGTGCATTCGCTGCCCAGATGGCCTACACATGGCCTGGAAGTGCATCCCAGCCTCAGCGTGTCTGATGTGCTGTGCATGTGCTGTGCAGCTGTGCACGCGCTATGCAGCTGTGCATACACAGTCAGTCAGACGGATCCAGTACACTCTGCATTTACACTGTCATCTGTACAGTGTATAAACTACCAGGGGAATGAGACATATGGCACATGTGTACAATGTAGGATTTCTGATTGCTTTTGGACATCCTACATCCTAAGATTCAGCATGGGGGTAAAAAGAGGACATGTCTGAGACAACCCAGACAAACAGGGAACGTTCTTTCTTACATATGATTTACCCAAAGAGTGATTTTGTAGAAGTTGAAAGATATCTGTTGTGCATTTACGGACAGGGACACAGACAGTGTGAGCAAAACCAATGCTTTCTTCATCCAGTGAAAGAAAGTAAGTGTTTAATACATGACTCCTGGACCAAGCTGAGAATGAAATTATATCAAAGCAAAAATGCACCGTTCAAACAATGTAACATAGCTCCCAGATGCATAAACCTTTGGAGTAAAATAAAACCACATGATCCTCATTCATAAAAGCAGCCTTTGGTGGCATTTGCTCTACCTTTGACTTGCAAACATTCCGGTATGAAAGCTTTTGTTCATGAGGATATCTGCAGGTCTGTGAATACTCCTACATGTACACTACTGGTATTAAAAAGTATATATGTATGCAAACCTCTGCATAAATAGGCGTCTACTTTACTGACTCTCTTGAATGCTCCTCTTCATTTTGGGAGTCAGGAAGCAGACAGTCAGGAAGCAGACAGTATATGGTTTTGATGAGCAAAGGCAGAGTTGGAAGAACAGAGCAGATAAACAGTTCATATAAACTACTATTACACAGAATTATTTGAAGAAATGTGTGAAAATAAATTCTGTACTTTGGTAAGGCACTGTCTAGAAAAGAGATTATAATGGAGATGATATGTTGCTCATAGTGATAGGTGTGCACATTTTTCAGCTGTGTGTAAGTTAAAATTTTATTGTGCACAAGAAGAGATCCTTGAAAGATTTACAGAAAGGAAATTCACAATAAAAATGCAGTGAGCATTTTTGCCAATAACAGAACCTCTTGCAGAATGCCTCTTTCCCTTGTCATTCGAATTCAAGACCTAAATGTTATTCACTGACACGCAAACTAACAATGACATTTTAGACTTGCACACTGCACACGCATCCAGCTCCCCTAGGAAAAGTCAGGCAAACACCTGACGCCTGCTGGGAATATCGCTGTGGGTGCCAGACAGCTGCTGCCCATCAGTGTTTCCAGGTGCGCTTATTCGGTTGGGAGGTCGCTCCAGCTGCAAACACAATCCCAGCAGGGACCCAGGCAGGCTGGAGAGACAGAGGACATGCTCAGATTTTGCTGCTTGGGCTGCCTTGGTTTTGTCCTCATTTAGAGCACCTGGCTTGTTGCAGGATGCAGATGTTTGCTCTGTTGCCCAAGAACCAGCACTTCATTTCCTTTATAATGAGCACTGTGACCTGGGGGAGTTATTAAATCTCTGGTTCAAAAGAGTCTAGTTTTCCTCTCTTTTTGTTTCTCAGCTGACAGTCTAAAGTTCACAAACAGATTAGTGAAAGGAGTATATAGAAATTAAAAACTTAATTTTCAAACTCCTCTGAGTAAAATCTAATTGACAATTTGAATTATAGCCTGTGTTGTTCTTTGTTTCATTTTTCTTTGGGGAAATCCCTGGTTATAGTTTTGCTTTGTCCTTTACTATAATTTTACAAGCCTATATTTAAAAATTATTCTGAAGCAACTTCTAGAGTCTGAAGCAATTTTAGGACTACTGTAGTGCTGGTGTGAGACTAGGCAATATTCAAAATTGAAGAGATTATACTTTACTCAGGAGAATAGGTACCTTTTTTAAGACAATCAATTTAATTAAAAAACACAGGCATTATATTAGCAGCAAGCTTACGGATCACCATATGCCAGTCAAACATAATGAAATACATGCGAATCTTAGATGGCATATTCTTTTGTCTCTGAAATTATCAGTCTCGGTGAACACTCTCCACATTGTGTGTGGGGATTTACTTATTTATTTAGCTTTATATTAAAAAAAAGTGCCTGACCAAGTATGTACCTCTTGACTGATAAGAAAGGTTATAAATAATCCATTGACAACAATGCTTGCTTTATATCTTATGGTCTGGCATTCTCACCTTCCACCAGGGATGTCTGTATCCCACACAGCATTAACATCAAGTTGAGGTGCCCCCTTTTCTACAAACACACTTTTGACTTTGGAGGTTTTTTGCATTGAAGGGGAAAAAAGTCATGAAATTGAAGCCCTGGAGAAAATCACTTATGCTCAATAAACACATTTCAACCTTTCTGTCTGAACAGGTTTGTTTTCTTTCCCAACTTCATTCTTCATCGTCATAACCCATCCTCTTGGCCATTTGTATTTTGGAAGTCAGGGGACAGGAGAACATTTGCTCTTTATATTGATGCCACCGTCAAGAGCTGTAGTGGAAACTGGAGAGCCGTGATGTAACAGTTCCAGTGAGTATGTGGCTTTGGGAATCTTAACAAACACAAACTAAATTTAAGTAAGGGACAACCTCACAATTGAGAAATATGCAAATAGTACAAAATATATGGGGGAAAAAAATCCAGTGTGTGAATCTGATATGTGGAAAACTCCAGAAATAACCTTTCTGATTTATAAATCTGAAAAGAAAATAGAGTCTTAAGGTAAATTCTTAAGGATGTCACCAGTATATGACATTAAGTTTACGCCAAGGGGAAGGAATTCTGCAGTTCTTTTCTCATATAGAAACATGATTTTGATATTATTGCAAGGTCTTTGTGGAGTTCTGTTGGCATCATTTTTGGTACATTATCATGAATTGTTACAGCTCTGTCTAAAGATACTATTTCTATCAGTACAGGATCATCAGAAGTTCTGTAATGACCAAAGTAATATAGTTTTAAAAGGGTGTCACCTGAGGAAATTAACTTTTAAGTCAATATATCAGAATAATTTCCTTTTTTTTTTCTTCATGAATATGATCATTCTTCACTCAATTATTAACGTTTGCTAGTGCTCTCAGCTTACCCTGGAGATATGCCATCATATGCTGATTAAGGTCTGTTCCTTCAAATACATTCTGGTAACAGTGGTAATCAAAGTATTTCCAAAGATGGTAAGTCCTAAAGGTGTTTATGAAAGAAAGGGCTACATTCTAGGCCTGATGTGACTTTGTTTTTCAAAAGCCACTTTTCACATCTATTTTAAAATTATCAAAATTATATTCTATTATTATTGTCTGTTTTAAAATAGCCCTAGTCTATTTTGATTAGCATGAAACTAAAAATAAAATGTAACATTTATTAAATGTCTTCAGTTTCCTGACACCTGTAATCCTACATATACAGAAAGCTTATTGCACTTGTAAAGTGCTGTTTGGGACTATCTAATTAATACTTTTTTTCACAGCCAAAATTTAGATTGTGCTTGTTAAATTATATAAAAAAAGAGAAATTACATCAGAGAAAGGGTAACGATAAAATATACACTTTTCCTACAGTTGCACCACAGGATGTCACTGTTTCTCTTTCGCTAGAAACAATTTTCAGATGTGAAAGTAGACCAGATTCTTCTTAAAATGACAGAAATGCACAGAAATAACATAAAAAGCACAGAAATTAAGTCAGACATTTCCTTTTGTATGTGTGAGTCAACCTAGGCAATGTGTTGCCTATGTAGAATAACAATTTAATATTCAATTCAGTCTCATAATGTACCAAGATTGATATATTTTTGGTACATGCCTCCAGACAGAACTGACACATATCAATATGTCCCATATTGCATAAAGAGTCAGGTGGAGCTGAATAGAGTTCAAGAGAAAGTTAATGTAAGAAATTAAAACTTCTTGTAGCCTTCCTTATTTAGCACTGAATTTCTAAAATTTAGCACCCTTCGCCACCACAAAACTGGATCTTGACAAACACATGCTGCTTCTTGAGATTTAATATGATCCCTCTACAAGATCCTTGGTTGCCTTCATATGTAGGGTTGCACATCCTAGATGCCCCAGTGGGATGCTGGAAACTAAGTCAGAGAGGTTTTAAGAGGTCAGTGTGCTTCAGGCAGTACTTTTCAGGAGTCTCCAAGGGCATTGCAGAATAAAGTCCTTTTAACATGGTCATCTTGATGCTTCTTTTTACACATGGAAGACTTTCCTCATGGCAGTACATGGGAGAACTCATTTCCAAATCTCCTTCAAAACTCTAGTAATATCAATCTGCCAGTTCACACAAGCCAAAATGCTGTTTATTTACTTACTGTTGGCTGTTGATTCCACTTTCAGCTTTCTTGGGGAGCGGTCTTGTTCTTTCTGAATTTCTTCTCTATCTTGAGCACACTGCTTGCATATGATAAATAATGAAAGAATTGTACTAGTGTTATAGATATTTCTTATACTCTAAGGTCTAGTGGCACAGGTTTTAAGAAATATTGTGTGTGGGAGATGACTGCTCCCTGGTTTTTCTGGAATGGCTTGTGTAAAATGGAGGTATTTCTGGCACACGTTACTTACCTCTCTGATTTCTATCCCCTTCTTACAGCTTCAGTAAAAGGGACTCTTCTATTTTCATTCCTTTTGTGGGATGACATGTGAAGTATATGGAAAACATGTAGGAAGATTTTTCACAATCACCAATTTCATCCCTGCAACCCACTGAGATCTTGAACTGAATCACACCTCATCTTCTATATGTCTGAAATAATTCCCATGCTATTCTTTAAAATGGCAGCCAAGAGTCAGTGAGAGGCGGGTGCAGTGACATGAAACAGAAGAGAGTGCAGTACCTGCAGAAATATTTTTTCTGAAGTCAAGGACTAGATCATCTGGCATCTCTCTCTGAAGTCTAAAATTTCCTATAACTGAGGAGCTCCTAAAAATAATTATGCTTTTAATCTTCATTATAAACAATGAGGGTACTTTGCATGAATCAGTCTCGCTAGTTCTCCTTCCAAAAAAGAGAGGAGCTAGCAGTTTGGGGTGAGGGATTGTGTGGTGGTTAGTGAGACATATGGTGTGCAGCATAAGGACCATAATGGATGCAACTGAAGGCAGTAGCAAAATTCCCACTCACATCAGCAGATCTGAACCTGGCCCATAAGCACTTTCTTTATTTGGCAAACCATAGTATAAATGACTTTCTATTTTACAAATGGACTTTTCAGAGGAATTATGAATACCATTGAGCTCTCCCATGCCAATGGCATTCTCATTGCCCTAGGAACTAATGTACTTGAAAGGTGAGGCAAATGTGTGGAGATTAAGAAGGATTTGTAGGACAAGTACCTAAACCAAATATGTGGTGACAAGCATTTTCTAGAAAAATTTCCTCTGTTTTGGGGAATATTTAGATAAATTGGACAGAGGTGCCCACAGGCTGGAGGATAGGGATGTGGTATTTATCTGTTGATATGAGTTGGCTGGACAACATATTTCTTCTCCTGTTTCCGCAAACCGTAATGAAAACTTCCTCCAAACACTAAATCTGTCCTCCCACTGGGTCAGCTTGTGCTTCTCTTGTAAAGTAACTGGGATTCTGACAGCAGCGTGGACAGATATCTTCAATAGCCTCAGCAAGGCTAAAACATGATGCATCAGAAAGGAAGGTGCAGCAGCATGGATATCTGCATAGGCTACTAGCTAAACACTCTTCTTGTATGACAAAGTGTAACCCATGGTCTTCACTGCAGTGTTACTGGGGCTCGTTAAAACACAGCATCTTTTCTGCAGTCATACCTTTGGGTGCAGTAGTCAGTTGCTCTGTGACAGCACTTTCATTGGAGCTTCTCCCCATACACACTGTTGGCAGAACACGCAAACAAACTCACCAACAGCCCTAATTCACATCAGACAGTGGAGATACGGCAGTAATATTTTTTGCCTTTTCCAGACTATGTGTCATATTTTACTTTGCTCTGAATGAAAGAAGAACTTTCTCCAGAAGAAAAGATAGGAGACATCCTATTAGATAGAAGACAGAACACCGTAGGGAGAGTGAGGGGGTTACAAAGTTCTCCAGTGCCTTCTTTTTAGCTGCATTGAATTTTTTTTCTAATTTCTAATTCATTTTAAATGAATAAAAATAATTTGTAGGCCTTAGGACCCTCAGGGATACTGAAGCCTGCAGCAAATTTAAGCATACTTACCACTTCAAAGTGAACTGGGCGTTCTCTTACAGCAGACTAGTTAGCATTTCAGGGGGAAAAATTCCAGGATATTTCTCACCAGAGATGAGTGTGGAGGAAACGTACTTGGCTTCCAGCAGAAATAAGGTGTTTTTGAAATGTTACCTTTTTTATATAGGGCTGTTGCCTTTAATATCTTCTCAATCCTCTGTTGTCCAGTCACAGCGTCAGTCAATACTGAGCTGCAATATTCAAAAATCTCTCCAAATTTGGGCAGATGGACACACTGAGGGCTTTCAGATCTGATGAGTTCTGGTTCTGGTAATCTTAGAGATTTGTGGAAAGCTGTTCTGATTTGAAGGGACAATTATTATAGGTTTTTTTGACGTGTTATGGCTGCACTAGCAGATCCCAGCAGAGATCCGTGCCCAGCTGTGCCATATATTTCTCTGTGGGGTCAGATGATAGTAGATGTGAGGTCTTCATTAGTAAGCAAGTATCTGAAGCCATGTACTTAGTGCTTTCGGCATCATTTACATATTGTTCTAGTGGTGAAGCAAATTAAGAGCTTTGATAGAATACCTTAAATTTAACTCATAGTCTAGCTGAGAATGATGACTGGAAAAAAGATTTCATGGGTATTTAAGTGGCAGAAATTGAAGGGCCAAATCCCCTTTTGTGCAGCTGGAGCAGTGGTACCAACCCTTGGAGGCCACAGGTGCTTGATTGCTGCCTGCTTGGGGAGTTTTACCAGAACACCAGAAACAGAAAATTTTTTTGGCACTGAAGGCATGTCAGCGATTCCCAGTGTCAGACACTTAGTAGCCTGTGTACCTCAGGCACCTCCAGGATAAAGCAGCAAATGAGGGGAGTAAGTCTAAAGGAGTTAGAGATAGGTGCCAAGTCCTTTCGTGACTCCACCTATAACTGAAAATTTTACGAATAGTTTTTCCCAGCTCCTTTTTCTCCAATATCAAGACTATATTGGATCAGTAAGTGATGTCTTAAAAAAACCTGAAAACCAGATTCCTGTTTAAATCTGTCTGAACAGCTGAAAACTGCCATTTCTATTGTGCTGAATGAGATCCATTCTAAACTTGGGACAATTAGCAACAAGAACACAGTGAACACCTTGGTTCACTTCAAAACCCATGGTGAAGCCACACCAACAGTTTCTCATATTTCTCTCCACTCAGAAGTACACCGACTACATTTCTGAAGATCAGAACTTCCCAGGCTTCCTGAAATAAACAGAGTGCAGAAGAGAAGGGGAGAAAATGGGTGTCTGGAGACTAACGTCCTTCTTGCTTAAGCTAGCAGGTCTCATTATGATTTTGCGTAACTTTCAGTTAACTCTGAACAAAGTCCAGCACTCAGTGATATTGTGCTCATTTATTTTATGGGCTGGATCTCTATAGGCTCATAAAACAATGACTGGATAGTGCTTATTCTTAGATTTATTATATTTCATTTTCTAGTACAAACATACAAGAAAACACATCTAGTACTTCTTTGTCATAAATCTAAAATAAAATCAACCTAAAACCCAACAAATTTCAACCATCAGCAAAAAATATCTTTCATTCATTCTTTCAAGGCCTTCTCTACAATAACCCCCAAGTCTTAAAAGGCAAGCACTGCACTGGGAAGATCATTAAAACAATTTTTTTTTTGACCAAGTGGAGCAGGCAGGTTCAAAGCAGAAGGCTTCCTACAGAAAACAAATTATTCTGTGTACATCTGAACTACCGGAGTCAGAGCTTCTACTAAGAGGTTGACTTTGGTGTCACAGAAGGTGCTATATTAATTGACATTTGAGGGAAATTTATTTCTTATTTTTTGGTTTCTTTCCCCTTTTTTCTCCTGTAGCAAGAGAATCATGAAGTCTCTCTCCAGAGTAGATTCTTTGGTTGCTTTCACGTGAGTGTCTTGTAGGGTCTCTCTCTCCTCAACTGCTCATATTCTTTAAAGATGTTAATTACATTTGAAACCTCTGAATCTGTGTCAAACTTGATTGAATCAATCCAGAAGGATCAAAAACCTTTGTGTCTGTGTGGGAAGCTGGACTTGCAAAAGACCTGCAGACTCTAATGCAAGAACCCTGGTTCTTTTATAATTCCCCTTTCTAAGTGCTAAGGGCTGATCAGTCTGCTGATAGTACCTATGGCAGTATCCTACAGGTGTGGGATCCTCCCTGTACAACAAATGTGGTAAGACTGTGTCATAGCTTGATGACCTATCCAGATACAAAATGAAAGGTAACTTGCAAGTAGGATCATTTTACACAAGAAGACAAGTTTGTTGTCGCTCACATTCACTCCCTTTGCCCAGCTGTTGTACCAAAGCTGACTTCAAAGTTAGCTCTGTCAGGGATCCCATCACCAGTTCTTCCCTGGACTGAATGGTTTCCTTTCCCATGGGGCAACCTGCTGAGTGACTCAGACTGTGCAAGATCCTTCCTTGCCACCTATAGATGTTGCCTTCCCTTAATCTCAAGACCATCTTTAAAAAAAAAAAACCTACTGACTTCCCAAACAGCCAAACAGAAATCTTCTTTGATCCACTTTCCAATGTCCCCCACCCAAGTGTCTCTTTTAGAGATCTATCAGCAAGGTTGGCCCAGAGATGGGTACCACCACCTGGCTTCTCTCATGATGTAGCACTGGTTTATGAATGGTGATTAGAATTTGACGACACCTTGCGAGATCTGATGGCTTCTTTTTGTGTGGGAAACCGAAAAAAATGGAAAAGTGGCAAACAGGCAAACAGAAGGAGGAGGTGAACTCTGGGGGGATCACCTCAGGGCTGAGCATAGCAATTCCCTGCTCTTAAAACCACATCCAGCCCAGAGTGACTTGTTTTGAAGCACTTAAAAATGCAGCTGAGTGGAAATTGCTGAACAAAACATGTTAGAGTGAGCGTGGGTGTTTCACTGAAGTGAGAGATATGTTGCACTCTGTTTTGTCTACTGACTAATGCCACAGTCTAAGGGACAGGCATCACATCAAACAGATGAGAACAAGAAAACTCAGTGGCAACCCCCACTAACCCCAGCTGTGCTCTCTTGGCTCCGTACTGAACATGGTGATCATAGGCTGCCAGAGCTGTTGTAGAAAATGAGATCTGGAACATTTAAAAACATTTTTGAGTGAATTCTGTTTATTAAACACCACTGAGACTTTTATATTAATTTTCTATCCTTTCAATAACTTGTTTTCCAACAGCACTAAATCACCCACCTCTTCTTCAGATCTTAATTAGGCCGTCAATTAGGTAAATCACATCTGCTTGTCCTTTTTACCACGGTTCCTCATGTACAGTAGCTCTGGATATTTTAGAGTATACATTCACATTGGCAAGGCAAGATTGGCATTGCTCCCACTCCTATTGCCACCCACCCTCTCTTTTTGCAAGGGTGCACACAGATGCAGAAGGGTTGAGGATCACTTCTGCTGCAAATGAGTTGGGTTTGAACAAACGAGTTACTCTTGGCTGAAAACCCCTTAATATACGCAAGTATAAACAAAATCAGCAATAAATGTGATCCGTTTGCATGACTGTGTACTTAGACTAACAATGAAATAGTTGCCTGGGCTTAAATGGCTGCCAACTGCTGTCACTCTGTATATTCCATGTTGTGTACAACTTTTCCATAGCATGGAGAAACAGGCACTGTTTCAAAGAGGATGCAGGTGTGGACTCACACCTGGCATGTTAGGAAGATTTACCTCCTTCATCCTGCAGGCCCACCATGATGCTGACAGATGTAATGGAGTGTCATGAACAGCTCCCACTGGCTTCTCAGTCACACCTACTGTGCGCAGGGTGCTGGGGATGTCCCTGCAGAGCAGGCACTCGGTCCTGCCTGCAGCCCTGCTGCAACTCACTGTCACTGCTGGTACCCAACTGCTTATCTACCTTGTTCGCAACGGGGCTGAGCCCACCCAGGGTCCTTCATCAGTTTATCTGGACCAACTTTACATGATGTGTCTTAAACTTCTGTTGGTGTAGATGGTATCAAGAGATCCTGAATCCTCCTGGGCTGAATCTCTCTCACTCATCAGATGGCTTTCACTTCAGTACAGATTCAGGTTTCTTACGTTACTGGACACAATTGAGGAAAGAACATTGAAGTGGGTGGAGGTTGCAAAATCTGGGTTTGAGATTATAGGTCCTGACTCTTCTGAGTCCCTTACAGAGTCATTGCCACTAGGAAAATACAAGTATAGTGTGGATGTAAAATACTACCACTCAAAACTCCCCTCTCAGAAAGAAATGTACTTATTATACTTCCCACACTTAAAAATTATTCACCTAACACGAAAGGCAATGTATAATTGGTCCTTCATAGTTAATTTACTTGTGGAACATAATAATAGTGTGCATATTACTGAAGAAGGTAGATTTTACAAGTATTACTTTAACAACTTAAAACAGTTGGATGAGACATTTTAAAATTACACTACTCTTTTCAAAATCAAAAAAGTTTCAAATTTTAACCTTCAAATGTTAAAAAAATTACTATATTAAGATTGCATCTAAGACTATTTTGCTGCTATGTATGTGCACTTTGAAGCAGACTACTTATATGAACTTACAACTCCTCTGATAGATTCTCATTTGATGAGCAGGATCAAATGCTCTGGTGTATAGTTATGCTGCTGCAATGAAGGAGGGTGCTGTTAGCTGGAGAATCCATGCATAATTTGTTAAATAAATTGGGAATCTGATTCAGTGGGTTGCAGGCAAGGAAATTATTTCATTATTAATGAAATGCAAGTTTATAGAGCTGGATCCTAACTTAATGCATGCCACAGGGTTCCTCTGTGATGCTAGGTGAGTCATGTAAAACCTTATTTTTGTCTGAGGCTCACTAGCCTGTCTGCTCCTTTTTTTTTGGATTCCCAGTGCAAGTTTCTGAAGATCAGGTTAACAGAGATGCCAAGTGCTCATGAAGGTAGGACGGGTGGATTGGAGCCATGAAAAAATGTTATGGGCTAAAAATTGCTGAGTCATCTGAAATATCAGGACCTCATCCTGATGGAAGATGGATGATTTGGATGCACACAGTGTGCATCCAAAGGAGGGCTCTTGGACTTGCTGAACGCTGAAGGTACTGAATGGGATCCTCCAGAGTGAAAACCCTGTGACTGCTTTGTTAGAGTGCTAAACCTGTGCAGTGGGTATGCAGAGGAGAACATCACACCTTCACAGGCAGGATACACATCCTTGGTGTTCCCTTGAGCAAGATTCACACCCCAAATTCATCTGTCCCTGAGCAAGTTAGGAAATATCTAAGGCACCCAATTTCTCTTTCTGAGTAAAAGAAGGACACACACATGACATATGCCAATCACATCACTTCATCACCTTCTAGAAAGCAGCAGGAGATACTGCAATGAGGGAATGAGCTCCACTGTGAGCTGCAGTACACTAATGGTGCCAGGGCTCATGGCAGCGTAATTTTGGAAAACAATTAATCTCTCATTTTCTTCTATGTTTTCTTCCCTATTGATTACCGCCCTCCAGTCTTCCCACTCTTTTGAGATGGAAAGTATCACAAGAGCAAAAATCACACACAATGGGAAAGTTACCACCACCTGATATGGCACCAAAAGTGCTTTTCCTTCCTCTCCTTTTGGCAAAGGAAACACATTCCCAGCAGTCCTTACCTGTTTTGGGAGGGGGCTGTGAGCACCCTGGGAGTGTCCCTCTCTGGAGGGGTCTGGCTGTCAGGCTTGGGGCTGGCTCAGTGACAGGACATCCTTGGGCGGTCCTTTCCTTAGGTGACATGGGGAGAGTATCCAGACAGACTGACCTCCTGTCCCTGATCCCAGGGAGGTGCCTGATGCCCGGGGCTGGGGTTGCCCTGGCTGCTGCCTGTCCTGCCCTGCTCCTGGCTGGGGCAGTGGGGCAAGAAGGGCTGTGAGGAAACCCCCAGCCCAAGCAGTGTCCTGACAGGAGGAGAGTAAGTTTTCATCAAAAATGTCTTGCTCATCTTTTCTTTTCTTTTTTTAAATCAGATTTCCATTTTAAAATAACAGCAAGAAAATGTTCTGAGAGTGCTATTGATATATGTAACATACAATTTGGAGTTAAGTGTGAGGGAGAAAATAATTTGCAACAGCATTACCTAACCCTCATTTTCTGCACCTACATATGTTGACTTTTTCTGATAAAATTAAGTCTTTTTTTCTTCTCTGAATCAACTAATCATGCTCTCCTGACCACAACTGTGTCTGGACAAGCTCCTGTTGGCAAGGTTGGACACTCTGAGATGATTTATTCTTCTGGTGAGGACAGTGTTCCCCAACTCCATGGATTGCCACAGAAGCTCATGATTGTGCAAGAAGGATCAGTCAAGCCACAGTCTCTCCAAGCCAAGCCTAAACCACTACGCTTTTCCCGGAGGGAGTCACAGAGATCTCCTATCCCCAGATCAGGTCTCCCTCAGTGCCATTTTACGCAGCATTTTTAAGGAAGCACAACTCGTTTTAAAGGTTTCCACCTTCTTCCTACCAGCCTCTCATCCTCTTCTGTCTGTCTGCTTCCCCTCACTTGTGCTGATGCAATCGGCAGAGGAAGAATGATGTCAAACAAATCAGTAGAAGGATTCAGGACAAAACACATACACACACACAAAACTTCCCTGAAACATTTTTTACTTTTCTTAAACTCAGATCTTCCTATGGGCCCCTGGCTGGGAACACTCGCTTCAGCATAATGAGTAGAATCCTAGAATCATGGAATTATTTTGGTTGGAAAGGACCTTTTAGATCATCAATTCCAACCATTAACCTAGCACTGCCGAGTCCACAACTAAACCATGTCCCTAAGCACCACACGTACACGTCTTTCAAATACCTCCAGGGATGGTGACTACACCACTTCCCTGGGCACCCTGTTCCACTGCTTCATAACCCTTTTGGTGAACAAATTTTTCCTGTTATCCAATCTAAGCCTCCTCTGGCACAACTTGAGGTCCTTTTCTCTCATCCTCTTGCCTGTTACCTGGGAGAATAGACTGACACCTGCCTCCCCACAACCTCGTCTCAGGTAGTTGTAGACAGTGATAAGGTCTCCCCTCAGGGTCCGTTTCTCTAGACTAAACAACCCCAGTTCCCTCAGCCAATTCTCATAAGTCTCGTGCTGCAGACCCTTCACCAGCTTCGTTGCCCTTCTTTGGACTCGCCCAGCAACTCAACGTCTTTCTTGGAGTGAGGGGCCCAAAACTGAACACAGTATTAGAGGTGCAGCCTCACCAGTGCTGAGTACAGGGGGACAATCACTTCCCTAGTCCTGCTGGCCACACTATTTCTGATACAAGCCAGGATGCTGTTGGCCCTCTTGGCCACCTGGGCACACTGCTGGCTCTTATTCAGCCAGCCATCCATCAACATCCCCAGGTCCTTTTCCACCAGGCAGCTTTCCAGCCACTCTTCCCTAAGCCTGTAGCATTGTATGGGGTTGTTAAGCCCCAAGTGCAGGACCCAACACTTGGCCTTGTTGAACCTCACACAGTTGATCTCGGCCCATCGATCCAGCCTGTCCAGATCCCTCTGCACAGCCCTCCTACCCTCAAACAGATCAACACTCCCACCCAACTTGGTGTCATCTGCAAACTTACCGAGTGTGCACTAAATCCCCTTGTCCAGATAGTTGATAAAGATAATAAAGAGAACTGGCCGCAATACTGAGCCTTGGGGAACACCACTTGTGACCGGCCGCCAACTGGATTTAACTCTATTCACCACAACTCTTTGGGCCTGGCCATCCAGCCAGGTTTTACCCAGCAAAGGGTGTGCCCGTCCAAGCCATGAGCAGTCAGTTTCTCCAGGAGAATGCTGTGAGAAATGGTGTCAAAGGCTTTACTAAAGTCCAGGTAAACAACATCCACAGCCTTTCCCTTATCCAGAAAGCTGGTCACCTTGTCATAGAAGGAGATCAGGTTAGTCAAGCAGGACCTGCCTTTTATAAACCCCTGCTGACTGGGCCTGATCGCCTGGTTGTCCTGTACATGCTCCATGATAGCACTCAAGATGATCTGCTCCATAACCTTCCCCAGCACCGAGGCCAGACTGACAGGCCTGTAGTTCCCCAGATCCTCCTTCCAGCCCTTCATGTATATGGGTGTCACATTTGCTAATTTCCAGTCACCTGGGACCTCCCCGGTTAGCCAGGATTGCTGATAAATTATTTAAAGTGGCTTGGTGAGCACTTCCACCAGCTCCCTCAGTACCCTTGTGTGGATCCCATCCAGCCCCATGGACTTGTGCATGTCTAAGTGGTGTAGCAGGTTGCTAATCATTTCCCCTTTCATTCTGCTCCCCATCCTTGTCTTCCAGCTCAGGGGGCTGGGTACTCGGAGAACAACTAGTCTTACGACTAAAGACTGAGGCAAAGAAGGCATTAAGCACCTCAGCCTTTTCCTCATCCTTTGTCACTATGTTTCCCCCTGCATCCAATAAAAGATGGAGATTCTCCTTAGCCCTCCTTTTGCTGCTAATGTATTTAGAGAAACAATTTTTATTGTCTTTTATGGCAGTAGCCAGATTAAGTTCTAGTTGGGCTTTGTCTCTTCTAATTTTCTCCCTGCATAGCCTCACAACATATTTGTAGTCCTCCTGAATTGCCTGCCCCTTTTTCCAAAAGTCATAAACTCTCCTTTTTTTCCCCGAGTTCCAGCCAAAGCTCTCTGTTCAACCAGGCTGGTCTTCCTCCCTGCAGGCTCGTCTTTTCGGCACATGGGGATGGCCTGCTCCTGCACCTTTAATATTTCTTTCTTGAAGATTGTCCAGCCTTCCTGGACCCCTTTGTCCTTCAGAACTGCCTCCCAAGGGACTCTGTCAACCAGGATCCTAAACAGGCCAAAGTCTGCCCTCTGAAAGTCCAAGATAGCAGTTCTGCTGACCCCCCTCCTTACTTCTCCAAGAACTGAAAACTATCATTTCGTGATTGCTATGCCCAAGACAGCCTCCAACCATCACATCACCCACAAGTCCTTCTCTGTTCACAAACAAGAGGTCCAGCAAGGCGCCTTCCCTAGTTGGCTCCCTCACCAGCTGTGTCAGGAAGTTATCATCTTCCACACACTCCAGGAACCTCCGAGACTGTTTCCTCTCTGCTGTATTGTATTTCCAGCAGACATCTGCTAAGTTGAAGTCCCCCACGAGAAGGGCTACTGATCGTGAGACTTCTCCCAGCTACTTATGAATATTTCATGTCTCTTCATCCTGGCTGGGTGGTCTATAGTAGACTCCCACCATGGTATCTGCCTTGTTGGCCTTCCCCCCGATTCTTACCTGTAAACACTCTACCCTATCATCACCATTCTCAAGCTCTAGACAGTCAAAACACTCCCTAGCATACACGGCCACCCCACCACTTCTCCTACCTTGCCTATCCCTTCTGAAGAATTTATAGCCATCCATTGCAGCACTCCAGTTGTGCGAGTCATCCCACCATGTTTCTACGATGGCAACTATATCGTAGTTTCTCTGATGTACAACGGCTTCCAGCTCCTCCTGTTTGATGCTTATGCTGCGTGCATTGGTGTAGATGCGCTTTGGTTGGGCTATTGATCCTGCCACCTTTGTGAGGGGAGAAGCCCTAATTCCTGCATGACCATTCTCAGTGTCACAACCACAGAGATGTTGCCTTCTGTATTGCCATAAAGTGGACTCTGCAATCCTCAACTGTTAACTGCCTTCTTGTGGTCATATATGTGACAAGCTCCTCCAAGAGTTATCACTTTCATCTAGAAATAAATAAATCTACAAGAATAATGGGAAAAATCAGGGCTATACATGATATTCACAGAAGTGCTATAGTCTGTTCTAACACCCTTCCTTCACTAGTTATATGACCAAGTCTTTTTTGCCCCTTGCCTCAGTATTTACTGTACTTTCCAAATGCTAGAAGCTATGAGTTGCACAAAACCAAAAAGTTTCTCCAGCTGCTTGAATTCTCCAGAGGTGTTTTCCTGGCCTTTCTCAGCTGCAGAAGGGAAGACTGCCTCTTCTTTAAATTCCCAGATGAGTCATGATAAAAATAGTGTGGCACTTGTATTTGTACTAATGCACCTGCAGTATCATCTGTCTCCCAGCTATGAGGCTGTAAATTTCTGCACTTATATGTGCATAAGTTAAAATGCTTATAACTCTCTGCCAGCATAAAACATGTCTCCAACTCTGCAAGCTCTGCAGAAGCTGTGCAGAGAGACAGGGAAAATTGTGTGTCCTGAACAGTCATGAGTGATGGAAAATACATTTGACATTATACAAGTTATACAGCCTCACATGATTAGATTTAGATTTAGAATCATGTGATTTAGAACTTTTTAGGCCAGTCTCCAAAATAATTTTATGCTTGTACAATGTCAGTTCCACAGTAATGAATTAGTTGTTCTTCTTACTCTTTTATTTCTGCAGCTACTTTGTTCTAGGTCTTATTTGTTAGTGCTCTTCTAGTTTCATCTCCAATAAAAATATCTAATTATAATTTTTATAACATTTTAAATGAATTTTCAGTCCACTGTGCCACAGTAAGACAATGGCCTTGAATATGTTTGTTGAAAATTATTAAATACATAATTGTTGAATTTTGTATTTGATTTGATTATGTCTAGTCAGTGATACCCCTCAACGTCATTCTTGTTCTCCTCCCATCCCTGCAAGGCTCAGCTTGCTGCTTGTTGTTCTGTTCTTGTTCCGACACCTTTGTGCAGCTCTCTCCCTGGGCCCATTAGCAAACTGCATAGCTTTTGTTTCTAATGCACAGCTTTTGCTTCTCGTGCTATTTCTTGCTAACTTAAACTTCCTGCTGGTTCTGGGACATATTCGGAGGACATTTTCAAAACCACCATAAGTTACTTTGGAGCCTAAACCTGATGGAAAATGAAAGAGCTGGACAATTCTGAAAATTAATTTTCTTCTTTATCTTCTATATAATCTTACTGCTTACTTCGATGTCTCATGTTCAGTTATTGAATCTTGATGCATGCAACATAAGTGGATGTGGAGACGTTCAACTGCTGGATTCAGTAAGTGTAGATCCTGCTTACATAAACAAAGACTCATGGAAAAAAAAAAAAACAACAAAAGCAGCTTTGGGGGTGTTTTACATGTACGTCACGATCTCACAATCTCGTCCAAGTTAACAAATTGCATTTTAGAACTGTGTTTGGTAATTATTGCTTACCTTAGAAGTAAGACCCAGGCATTATGGTTGGTTGGAATTCATCTGAATAAATAGCAGTTTGGCACATTCTTAACAAAAACATTATTCATTAGAACTATTACATATTAGCAGCACTGAATAACATTTGGCAATTGCTTTGGGTATACATTACTAAAAGGTCCATAGATGCATACAAATTGCTTGGTGTGCTGATATAAAACAGGGGCAGTAATGAAATAGTAGAGTGAGTATTAAGCTCTAGGACTGCAGTTTCATTCTGCAAAACGTTCCTCTTGCAATTTGTAAACATCTTAGAAACTTGAATGTTTTAAGCTATTTAATGATTGTTAGTCATAAGACTTGATTTGTATTTGCTGCAGGACGCACCTGCCCCTTTCCTTCTGCAAAGAGCACTAGTCACAGACTGAGTTGTTCAAATGATTTTCAGGCATGACAGCAATAACCCCTAAGGTCTGTAGAGTTTTTTGAATGCAGGTTCCTGCAGGCAGTTATCATAAAAATATGCTTTGAAGAAAGTAGCCAAATGGGTGCTATGACTAGTAGTGCTGAATGGTAGGGTATTAGGAAGCGCATAGATACAATGGAAGACTGTCTTGGCAGCTCCTTAAAAAGAAATGGCCTATCTTCATATCATGTGTGACCTGCCTCTGCCCCTGTGCATGGCTCTAGATGGCATGAAAAGGAGAAGACATTTCTAATGGGTGTGTAAATTACTATTCTTATAAGAAGTTTATATTATATCCCACTCAGAAAAGGTGTAATCAGGAAGACAGAAGTTTTTCTGTACATGCAAATTTTTCTTTATCATACACAAACATAATTTCACAAAGAAGAAAGGAAGCTTTAACAAAAGAATTTCTTGGATCTCATTATAGTATCTGGACACTCCTGGACCTCTGAAGAGCAGGAACAGTGCTGTGAGATGGTTCTACTGTCCTAAAGAACAGAAAAAGCTAGACACACATGTTCAAAGATATTGGAAATGCTTAACTTCCATATCAGTCTAAATTACTTGCTCAAAGTCTCTGAACAAGCAAGAAGCTGAATTTCATTACCTCAAGTTCTAGTTTTATGGCTTATGACTGTATTCCAACCACTCAAATCTGCACATAATCTATTAACACAATAAAGGTTCCTTCCTTTATTTAAATCCAAATGGTTTCCAATGCATCTGCTTCCAGTTCTGTCAGCAATCTGGAGAATACTTTGCAGCTACTTTAAGGTAGATATAAGGTTCAAGAGTCATAGATTTGTATATATGTTACCCATCACTGTGACAATGTATAGGAAATGAATCTGTAATGGAGCCAACTTTAAAAGTTGGAAGGAATGATATATTTTCTACAAGGGGAGAGGACTAGAGTGCTTCGTGTTATCTATTTTAAAATTTTTTACAGAAAATTAAGAGATCAGCAAGCTTTAACCTGATTTCTAATTCATTGATATGAGATGAAACTTTGAATGGAGGGAATGACTAATGGAGGGAATGTGGAAGAAAAGTGTAACCACAGCCAATTGTTTCTTGTATTCTGGGTGATAACAGTCTATGGACACGGACTTGTGGAAATGCATTTGGGAGAACAAAAATGCCAAGACAGGAGTTTGAACAGACAGTGCTTTTCTTCTGATGTTTGCAACAGTCTTTCTAATATCTGTTAGGATGCTTTCAGGACAGCCAGGATTTCCCCATTCTTAAAGGCAATGTGCCATCAGGTCTTCAGTGTCTTCAGACCAGTCCAGAAGCAGTCAGGCATCAGAAAGATGACATTTATCACAAAGACTTCCTCCTTTACATTGTAAGTTATGATTTGCTTTTACCGTCAGTAGAATACATGGCAAATGAAATGTGTCTGTGTGCATTGCCATAATTCCTTGATGCAACTGTCTTGTTTGCTTGACATCAGCATTTTAAGAGAATGTCTAACAGAATCCAGAAATTCACATTTCATAACCAGAACTTGATTTCTGTTAGGTTTAAGAACGATTTTTGTAAGGTGGTGGTAACAGAAGACACTTACTTAGCCTTGAGAGAAAACACATTAGTTCCATAGCAGCATAGTAATCATAAAAGGAAGGGGAGTGTGATAGAGAGTTGTAATTTACTGCCTTTGAGCATCTACTGTGAACTGAAATTAGCACATTCTTATTATAGTTCCCAGTGATGAAGTATTTAATTACTGGGAATAGCATCGCCTAACTATATTTTCGAAATGGACGTACACTTGCCTTCTGTGTTGAAATTATTTGAAAGGCTTTTTGCTTTCTAGTAGTCAATTTAAATAGGAAGAAGAATCTATGGTTAAAGGCTGGACTGCTCAATTCTTCACAGGAAGCCAGTGCCTTCAGCTGGACTTTTGCACTAGCATAATTCAGCTCTAATTCACGTGTACAACATTATTCACTCTTTTATAGTTAGACCATAGAATCAACAAAACAAATTTTAAATGCATCCATGAACAGAATAACATCACTGCTTCTTGAAAAAGGGAGAGAAAGAGGCAAACTGCTTGATCAGATGAGATGCCCTTCACTTCAGAGCGCTCTTTGGAAAATGGTTACCCAAGGCAAATATGCTACACACAGAGCTCAACTCTGATTCTCTAAGTAGTCTTGGGTAAACGGGCTGGGAGAAGCACAGGTCAGAGCTGCTTCCAACAACAGCTGGCAAAGTCATTGCTCATCTTTTCTTAGTGGGGGTAGCAGCCTGCTCTGAGCAGGATCTTGTCCCTCAGAGCCTCTGTTTCTGCTCGTTCAGTAGAACAACATGTGGGGAAATGGAAGCCCTCCCTTCCTCTCTTAGGTGGGTGTAAAAGTACGGTGAGCAAGGATAGACTTTGGGTTACAGGTCAGTAAAAATGGTGAAAGGAGGGTATATTTTTTCTGTCTGGTGAAGACTGACAGTTACTGCTCTGGGATCCCTTTTTATTTACGGAATAAAAAATACCAAGGAGAAAAGCTATTTATATTATTAGATATTCTTTCTTTATTATATGACATTGTTAAAGTTTTGGCATTGGAATTCATTTAACTGAAGTGTGGTCATTTAGAAAATGCTGAGAAACCTGAAGTTTCGCTTACATAGTGCTAGTTACACACATCCATATACAGTAAAGTTGCTGGTAGGTAAATTCATAGCATATATAGCACATCACCACTGAAAGACTGGCAACCAGAGCATATGAACAAGCCAGTGAGTGTATTTTCTCTCACTGTATTGTGAAGCTAAACAAAGAGCATTGTGCTGCATTGACTAAGGCTTGAAAAGACTCTAGGTTATATAATAAAAACTATATTTGCTGAGTTTCAGGTTAACATGGGGCACCTGAAGAAAAGGATGATCACAGGTTTGCCTATCGTTTTTCTGTAGGTAAGAGGCCAGTAAAGAGAAGGAACTATTCATGCTTTCAGCTTGAGTATCATTGGATTTAATGAGATGAGTGGCTAAAACCTCATGCAACACTTTGAAGATATGGAGGTCACTCTGTCTTTTACTCTGTTGGAATGACTGATAAACCACCCAGGAACTATATATAGATTTTGAAACAAGTAAATAAGTCAGCATTACAGTAACACTGGTACATTTGGCCAAATAAATCAAAATATTAGGATAAATTAATTATGCAAAAATAGGGCAAGTTATAACTGACTACATGACAGCTGAATTGAGCTACTATGGAACACTTTTGAAGACCTCTCCATCAATTCACAACATGACAATAAATATAATGGCATAATTTAGCATGACAGCAGAGCTGGCCTTTAATTTTATTTAATGTGTTTGTTTAGATGTAAATATGATATTAGAAAGCACCTATCTGAAGTGCCCTTTGATATTCAACTCACAGCACAGAAATAATTATAAAGCTACAGCAGGGATGAACTCAGACCTTGGCAACAACTTAATGTGCTGACCAACAAATAATTACAGAACAAGATGTTCTGCCCACAGATTAGAGCTACCCAGTTATCAGAGTCTGACCTTACCTTCTCACCTCCAACACTTTTTGGATGGATATTTAACCAGCTTGGCTTTACCTGGAAGCGTTTCCAGAGGCCAAGAAACTCAAGATACTAAGTACTTGCTTTTATAAACAATGACAGTGTCAGCTGCTGTATTTAGTCTGGTTTTGCCTGGAGGAGGAACTCGAGGCAGGAAGGGTGAGTGAACAGACTCTAAATACATATTTCCTATGAAAATGTCCTTCATAACACACCTGTAAAGTGAATGAAGACTTGGGAATGTTTTTGGGCACTCTTATCTGGCAGAAATTTTTTGCTTTGCCCTTTTCTCCTAGAAACATTGCTGTGCACATTATTGTCACCTAGAACAGCCACCCAGTTTTGGACTCCTGGTCAGCTGGCACAATTCACTGTCTTTCACCCCAAATCAAGGATTTTTATGGCTATCACTCCTGAGGTCTTATTAGAACTTGCCTCTCCAGATGAGTCCTTTAGCAAAGGAGTAGAAGTGTTTCTGCAGCCATGACAATCTAATGGAAGATAAAATTTCTAAGCATACATCTTTCTTTAGACAAACTGGCTGAGTTGGAAAGATGAGACACTTTCGGTGCACCAAAGTTGTTCTGCTCTGACGAAAACACATTTGGCCATTTGTGTGTATTGAGCTTCAGAGTTTTTACACAATGCTGCTTTGAGTCTTGTTGTTAACTACTATCCTGGTTATGCAGAAGTAGCCATCAGCATCTTAGTCCTGCATTAGTGTTCATATGATGATAAAAAGGGTGTTGAGGGATTCACGTTTTTTGTGCCTGAGTGACTTGAATGATGTTTCTCTGTTTAGAAGCATCTCCACTTGCAGACTCAGCTTGGGATCTGAAAGTCAAGCTGTGCATTTTCTGGCTCATACAACTTTGCCATTAAAACTTAATTACAGAGAATTCTGCTCACAATTAAACCTTTGCAAATAAATTGTCCTCTGAGTTTGCAAAGAAATAGTTGAGAAGGCAGCATTTGGTCCTGGAATTAGAAAGCATTTAATGAATCTTTTGGTGATACATGAGCCAGAACAGAAATCAGCTTTTTCTCTCATAACTTTGTCAACACTAAGAAGTGAAAGAAAAAAATGTTTTAAAAATTTACTTTAGTACTAAATACACTGGATAAAAATACAGACAGGAAATAGATCAATTGAGTGAAAGGATGCAATTTTTTGACAGTTGCTTTTCGGTGTAAAGATACATTTTATGAAAGACACAGGTATGTGTTGGAAGAAAGAATTTTCTTTTATATATGAAATTGAGTCAGACTGTCTTGGGGCTTCATTTGCTTAACTGACAGGCAGAAAATAGGATTCTGACTAGTACTGCAGCTACGCTAGCTTCACATGGGAATTGAAATTGAAAGTAATAATAAACTGTAGTGTTAACCACTCCTTTATTAGAGCAGGGACTGAGGATCAAGGGGCCTAAGTTCTTTCTCTGACTCTTTCATTGAATACTTAGCTGATCTGAAAAATATTGACTTAAATATCAGTTTGATGTTCATGGATTGGTACTACTTGGTCTTGACCCACAGTCTCAGGGACAGGCAGTTTCGACTCCCAGGCAAGCAGCCCAGCATAGCCAGCAAAACTTGCACATATGCCCATACACAAACAGGACACCTCTTCATATTATTTCTCACATAAGCACAGTGCCAAGATGTAAGACTACTGTATAGAAAGTACATTTCAAAGCACCTCCTGGTGTAGGAGAAAAATTTCAGTCTCAGACAGTCGCAGTACTTTTTCTTATGGCAGCATCTCTGTTTCCTCAAGAAATGTTTTCTGGATCAAATTTGGTAGCCAGGACAAATTGCTGTACTGTGCAGGGCACAGCTCCCACATTGCAAAGGAGGACTAACCTTGTCAGAAATGAAAGGATTTTGTTCTCCTGGGACCCTAGGGACTGCAAGGCAACCCACATCGCTGGGGACAGTGGTGAGCACCAATAGACTGAGAAGAAGTTTCCCTTTCCATCACAAGTTGTTTCTTGAGGCTGCAGCAGCAGACACCTCACATCATGAATGCTTTCAGCCAAGCACGAGTCCTAGCATTATTCGTGCCTCTCAAAACTCTTTCCTACTACTGACAACTAAGTTGGATATCTAGTGCCTGTGCCTCTAAACAAGAAGCAGTTGGTCTATCCAGTACAGCTGCACTGCAGCTCCTAGAAAGCTGGGATTGGTAGTATTACCCACTGCAAAATATGTCGGCTCATGCATTTTTTCAAACTTCTGCAATGGTTAGTCTGACCCACATGATAATAAGATTTATAAAGAAAGGAAAGAAAACAAAAACATTTCAGAGAAACACAACATAATTCTTTGTGCACTCAGCACTTATGAGCAGTCTTTTTACTTATTCAGGCCTGCAAATAAGGCCCTAAAATGCTCTCCAGGCATGATCTGAACTGAGACTTCAGAGAATGCTCATGTTTTGATCCTGTTTCAACTCACTTGCAATCACATGCCAGCCACCTGCCTTCCTTGAGTCTCTATGAACCCAGCTGGACTTTTTTTTTTTTTTTTGTAAAATTGAGGATTTCAATGAAAACCAGATGTGTCATCCAATCCAAACTTTCCTGGGTAAATAAACACTCACTCAGTTCTGTCCACTTAGTTAGGGTATACCAAACCATCTCTAATAGAAATGCTTTCACAGGCCATTTAGTAAAAATAAGGTCCCAGTTCTAGGGAGACATTGATTCTGTATATTAATGCAGGATATAGTGACAAGAGTCATTCTGCCCCGGTTGGTGCCTGTCCTTCTTGTGCACCGTGGTGAGGTCTTCTTAGATGAGAAAAAAGCTTAGCGGAGATCATGAAAGCCAGGAAAAAGCCTCGGGTGGACTCTGCAGCCCACAGTTTAGTGAGGAACATGAAAGGAGATTGTACATCGAGGTGTTTGTAAAGGAACATGAAGCAGTGTGGATCAACCATGTAAAAGAGTGGACCCTTGGCAGCAAGCAATAACAGTAGGAATATTTGGAGACAAAATGTGCTGAAGAACAGCATTTTCATACCTTGTTGGCAGTCAGCCCTTTCCCCCACCTCAGGCCGGGGAGACAGATGTTCCCCCAAAAAAATTCATTAAATTGATGTAACAGAAGACAATTAATTCTCAGTGGCAACACTTGGTACTGCCACTGGTTGTGTTCACATCACAGACACCCTGCCCCATGGCAGCTGGGGATTGCTGAGATCTCATAGGCAACCAGTCAGGTGAAGCAGTAAATGCAGGGTCCCCAGTACACAGTTCACAAAATGATACGTTCATGTAAATCCATCCTCGTCTTTTGTTGCTCCAGCTCTCATAGTCACCTCAAGCAAGGGGTGATGATGTGCTGCTGCTGGCTAGGAAGCAGGAATCAGGAATCTAACAAAACAGTACTGGGGTAATTGGGGGCTGTCCCTCTGGTCTTTGACTATTAGACAATATTTGGGATTACTTCATCAGCACCTAGCCAAAATTATTTGGGTATGAATAAACTAATGCTCATTATTTTAGGAAGAATGTAACAGTCCTTTGTGAAAAAAAAATTTCCAATTCCTCTCTGTTAAGGAGAGCCTGTGGCTTTTACAGACATCCCTGACATCAATGCTCTTGAGCTCGAAATAGAGCTTACCATGGCATTTTTTAGTAGACCTGTGAAAATATTTTTTATTCCCTTGGACTTCCAACATAAACAGATTCTGCTTAACCACGTTTATATCACTTTGTACTACGCAGAACTGAGAATCTTAGAAGAGGACAGCAGGCTATTCTAGGCATCAAATTAAAATAATTTTACATAAAAAATAAAGGAGGAGTACATATACCTTTCACTGTATTTCAAGTGTAGAAGACAATAGTCCACTTGCTCTTGCTGGCAGCTTTTTCACTTTCAATATTTAAAAAGACTTATTTTTTTTGCAGACAAACTCAGACCATCTCCAGGAGTACCCAGAAGAGCTCCAGTAAGAAGCAGGGCACTGGCTGAGCTCTGTGAGTGGTGGGCAGCAAGCCTGCCTGCAAAGGCAGGGCATTGCTGGCCCTGCATGCCCGGTAACTTGCTACTGGGAGAGGCAGAGTCTCCCTGGGCATAGTTTTGCTGTGCTTTGAGCTCAAGAGAGCTGGTGAGGGAGTTGCCTCTGGTGAGGCAGCAGCTCTTGTCCCACAGCTGCCACTGATTTATGGCAACAGCAAGAGCTGGGAAGGTAGTTGGAGGCAGAAATCCATGAACCTACACTCCAGAGAGGCAAAATAGTGCCAGTCATCTTCAGTGAGAAAGGGCTCAGTGAACCTAAAGAGATCCGAACAATGTTACTCTTTTTTGCAGCTCTTCACATTGCTTCCTCCCCACATTTATATTTCAGAGTCCTACATGGACCTGACATGTACCGAAGCCTATGCTGGTCAGTACGTATTTGATCTGAGGAATTGAGAGTGGGATGACAGTTGGTCATGCATAATTCTGATAGTTGAGACCCTAGATGCCTGTGATGGGTAGCAGGAGAGTTGTACAGTAGAGCATCTTGGCAAGAACAAGGTGAGGGAACAAGGGAAAAATAAGCCAGACTGTATGTAGGCTCTCAGGGAAGAAGTCTTGAAGGCATACAGGCGTTGGGACCTCTTAGAAAAGTTAGGAACAGAGAAGAAAGAAGAGAATAGCTTTATACAGTTATATCCTGTCACAAGTGAGGTCCCCTAGGGATCAATACTGGGCCCAATCTTCATAATATCTTCTTTAATATCTTCATAAGTGATCTGGATGATGGGATCAAGTGTACCCTGATGAAGTTACTGATGATACCAAACTGAGTGGGGAAGTGGACGTTTTGGAAGGGAGAGTCAACCTGCAGGAAGACCTGGATAGGCTGGAAGACTGGGCTAACAAGAACCTTATGCAGTTCAACAAGGACAAGTATAAGGTCTTGCACCTGGGAAAACATAATCCAGGAGTGCAACAAAGTCTGGGATCTACCCAGCTGGGGAACAGCTCTGTGGAAAGGGACCTGGGGGTCCTGGTGAACAACAAGCTCAATATGAGTGAACAGTGTGCTGCTGTGGCAAAGAAAGCCAACAGGATGCTGGGTTGCATCAACAAGGGCATCACGATCAGAGATAAAGAAGTCGTTATCCCACTCTACTCAGATTCATAGAATGGTTTGTGTTGGAAGGGACTTCAAAGATCATCTAGTTCCAATCCCCCTGCCACGGGCAGGGACACCTTCCACTGGACCAGGTTGTTCATAGCCCCATCCAACCTGGCCTTGAACACTTCCAGGGAGGGGGCAGCCATGTTGCCTCTGGGCAACCAGTTCCAGTGTCTCACTACCCTCACAGTAAAGAATTTCTTCCTAATATATAATCTAAATCTACCTTCTTACAGTTAAAACCATTACCCCTCGTCCTATCACTCCATGCCCTTGTAATGTGCTTGTCAGGCCACACCTGAAATACTGTGTTCAATTTTGGTCCCCGCTATACAAAAAAGATGTGGACAGGCTGGAGAGGGTCCAGAGAAGGGCCACAAAGATGATAAAAGGACCCAAAAGCCTGCCATATGAGGAAAGGTATTTAGAAGACTTATAGATGTGGTGCTTAGGGACATGGTTTAGTGGTGGACTTGGCAGTGCTAGGTTAACGGTTGGACTTGACGATCTTAAAGGTCTTTTCCAACCAAAACAATTCTATGATTCTATGATTCTAAAGGCTGAGAGAACCAGTTTTTTCCAGCCTTAAGAAAGGAAGGCTTAGGGCAGACCTTATCACCATGTTCCAGTATTTAAAGGGTGGCTACAAAGAAGATAGAGACTCCCTTTTTAAAAGGAGTCACATGGAAAAGACGAGGGGTAACAGGTACAAGTTACTCCTGAGGAGATTCCAGTTGGACACAAGAGGACAATTTTTCACAATGAGAACAATCAGCCATTGGAATAATCTCCCCAGGGAAGCGGTGGATTCCTCAACTTTGTACACTTCTAAGATTCAGCTGGACAGGGTGCTGGGCCATCTTGTCTAGACTGTGCTTTTGCCAAGAAAGATTGAACCAGATCATCCTTGAGGTCCCTTCCAACCTGATATTCTATGATTCTACGATTCTTTGATTCTATGATTCTATGATCCATCCTTGGAGGGAGCTCTTCCCCTCTAACCCCTAACTTCACCTTTGTCCCCTGCCTCCACTGGGACACAGTAAAGCTCAGGGACCAGCAGAGAGAGAGGACACAGCCTCTGCTCACTAGTCTGAAGCCCTGCCAGCTGCAGCCTGTCCTCATGGGCGGTCTGCACTACCTCTCTCCATCCCTGTCCCCACTCCTAGAACTGCTCCTTTAAAACAGGCATTTGCAAAACATTGCTGAAAGCATGTGAATTGTTCTCTCCACACAATATGCCTTAGGGCCAGTAAAGATGAGTTTTCCCATTCTGTAAATAAGGAAATAAAATGAAAATTGTTAAGTGACTTTCTCCAGACCGAAGGAGGAGCCCATACTGGAGCTTGGAAGAGATGGTGAAATCACACAGTGCTTTCATCCCAGGATGAATCCTTTCTGAAAGACCCACATGTCTTGTGAGGCTCTTCTGCTCAGGAAAGGGCAATCATAGCTTCGGCCAAAGAGACAGAAGTGTTGTGTGACATTTCTCTTAGTACTGAGGTCTCAAACCTCTTCAGGTTGTCTGAAAAATATCTGGACATGACTTAAAAACAAAGGGAGCTCTGCTTCTCACAGAACAGAAAATCCAGCCCCAGACACCCCGAGAGAGGCCATGAACTAAATGTGGTCTTGAGGGGAAACAATTACAGGTTTTTAATTTAAGTTTTTTCTTTTACCAGATCCCAAAATACTGGTTTAAGGTTGATAAATTGGAGATTAGAACATACAGAGTTTTCAACAAATTCAGTCACCATATATTGAAGGATTTTTTTAAATAGAGAATTAAATGCATTTTTAGAAAATATGTAATGTCTTAGAGACACTCTGGAGTTGGAACAAAACATGTTTTCTTTATTTAAAATGTAATTTTTATGGATGCATTAGACTTGGAGCCAGAGAAAACATTTTTAACTGCTGAGGTTTTACAGCCACTCTAGGATTAGGAAAGAAAGCTGAAAAAATATTCTGCCTGGCAGATTTTTTAACACTTCGTTTAAAAGTAAAATAAAAAATATTGTAACCCTTCCACCTGTACTGTAGTTCATCCAAGTGAAAGAGATACATTTCATTCCATCCCTCCCTGCTGCAATGAGCCCAAATTTGGGACAACTTGTCTTGTGTGAAAAGAAGGGGCTACCTCCAGGCTGAGGACCACAGCAGAAGCATTGGAGCCAGTCCTTGGCCCACAACAGTGGGGAGTCTCTTTGCTTAACTGTAAGCCTCAGTTTCTTGTGTATAAAATGGAGAGAAAATGTCCTTCCTTCTTCTTGATTCATTTAGGTGTGTTGGGAAGCAATTTGGGCTGTCACTATATCTTGTTTGTATAATGTTTTTTGCAAAGAAACCTTCAGAGATATACCTACTTTTTGGCATAATTCAAGGCAATTGATGGCAGTCTGAAAGTCTGCTTTTGAAGACTAAAATGTGATTTTTTGTTTGCTTAATCAAGTAAATAAAAAGGCATATCTTGATGTGTTAAAACTAAACAGTTCCCCTCTCCAACGAAAGTGTTACCCCCAGGAAAGGACCTAAGTAAGGTCTTGAGCAAACAGAATCTCCCAAACATCAGTGTGTTGGGAAATCACAGGGCCTGACACGGTGCTTCATGCATTGCTAAGAGAGAAACATATGCCAGACTCATGTGTAACACAGTATCTGATGAGTTAGAGCTAGAAGAGGCTTTCTATCCACATTTCTATCCACTTTTTTTTCATGTTGACATTCTTGCACGTGGAACCTGCAGATCTGTGTGTGAGAGCAGATCGTACTCATGAACATACCCAATATGAAAAGGCAGAGGAACATGCTTTTTGTTTACATGCCCAAAGAGACTAATCTACTCAGATGAATAATGGTATGCTGTTCTCCCTCGCTCATGAGGACTTGTCCTGAAGTACTTGATCTTCACGTGTGGTAAATCAGAAGACTGGCATATGCTCCTGCACTGTGTTCGATGCAGGGTGGCTGAGGTTTGATTTCTGCACAGAGTTCTTAGAGGCACTTTCTTTGAAATGTGAGTGCTCCTGAGCTGGGTTTTTTTATCTGTAGCACAGGGCAAAAGGCCATACTCAGTATGATTGTATAGCCCACAGAAGCAAAGAAAATATGGCTGAAAAAGAGCAGGAAAGGTCATCTAATCCACTCCCTTGCTTCATGGGAAGATCAATGTTATCAAATTAACACCTCACTTGACTCTATCTGAAAACAAAAAATAGTTATGTGTAAGGATGATAAAATTTTTTCTCTTTCAACTGTAGAACTGACTTCTGAGAGGTGGTACAGCCCACAAACCCCCCAGATTTGAGGTCCACAGTAAGACATGAGGTAGTTCTTTCATTTTTGTATGTTTCCATCTTGCACTTTCTACACTGCAGGCAGTGCTGATCTCCTAGTCTCGTCCTAGGTCATATGTAGATCACTCTTAAAATCAGTAATGAAGATTTGGTTTGTTTTATCTCCAGTCATTAATCTGGAACTATAGACCGTGTGCTGAATTCATAGTACAGCCTTTTGTAAAATACCTGGAGATGCCTTTGCATGATGAGGTGCCAGACAACTTTGGTGCGATATAGCTAGATGTGTAGAAGTTGTCAGTCTGCACATGTTTGCGAAGAGGACGCTTATTTTCAGACATTAGTTCGTTAAGTGAAAGTTTGCCATTTTGAAAAAAAAAAGGAGAGAAAGCAATGGGCTATCATACACATTTTTATTCACACGCAAAACGTTCCTTTTGTTAATCCTAAGTGTGCCCGTGGAGTCGATTATTCCAAATTCTCTTGCATGGTCAAAAATGCCTCATTGCTACTACAGGACTTAGCCTCCAAATTTAGAGGAAAATTAAAAACACTAACAACAAGCCCTTGGTTGTGGTAGGAAAGAAAGCAAGTGACGAAAAGAAAATCCTCTGACAATGTCAGCATCAAGTGCCTGAATCCAGGGTTACATTTCAAAGATCAGCTCTTATCAGCTCTGAGGAGCTGTTCTGCAGGGGTGCTTTAAGAGACAACCATAACTGCCAAACAAATGCTCATCCCCTAATGCACATGATTAGGGGTACAGATAGACCAGGGAAAGAAATGAAGCAGCTACACATACAGTTTAGGAGAGATGGATAATTTAAGGAATGAGAGGAAGGTGAGGGTAAAGGACACATCCAGATGGGTAACAATCTTTAAAATCATGGAAAAGAATGGAATACAGAACAGCAAGCCACTGGAAAGATTTACTGAGACTGAAGACAACCAGAGCAACTAAAGGTGTATGGTTTTCTCAGCAGAATTTTTAGAGAATGGTGAGAAGAGGGTGAGGTTCATTGTGGGAGCACCAGGGAAAATGGGAGACCCATGGGTTTCACTTAAAATATGGCTGCTGCCCTGACCGAAGACCTGCTGCAAAAGCTGAACCCAGGATCTAGAGGAAATGTCAGCCTGGATCATGGAGATGCTGTAAGTAGTTTTTAGGAAAAAAAAAAATGAAAATTTATAGGCAACAATGTGTGAGAAAAGAAGGGAGACAGGGATTTAAAAGCAGCAGCAGTGAAGGGACAAGGGCAGTGTACTTTTGGGGCTACATATGAATGCTGTCTCCTTTGCAGTTTAAGTGCCAGAACTGCTCAGCTTTGCTTCATGGTTCTCACACCTATTCTGCTCATGAGACACTTTAATATCACCAGATGTAACCCAGATGGTACGTATTAATTTATATATGGATGCTGGAAAATACATATATACTTTCCATTTGAAGTCTTTTAAGTATGATTTTTATATTCATTTGAAAATTGTTCATTTTTATTTGAGCCATAAGGCAGCCAAAATACAGCTCCCAGGTGAATGAACATTTATCTCTTCCACCCTGAATGATTCCAGGTTTCTGTGAGACTACTTTTGAAGGTGTACGTTCATTTCATTTCAGAAATGAGTCTTATTGGCTCAACAACAATGTGTTACTGTCAAGCGTCCGTTATTATGCTGAATAGAAATGCTGGGGAGATAAATTTAGAACATCTTTCATCTCATTTTCAATATTAACAACTGTTCCATAGACTTGCCAGCAGACCCAAGTGTGTGACAAAGTAGAATGCCTCGATTTAAACACTTAATTATTTTCCTGTGTCAAACTTGATTTAATAAGTAATGATAATTGGAGTCGGACATGATCTTTAGATAAGCAATTGAGCTTGCTCATCCAACAGAGCAGGAAGAAGAAGTCGTGGTGGTGTTTGTCATAATAATCTATGCAACATAAACACCGGTATTTAATCCAGTGTTTGGAATCACTGAGAAAAGGTGATGCAAAAAAAAAATACAACTACAGGCAGAATATCAAAACAGTATTAAAGAACAAACTATGCCTCTCGGTTGGTAGTTCCTGGCTCCTTCCATCCCTCCACCCCATTTCTTGTCCTCTGTTTCCACCCCAAAGTGGACACTATTACTGCAATTGCATTTTCTAGGCTCAAAACTGGAATCCTAAGTGCTGTGTTTCTGCCAGAGGTGGACCTTTTTGCCCGGAGAGCAACAAGGAGTAAGTAAGCACCTAAAAATGCCAATAAATAAAAAAATAGATTCATTTTTTAAGCACTGCCCCACAGGGTAGTCTACTATTATTTCTGTTGTGTGAAAGCGTGTAACGGAAATGAAGATAAAGCCAAAACCTGATCTTTGTACCCTTGAGAACAAATGGAAAAGGTATTTTCAGGCCAGTCTGGTGCATCTGGTCAATAATACGCATTATGCCATGAGACTAGAGAAAACCTTTTCCTGGGAGGACCACATTTCCATCAGCGGAGCAGACAGTTGGGGTGGTGCAAGGGTGGAAGGTAATCTTCAGTGCATGTGTCTGAAATGATCAGTGTGGGATGCTCGTTCCACCTGCTTCTCTCCCAAAGTCCCTCAAACCTCAGACCTACCCCCTTCCTTCCCACCAGCCCATTCGAAGTTGCTTCACTCCTACCAGCTCCTCTCCCACAGCTAGTCCATGCTTGCCAAAGCTAGTTAGTTCTCTTTTCATAGCTAGTAGGTGCAAATTTCCACTCTTATGTACGGCAATGCCAGACAAACAAAACATATTCAAAAAACAATAAGCTGTGCATGTGCTTAACATGATTGCATTAGAATAAACAATGCAATGACAAATAATTCCTCTTAGTTCAGGACGGAAAGCACCACCAATTCTAGACTTTAGGCCGAAACTTTTCCTACAGGTGTATTGTTCTGTCATTATCTGGTGTAAAGTTATTATTTACCTTGAACAATTTGCTGTTGGCTGCTGTCAGAGAACAGTCACTGGATTAGATGGATTGTTGGTCTGATGAGATAGGACTGTGTCTTTACTCCATCCCGTCCATCCCCTAAGTAATCTCCGACTTCCCATAAGTCCACTGCTAATTCCAGCTGTTATTCTCCAAGTTCTTTCTGATTGATGTCATTCAGTATTTACAGCACCCTTTTGGTAATGCCAAACTCCAGCACAATATTTCAGGTATATTCATAAGGTATAGTCACATCTGGAGAAAGTACCAAGGGACTTCCCAGCAGCAGACAATTAATGACTATGAGCAGGACTGTAAGGTATCCTGCAGTAGCAATGGCACACATTTTCCAGCAATCACTGCCCAATGCTTTGGAAATAAACACTCTTGTGTTATGCTGCTGCCTGTTAAATATCTTGGCATTTATCTCACAGCAGAGACCACCCACCTGTGCCAGGGTTCTGTTCCATTGACAATGTCTCTTAATGGCATTGTTGTTTAAATAAACAAGACAAGATAATTAAGAGATAATGACAAAGAAATAGGATATTAGTGATAAAGGGTGGTAGATCCCTCTTCCACTCTAACTTCGCTATCTAGAGCAGCCCAGACTCTCTGCCTGCATTAAATTTCTCATCAACATTTTGAGTTTTGAAAGGGGCTTTTTGTCCTTGCTGTTTGTCTGAATTAAATCAGTAAAAGTGAAAAAGTCTGGAAGAAGAGCTCATGACTGGGAATCTGAGAGGATTGGGTGATGCAAAGGTTTTGGAAATGTAGAGGGATGGACCTGTGGCACAAAGGAAAGTGATTCTGTGTGGAGAATGACCCAGCAGAAGCAGCTGCCTGTTTGCTGGTCCTGATAGTCTGGTACAGGTCTGAGTGTTCCATTCCTGCTCCTGACCAAATCTGTTCAGCCATGCAGCCTCTTTTAAGGGCAGGAACGTCTCCCTGCTGATGCCAGCTACCCGGGCTGCAGCTCCACACATGCCTTTTTGGTGTTTCAGCTCAGACTTTTCCTTGTTATTCTCCCATTCTGAGGGCTAATAAAAAAGGCTGCAATCATCCTTTGACCAATCTGTTAGGCAAAAATTAACTGAAGTGGGATATTCAGCTATTCAGAGCTAGGAATAAAGAAATTTTAAAGTGTATTCCTGCGCTTGGGACACTAATGAAATAGATCAGTGGTCCTTTCCATTCGTTACATTGTTTCCTCAACACACACTGTGTGCTAACACACAGAGGTACAAATCCCAAAAGATTTGATATGTAGAAGTAGTCTGGGAGTATTTTTTCTGACTCAGCTTACTAAGAAACCATGAAGACTGCAGACTGGTGGATCTTATTGATCGTCTGAGATTTTTGATTTATTTCAGTACTTAATTGTGTATATAGTTGACAGTGACCAGTTCTGCATACCATGATGCTATTGATTTCATGGTATCAGAACAGGTTATTCTTTCAGAAACACATAGCTAAAAGCCAAGCGTATGAACTTCTGCTGAGGTAAGAGTGGTAGTGAAAGGAAAGAGAAGTTCCTCTGAACTTCTTTGAAGTTCCTGTTCTCTCTCCTGGCTTCCAGCTTGTCTGAATGCTTTGCTTCAAAGACTAAAGCAGTATCATAACAGATTTGCTTCCAATTGTCTCAGTCCAAACATCTTTCCTGCTGGTTATTGATATTGATCTGACAAGCTCCATAAGAGGTTTTCAGGGCATCCTTAAAGCACTTGTGTTGGTCTCAAAACTGTTCAAGCCAGCTGAATGTAAAAAACCACCACGCAGCCTTTGAGCCTGATTTTGTGTCTATCCTACAACAGATTACACCACCAAGAAAGTTTTAATAGTGGGAATAAAAAGTGAATTTGTGAGACAGAAATGCAGTGTTTGCTGCACAGTCGTGTCTGCTTATATGCTGAGTCAGCAGCCACGATGGACTTGAAGGACTGGCTCTGTAGTCTTGTTAGATACTCAGACATCGAAGACGAGCAGAAACGTCCAGCAATCTCACTAAGTGCTGGTTTCTTCCATTATTGTGTATTGCTTTACAGTCAATCAAAGGAGGGGTTAATTTTGGAAATGAAGGAAGTATGGGAAAGATTGCTTCTTATAGTGGGATATCTACCAAGACACACACACTCATCGACAATTTCAATCCTGCTTCTGATATCTGTGGCAGTGGCTTGTGTAAGGCTGGCCTGGAGCAGGTTGAAGAATGACTGCTGGCTTTAAAATATTTTTAGTAAGAATGAAGTACTTACATGATGCTACAGAGATATTAGGAAATTCTGTAGGTCTTTTGAGCTTTGACATTGATTTTTTTATTAACTAACCATTATCTTCATGGTAACAGACTAAATAGTTAGACTGATGAACGGGTAGCTTTTATAAGGCCTGGGCTTGTGTTAGAGAGGTAAATTACACTGCAGCTCAGGAAAGATTGAATTGTGTAATATTTCCATATAGCAAACTAGGAAGATGGTTTATTGACACTGAGGAATTTATCAAATCAGTACAACAGTTCAATGGCAGAACCGAACCTGAAACCTGCATCCTTCAGATTCTAGGGACAACACATTGTTAGCATAGCCTGTTTAGATTGTTCTTTAAAGGATAATGATTACGATAGCTGTTTCAGGCACTTTGGTCAGAGAAAATGAGCATACATAGTATATGGATCACTGGTACCTATATGACACATAGAATCAATCACAGAATCAATCAAGTTGGAAGAGACCTCTGGGATCATCGAGTCCAATCATTGCCCTGACCACCACCATGTCAACTAGACCATGGCACTAAGTACCATGTCCAGTCTTTTCTTAAACACATCCAGAGATGGTGACTCCACCACCTCCCTGGGCAGCCCGTTCCAGTGTCTAATGACCCTTTCTGAGAAGAAATTCTTCCTAATGTCCAATCTGAACCTCCCCTGGTGAAGCTTGAGGCTATGTCCTCTTGTCCTATCGCTAGTTGCCCGGGAGAAGAGGTCGACTCCCACTCCACTACAACCTCCCTTCAGGTAGTTGTAGTCTGCAACTTCATATTTGTGTGAACTGAAAATAACAGGCAAAGAACATTTACAAAAATACAGCATTACAGTATGCCACAAAGCTGCCTACACCAGCACTGCTTTCATGAAGAAGGCCCTGATAGACAAGTGCCCGCTCCTGTGATTTTTTTATTTTTTGTAATAGAAATAGTATTTTTGTCATTTCATATTCATATGTTTGATTCTGGTTTGCATTTTGAAGTCATTCACAGGCAAAGACATGGGTTCATTTTATTCATGGGAATGGGAACTTGCTATGCCCCCATCCCCCAGGAAATCTCCTGGAATAATAGAGGTATTGAGATTTAAAATAAGTGTTGAGCGCCTGATCAATTAACTATGCTACTATTAGAAAGAAACAAAGAAAATACAAATAAAATGGAAGCTTATTTGCATCTGATTTACATTATCCTTGTAAGCATTGATTCCATTTTTATTTCATTCCTCCTAATATTATTCAGATTGCAGACTGTAACCTTGCTGCACATTTACAGCTGAGTTTCATTGTTCATTTAATCATCTCAGGTGTTACTGAAATAGGGAACACTGCTGCTTGAAAGATTTTCCCTGCGGTTCATGGGAGCTGCTTGCATCCTGAGGCTGGAGGAGGGGGCCTGCAGATACACTCTGGCAGTGCAGCTCTGAATTTTGATGATCATCTGTTGAAAAATCACATGGGCCATCCTGTGTCAAGACCGTCATTGCTGTCTCCTCCTTTTAGTCAGCAATTCGTCTTCAAGCTTGCTACTCAGGTTATGTCTTTTTCTTCTTCCTCCTTAAACCCTTGTTTCAGCTTAAATATTTGCAGTGGCATATATTTACCTCTCCCTCATTCCTCTTACAAGCAGGAAAAAACACATAGTGTCAACACTGTGCAGATATGATTTAACCGAGCAAATTATTTCAGTGAGTTTGATGGTGAGTTACGAAATCTATGTGGTAAGCTCACAACATAAGAGAATTCTTTGATAAACATAGTAACTGGAATTTACCAAGTATCCTCGTCCAGGATTGTTTTTCTTTCTGTTTTCTAGACCATTGCTTTCTCTGGTTCAGAGACCCAAAAAGTTAAGAGTCTTAGGCATAGACGGTAGTATCCATGATTTGAAATTCTGTTTTAATTAATATTTTATAATGTTTGCTTAAAATCTACTGTGTCTGCAAGCAACCTCGCCTGTAAAATTATTTACCATTGAATATTTGCTGAAAGAAAACACAAAAAGCATTATCGCGTTCTAAGTTAATTTGTTTAAAAATTTAAACAAATAGCAGTGAAAAATGTTTTGAAAACTTTGTTTAGCTGTAGCCTGTTTCTATTGACATAGACCTACAAGAATCTCCTGTCTGGGAGCTCTGAACTGATGTTTCCATTTGAATTCTTCAAATCAAGGGTTTTTTTCCCTTTTGACAGGCAAAATTGTGCTTGGATGCTTGTGTGATGGCATCATAATAAACGAATGAATAAATAAAAATGTAAAAATTTCCCCTCAGACAACAGTTTTGCTGATTTTAATGCTGGAAGTGAGGGTTAAGTGCTATGTGACAGAAACTGTACTAGCTGTTGCAAAAGGAGCAGCTCATTTTGATCAGCAGCAAAACATTTGCTTTCGAATCTTGAGACTCCAGTCCCAGCTGGAGCCACAACCTTTCCCCTATAATTAATTTTTGTGTGCTGTAGTCCATTAGAGAAGAGAGTGACAGCCTCTGGACACAGATTACTGTCTTATGTATGGCCCAAAGGAACATTATGGTCTTAATTAAAGGTGGCTCAGTATGTCAGCCATTGCAATAGTTTGAGCATTTTTAATACTGTGTCAGTATCTAACCACCTTAAAAGAATTCTGGTAGCAAGCAAACTAAGTAATTTAAAGGCAGCTCATGTTCTCTGTAAGTTTTGCAGGACTGCTATTGGGAATACTTGATAATTTATGAAGGCTTACACCACCAAATTAATTACATTTTCCTGATGCCACATGTCTTTTTCATACAAGCTAGCTCTGAATTATAAGTAACAATATTGTCTTTGTTCATTCCTTCAGTACAGGAGACATCTTACTAATAACACCGGTAGAATTCAGTTGCTGTATTTTAGAATTTTAGAAGTGTCATTTATTAAAGCATTGCTACATTTAAGGTGGTATGTGCTCCTCTAATATTAACCCTAATTTCTGCTGTACGTATTACTGAATCTCAGTTTTGAGCCTTCGGCATAGATTTGATTTGGGAGCATTTGTTATACGGGTTGGAAAAAATAAGTTTGCAGTAACTGGCCAATGCAAACTTGCTGTGGTATGCAGGAGATAGAAAGCCACATACTCCACTGTTTTTTGTGGGAAAGAGGTTATAGTACAAGCTTCTGTTCTGACAGACAAAAACTCCTAGGAGTCCTTACCATAGGTAGCTCATTGTTTTCTGTTGTCAGTGGGCTTCCTCTGAGGCCCTTCAGGCTTGACTCATGCTTGGGTTTTGCATAGCAGACACTTCTTGGAAAGTCTGCCAAAAACATTCCTAATGAGGTTGGCTTAGAAAGAATGAATATTTTTCCATTGTTTTTTTTTTAATTAAAATAAAATCTGTGTGAATAGATGGTACATAAATACAGGTAACCCCTGAACTTTCAATTAGTAAGGAGAGAAATAAATGGAACGTCTATTTTCTTGACTAACATTTTAGAATATTAAAGCTCTCTTTTGTGTTCCTTCCACTTTTTTTCTGATTTGTATGAAGATGATAGAAGAGAATCTAGGGCTGCTTTTGGAATCTTTTTCAAGAGAGTGATTAGTACTACAAGACATACTTGCATGATATACTATTACTTAAAATGAATATTGTATTTGAGGTAAAATTCCAGGAGGATAATTTTTCACAGGAAATCTCACTTTTCTTCAGTTTCTTTGAATTCTGAAGTTTGGTCCATGAAAGAAACCTTGCTGTTGTGAAGTTTCAGCAGACTCAGGGGAAATCAATGGGCTGGTACCATTTAAGCTCAGACTTGAAACATAAAGAAAAAACTGCTTCCATCCAGCAAAGAGCAGAAGTAAGAAAGGAAGAAAATCGCTCTGTCTGTCCTCATCCATTTAAAGAAATAAAGAATTTCAAAGCTCATTGAATTGTGCAAATAACATCATTCTAAGGTGATTTATTTTATTCTCCAAACAAACAAATATGCCACAGCCCCAGTCAGAATCGAAAATGAAATAAGGAAAATTAAATGCAAATAAACCCTCTTAATGTAACATTAAGGGCTAGATCTTGGCAAACCATTGGCACTCAGAATGTGTTTTGATGTTAGGCCTTTTCAGAGTGGGCCCCAAAGCAGCAGATCCCAAAGCTAATTACAGTCTGGTTATTTTCTATTTTCACTTGTCAGTGTTGGGTGGCCCCATTGCTGTAAAAATCTGTAGAAACCACGATGTTTAAGAATTTGTATTAAACTCCATAACATTATTAGTAGGCTTAATGTAGATCACATGAGTGTTTTCAGAACCTGCACATGAACACTACTAACCATTTGAGTTTTTGCAGTTATTTATACTTCAATTTTTCATCAAAAAAACAACACACCCATTCCCAAACCAGCTTTATTTCAGTCCATGTTGAAGTCAACTTTGAAAGGCAAGGCAGGGTGTAGGAAAGTCATGTCCTCTTTCAGCTTTTTCTCTTGGAGGAAGTTGGCAGGTTCTTATGGGGACATGGAGAAGTAGGAGTCAGAAGAATGGATGGTTTGAGGAATGAATCAGGAATGCTGAAAAGTTTGCTGGTATGGGAGGCCTGGAATTTGATTATATTGGAGGTGGAGCATGGTTTAGGTGGGAAGATAAGCCAAGAACGAGAGAACAAACTAACACTGGAAAAAGTCAGTGGGATCACAAGAGTTCTGCCAGAAATGTTTTCTCAAAACCATGCAAGACTGGAGGAACCAAATATAGGGATAAATCAGGTCTGACATTAGCAGTGCTGACCAGTAGTGGAAAAGGGGGTAAATGAGGGAGAAAACCAAACCCATATAATGGAAGGAAAAGCAGGGAACAGAGATAATGAGTTCAGCTTGCTGATGCTGACTAACTAATGTTCACCCAAAGGCCAAGTTGTAGGATATTGATGGTTGACAGTGAAAGAGACTGGATCATGGTTGAATGCATGATTGAATACGTAGTAAGGACAGATAGTGGAGAGAGGGATATGGAGGGTTCAAGAAAGATAAGGAGTTCCTGGAGAGAGTCCAGCAGAGGGCTACAAAGATGATCAGAGGACTGGAGCAGCTCTCTTATGAGGAGAGGCTGAGGGAGCTGTGTCTGTTTAACCTGGAGAAGACTGAGGGGGGATCTTACAAATATCTTAGGGGTGGGTGTCAAGAGGATGGGGCCAGACTCTTCTCAGTAGTACCCAGTGACAGGCCAAGGGGCAATGGGCACAAACTGAAACATGGGAAGTTCCATCTAAATATGAGGAAAAACTTCCTTACTTTGAGAGTGACAGAGCACTGGAAAAGGCTGCCCAGGGAGGGTGTGGAGTCTCCTTCTCTGGAGATATTCAAAACCTGCCTGGACGCGACCCTGTGCAACATGCTCTAGGTGAATCTGCTTTGGCAGGCGGTTGGACTAGATGATCTCCAGAGGTCCCTTCCAACCCTAACCATTCTGTGATTCTGTGAGGGGTTAGCTGGCAAGTCAGTGATAGAGATACCCAGGAGAAGTCAAATATTGCATGATTCTGGAGGTGAGAGAAGAGATGGAAATATATAGGAAAGCTGAGTGAAAGACAGTCTTGCACCACGGCCATAGCTGGAATCAGTTGCTGTATAGACAGGGAAAAAGACAACTGCACTCACTATCAGCTACCATTTTAATCTGAAGTGTTTGACCCACAACAAGAGGTGTTATGACAGGGTCTCACACCCTTTTGTTCTCCTGCTAGATTCTTAATCCACAGGGTGACCAATGTAAAAGGGAGCTCTTGGTAATGGAAACACTGAAAAGATAGATATGTTTAAGCAAAAACATCAAGACATCTGTGAGAATCAGTAACTTGGGGTGATGAAGTTGGGAGGGGGAAGGAGGCGAGAGAAGGGGGTTAAGCTAGAAATGAGGGTGTGAAAATTAGGGTAGAAAAGGTGGAAAGGATGGAGATGTTAGGATTAAGTCCAGAAGGTGAAGAAGAGCAGGTGTTGGAGTGAATTCTGTGTTTGCTTTGATGTGAAGAGCAGTAGTGCTAGGAGAGAGGAGGGAGGAAAAGTCCCCTGGAGCTAACAGGAACATGACAAAGGTGTGATGAATGAGCAAATGGAGCTGTAGGATGCAGAGGACAAAAATGAGCAGGACAAAATTTTGCAAAATAGGAATGGGGTGAAAAGAGCGTATTTCAACACAGTTATTGGGAAGTATAACAGAGAAAAACCCAAACAGTACCATTGGAACATGCTGGAGGATCTTGCATCCTCTTCCTAGAGGGCAGTGAAAATGTTATTGGACAATGACACTACAGAATCAGTGCAGGAGAAATAATCTTGGAGCTAGAAGCTCTTCAGCACTTAGACTTAACACTTCTCCTGGTGAGGTCTTCTGCTCTGGTATTTTCCTTTCTGCTGCGCTATGGAGCCATGCTCCACTTTTCAGCTATATCAGTGACAAGAGTATTAAAGGCCAAGCTCCAAATATTAGTGATTCTGCAGAGAAGACCATGCTGAACTAATGGTGAATTACATTTTCTGCTGCATTTAGTCTTCAGCTCTGAATATTGTTTGGTCATCTTCACATTATGTTAAGTGCAATGGATGCTGAAGGCCTTCCAGGTAGTGACATCTGGTTGTGTTACTTTACAGTACAAAAAATGCCTCAAGGAACTAAGCCTCAGGTAGTTCAGCATCTGTTTCAGATTGTTTCAAGAGATGGTACAGTCCTTGTAAGCTAGCCCATGAAGAATACTTACATGAGCTTTGACAACAGCAACATTTTTCTGCAGCACGCAGTTAGAAGTTTATTTTTTTAAGGTTTTGTTTGTGCTCTGAAATGTAAATCCATTTGAAAGTGGCTGGTAAAATCTATGTTAACTGAGCATCAATAATACTGTAAATACTTGCAAGGGCAAAAGTATATTCAACAACACTTCACACAGCCAAGACTGTTTAGCTAGGATGGTACTGAAGGAGTTTTGTCCCTATCTATCTCTGCTTAAAACTAAAGGAAATCCAGGTCTTTGTCAGCCCATTCAGGAGTTCGCCATCCGTTCTCACCCTCTGTCTTCTGCTAGCTACAATGTCCTTTGGTTTCTCTGTCACTAATAGCAAAATTCTCTGTAACAGTTGCACAGCAGGCAATAACTCTAATCAAAATCTTCTCAGAAGACAAAGAACATTTGATTTCTGACCAAAAATGAAGTTCTCCATCTTTTGATCTGTCTTGAGTCAATGACTCCTGAGTTTATACAGCCTTAATGCAGATTGTTTTATTTTGAACTAAACCTGAAATCTGACAAACTGGAAATAACACCAGCTAAATAGTATTGTAACTTTTTAGTGATACAAATATAAATTGACAACAAATGGTTGCCCTAAGCCAGGGTGTATTAACTGGGGACCACAAGGTGGTGCTGCTATAATTGGCCTGGTTTTAGTCTAGCTCGGCTCAACAAACAAGAAAATACTTTGCCTTCTCTCCTAAAGAGGCAATGAAAAATGACTCAACATGAATCAGTTACTCTGTTGTTCCCCAACACATTTACAGCGGTGTGGAATTTGTTTTCAAGGTGTCAGGATGACAAACAGAGCTACATCCTCTTGTTTTCTCTCCTTCAGCATCTCCAGTGGTTGGGCAACTCTACCTTGTGGGAGTTTCTTCATAAAATATACTTATATTGCAAGAAATTTTCTGCCATAGAATGTGTTAAGGAAGAAAATTCTTGATGATGGCATATCCAGACACAACACTGCAGCCAGGTCTGTGCATACACCAAGAGATGCTGCCTTAAATTTAATAAATGAAACACCCTCCACTTGTAATTGTTTGAAAGGAATGGACAGAATGGTTGGGTATTTGCCAGCCACATCAAGGTGTGAATAATTCTCCCAGCTCTATATGTGTTCGTTGCAGCCCTCCTCAGGGCCATTAAGTATTTGGGATCCAGAGCTGCTCCCTAAGAAAATAAACTTTGTAGCAAAAGTCTCCAAGGATGATTGTAAAGGTCTTCTGATGCATCTTACTGGGAAGCCTAGGAGGTAATTGCACATACCTGCCCCCGCACTGAGTTTACATTCCTCCACCCACTGCCCCTGCCCGCTGGGTGCACCAGTGGATATATGTAGGTCCACATGAGCAGGAGGCTGCTGTGCTGATTTAAAAATTCCCCCTGTTCCCTCATGCCCGCTTTTCTCTGTCAGGGCTGCTGTGCTACAGCGGGAGGGAGCACGTGCCTGAGCCTCAGGACCACCAGTCCCTGCAGTTGGCACGCTAAAATGCCAGCAAAGGTGACTTTGAGGAGTGGCTGAGGGCAGTGCTTGGGGGTGTTCATTGGCACGTGTTCCCTTCTGCCATCTCTGCTGTGGGGCGATGACTGCTGGCAGATGACTGTGAGCACCTAGGAGCTTTAAAATGTCCCGGAAAATTCCCTACGTGTTTTTTTGTCAGTCTTTGCATTGTGCTGCCCTCATTAGTTTCCCTGTATTGTTTGTCCTTGTCCAAGACAAACTGTTGAATGAAAGGCACATCTTTTGTGGTAATAATAACATTAATCTCTGCTGGTTTATGACTTCATTTTTCTATCTATTAGCAAAAGATGACAGCAAAAAGGTGTGTGCAGGAGCACCTTAAATAGATCCGTAATAAGAATGTTGTTGTTGCAGTGAACTCAATAAATAGCCTGTTGGCTGCAATGAAAGAGGAGCTTAGAATAAACTGTACTGAGAAATAACATGGATATATCCCTATCAACCACGAAGGAATCAGGAGGGGCAAAGAAGTAGAATCAGCTTTTATCATGGAACTAAAATGTAGTTGTTTTGAGCACACTCACACACATGCATGGTAGTAGTTTATTCTTTCTTTATTTATTGCATTTTCACCAGGGAGTACTGCTAAAATGTTAGGAGAGATGGTTCTTGAAATATTATACAATTTATCTGGAAGCAGAATGAACTCGATGTGTTGTTATATAGTCTGGGTTTGTGTAAATATGTTCCTGGTTTAGCACACTGAAAAGACTGATGTTGAGTTGATACATACACACACTGGCTTCTTCACAACTGTTTAAGTTGTCCCCTCTCAGTTTGCTCTGCAGACTTCCATGAACATTGAGATTTATGTTGCCTCCCTCATCATGCCAGTGCTGTTGGTTGGGCTTGTGATGCTGAAGGAAGTGGTTTGGTTTTGCTGGGTCTACAGGAATAGCGTTTTAGGAGAACTCCTTTAAGTGGGAACAACCTCCTTTTCAAGTCTCACATGTGATCTGAGCCTTAGAGAGATGCTGCAATGGACATGGAGATATTAAGCAATTCAGCAAAGCCTTTGTGATAAAACAGAAGGAGGCCTTTTGGTCTCCTAGATTCTGGCATTGCTTTTTAAGTTAAATTGGTGTGGCATAGATTACTGCTGGCTACTCCCCACACAACATACTACTTGCATGGATTGCACACAAGGATTTCAAGAAGGAAGAGCAAGTATTTCTGCGAGCCTCTGTTTTGTGGTCAAAAAATGTACCTCTTTACCTTTAAACTATTTGTACTCAAGTTGGGTGGATCACGTGTGAGTAGCTTGTTGTTTCTAAACTTCTTACCACTCCTTTCTAAAAGAAAAAACTACTCCTCCATTAATTGGTTTCTGTAGTTGTATTATTTCTTTTTGCTCTTTCCTGTAACCCTTTTTCCCCACAATTTACCATCAGTTTATCTAGAAGGCTGCTGGCAACCTGCAGCACAAATAACTCAAGTCCATATGGAGTTCTACCTTGTCTGTCGTCAATGGTAAAGAAGTGTTTGAGAAAAAAGTTAAATGCCAGTACCGGTGTTTTTTCTCTGTAAATGTCCAACATGAGAAGCTCAGAGCACAGCAGGTTTACTGAGAACTCTCTGACAGGCTTTATGAAAATATGCTCTTATATTATTATTTCTGGTTGCTGGTCTGTGGGCAGTTCTGAAGAGGCTCATTGATCTCCACCACATCAGCCCAGTCTCTGTTGGGTGCAGAGCCTTACTGACATGCCTCAGTATCCTCTTTGCTGTGGCACCATCACTCAGGCAATCCTAATTTCTGTTTCTTTAGTGCGTTCTCTTCATAAAGTAATAATCTGTGCTTTCAAATGTGCAGGCATAATCAGCTGTACACTGACATTACCAGCATTCTTTGGATGGGAGGTTAAGAATGTGGCTTGTGGCATTTGGGCATTCCTGGGGCTGCTGGCCAGGCTGGCCTGTGCCTGGTAGCACAGTGCAACATGGCTACTGGGTTGGTGAAGAAGTGCCTATGCTTGGTGACCTCCCCAGTCTTCTGCATCCTTCTCTACCATATTGTTTCTGCCCCTCAGCCAGGCATCATGCATGTGCTGGAATTGGCATGTGAAAAGAGGAAGACCTCTGCCAGCTAGATGCTGTTTGTGTCCTTGGGAAAACTCACCGCCAGCCTTAAGCGTTGACCAAGAGCATTGTCATTTCAGAATTACTCCTCATACATTGATCTCTGGTGGGCTTGGCACCACACAAACCCTCCTTTCTGAGTGGTTCTCACTTTTGCTTCTTCTCTGCACTTGGGCAGAGAAGGTTTTCTTTCTCTTACTGGCTAGAGGAGGTGAGGTCAGAAGGAGAAAGAGCTTGGGTGGCCGAGACACAGGTGGTGAAAGAGCTGGGAAGGGTCTCCAGATGGCTGACGTAAGGGTTCATAAAATGGTGAGGGCCCAACCCTCACCATTCCTTTAAACCTAAATGTTTGTATGTGTTACCAAACTATCATGTAAAACTATATAAATGTTTTCACATGTTGAACTACAGATTAACTGTGGTGCTTATGATGATAATTAAAACCACAAACACAACATATTGTGAAAAATACCACATGCACATTTAATTATGATTCAAATTTCCAGGCGTGGAGTCAGGGAAAGGAATTACTGGGTGCCTCTTGAAAGCTGCTCTTTGTATTCAGCAAATCTTAGGCAATGCTGAGTATCTTGCAGGACTGGACGTCTTTATTTGTAGAATTTGGAGAAGATCTTTCATTATTTCTGGAGTTACTGTTTAGATCTGGAATGTTTTGAACTACTTTTTAAAATGAAAGAAACGGACACATAGGGGTTTGATATGATTGGTATATAATATTTCAGATCAAATACCTAGGAAAAAAAACTTCAATTTTTGAATATTTCAAACCATTAAAAAGAGTGTAAATCTGCGGAGGTGAGGGGGAAAAAAGAGTTTTACAAAAGTATGTTTTATTTTGGGCTTGTAATTCTTTTTACTTAACGCCTGCAACATCAAGGCAAAAGTTTCTGAATGTTGCTTTAAGCGTCTGCTTTTGGGGAGGTTTTGCCATGTTTGTTTCCTGTCCCACAAACTTTGCTGTGCAGCACAGAGTCTGTAGCTCAGTCTCAGAGCCGAGCAAGACAGGACTTTCACTTGGGGTAGTGCCGTTCCATGAAGAAACACCAATTAGGCTGAAACATAATAGCCACATCAGCAGCTGAAGAAAACAAAAATGGAGCCTGGATAATTATTATTATATGTATATTTTTTAATTTTTTAACCAGTCTCATAAAGTTTTTAAAGTTTGAGACATGTTTTTGAATGTTGGTGGTAAACGAGACTAGAAATGAGGCAAGCAGCAGTATCCTCTCCAAAGCAATCTAGAGGCCAAGACACAGAGGTCATGACTTACCAGCAGAATGGAGATGGGAGAGTAACTGCCTGATGTAGGTAAAAATATAACCTGCTTTGCACAAATTGCAACTCAAAATGGGAGAGTTTGGTCTTTTGACTTCTCCAACTTCATTGAAGTGCCTACATTCTAATGTGATCCTGCACTGAACTTTCTATTCACCTACAATTTTGGACTTAATTCTCCACTAAAGATGTGTCTGAACAGTGCAAAGCAGCACTGCAGGAGAGAGACCGCGATCAGCTCTGAGCAGGCAGAAGTATCTCCATGGCACACCACAGCACCATGCACAGAAATTGTTGTGAGAGTTGGGACTGCTGTAATGTTAGCGCACTGCAGATCAGGCTATTTGAGGTATCTTTACACCACCCTGTACTAAGCAGCAGAGATGTGCCCAAGCTACATGTGTGAAACAAGTAGTAGTAAAAGCTTAATGATCCAGCAAAACCATTAAAAATGCTCAAGGCTTTTTTTTTCAACAGTATTAGAAGCATTCAAAATAATGAATAAATTAAAAAAAAAATTTAAAAGAATTTATGACTTAAAGTGTAATAGGTCATGTTTAAGATTCAACCAGGTAGAGATCCTTGGGTATTTAAAGAGGCAACGTCTTAAAAATATCTTCTGTTTGTTTTGAAAAAGAAGCCATTATTCTGCTATAAAATGTTTTTTCAAAATTGTTGAGCCTGTTTTCTTATTTTGTTTTATGCAGTGTTTTCTTCTCCTTTGGGTTTCTGAAAATTTTCAGTTTATTTTTTTCTCAATTTAAGTTCACCCTAAACAGTCATCAAAAGTGAGCAAAGCCATATTTCTTTCCATTAAAAGATATTTTTTCCCACAAAAGGTAATAATTTAAGAAATCAACAACAGTTTTTGTGAAATGTTACACTTCAGGAAAAAAAAAAAGCCACACAAAAAAGAAGCGATGCTTCTGGAAAAAAAAAAAGACATGATGTTAAATTCTGAGCAGCTGCAATCCAAAACAACACCTTGCAGAGTGTCGAGAAATTATAGCTATGGAGTCAGCAAAACACAGGTGTAAGGGGCTCCCTCTGTGGAGCACGACTAGCTGTGATGTTTGCTGTGTATTTGAGTTTATTGGGATGCTGCCTTGGGAAGCCTTGCTGGCAATCTTCTCTGGGAATCTGAATGCATTGTGAGAGAAACATCACACTGGGCGTTCAGCTTGAACCTTGCACTACACCTGCTGTGGCGCATACCATTATTATTACTATTATTTTTAGGATTGATTGGGGATTTTTTTTTTTGCTCTGTGTTAATGTGACCAAGATCGTAACAGCAGCATATGCACAGCAAAGCTGCTAATCGAGGAAATATCAGGCTTACAGCATTTCTTTGCACCACAGTTGCTTACCAATGAAGTGTATATGTAGCCTAATTAACATAACTGGAACGACTGTAATTATGCTATCATTTTGTTTACTTTAGCACATTCTGTTGAGGTATATGGGTAGCAATATTTGTTATTGAAATATTCCCCCTTGCTTCATTCAGGCTGTTTAATTATCCTGCTAGTCTATTTTATTTATGGTGTGATTTAGTTGCCTAAAAGTGAGGAAAGTGTTAAAGTCCACAAAATCTTGGCTTACATACTCTTCTCTATTTTGGATCTTGGACACAATCTGATAAAACTTTGAGTAGTTCTTACTCATGCAAGTAAGGCTGTCCTGTTATAATTAATGTCACAATTGGCTTAAATAAAACTTTGGAGCATAGAAGATTAAAAATAAAAATAATTAAGAACACACACTTCAAAAAGCCTTTCAGGCTTCCTATTTGAGAAAGTGCAATGCAAAAGCGAAGCTAGTAGTTTGGGATAGCACTGCTAGACAAAGACAATGAAAGAAAATTATATCAAGCATTGCTTTTTCCCTGGTTTAGACTGCCCTACTGAAATGAAATTGCATCTGTTTTTGGTAAAAGCAAGATATCTCTCCCACAAGTTTCCAAAGAAGATTCCTTGTGCAGGCAGGATGATGGTTAGTTCAGCTTTTATATAGTCCACGTGGATGCCTACATCTTCATGGGTTCAGCAGTGGCATCACCAGTACTCTGGGTCCACAAAAGCCTGATCGTCCTTGGTGTGTTGTAGTGTGACCGCAGCTCAGGAGGGGCAATCACAGCACATTCTTGTCCCTCATGCCCTTGTTTTAGGGCAGGAGGGGAAGGGAAGGGCACATGGGGCACCAGTCCTTGCTGACAGACATTTCTGGAGTTTTGAGGTGGCAGAAATCCTTGTGATGCTGTTGTCTTGAACTGCCCTCACTCTCGTGCACCCACAGCACAGGCACACAAAGCCCTTCACTGGCTTTCACCAGCAGAAGTGATGCACAACCAGCTCACCCAACAGGGACCTGGATCCTCTGCTCCCTTGCATTTCACCAGGGTTAGTGCCTCTCACTTTACGATGGTGTGCAGAATATTAATAAAGCAAGTCACGTTTGTACAGCTATATGATTTCCATAACTAGGAATGTCAAGAGTATATTTTAAGGTAAGGATGTGTAAGTTAATATAGACATACTGAGAACGTTGGCAGTTTACCATGCCTTTGAGTGTAGTCCAGGGCTTTTCTTCACATTAAAGGAATAACAAAGGTTCTCTCAGGTCTCTTGCTGAGTTTGCTGTTTGGATGGAAATGTCTTTTTTTTTTTTGACTTTTGATGGAGCAAAACTGTTCGTGGTAGTATTTTCATTGGGATAGTACTTCTTATGTGCAAGCTGTCATATGTACAGTTACTTCTCATCAGAAAAAAGTTTATTTCTCAAGCTGGCACATACCACAGATGAAGTGTCTTTAGCATGTGGCAGCTCAGAGGTGCCCAAATCTTCCCAGGGATCTTCTGACGAAAAGTAGATGGCCTGAAATCTTCCCTCTCCTCTCTCTACCCGACCATTTATACAAAGACAATATAGATGTCTAATTTAAAAACACCAAGTATAAAAGGGGGAGGGTGTGGAATTTAGTGGGTTTTCTTTCCTGAAAATTGCAATCACACCACAGTTAGAAGAAGCTGAATAAATGAAGAAGCAGCACATATCAAGCCTGCTGTTAAAGAAGTCTCACAGTGGCTTTGCTGCCTGCCTGTGTTTCTTTACCACTCTTGGTCAGGCACCATATGTAAATGAACACTGCTTACATGCAAGCTCTCCCTTAGAGTTACATCAGCTACTCCTAATAAAAGCTCAATATGTGAAACTTAATCGTCTACCAGATGTTTTTATTTACCAGTTCTTATTTTTTATTTAAAATTGCTCATGGGATTTTCTAGTCAGTTGGACCTAATTTAAATGAGTAGACCCAAATTCATCTCTGACAATACATCATTAAAGTGACGCAGTTTTACATAAGAGATTAATTTTATCCACAGATCATACTTTTTTCAAGAATAAAATAATATATTACTGGAACACAACCACATATACACTCCTTCTAATCCCTGGCCATCCCCATGAATATGAATAGTTGAGGACATAACCTGTGGAGACAGATACACACATGTGCATCTCTTTCCATCTCTCTTGTTGCCATCCCAAGGTCTTTAGTATTGAAACGATGGTTGATTCTCTCTCCTTGTCTTACACAAGCACAAAGAGAGAGGACTGAGGCTCAGAGCCAAGGAACTCAGTGTCCAGTGAAAGCAGTGAAAATTATGCCTTAAGAAGAACTGCAGGACTGAACTGCCATTGCTCTCTCACTGGAGCCCATTGGTTGGTAACAGGAAGCACAGAAGTGTTCCGTGGGCTGTAAAGAACAGAGACCAAATGTGACATGCCCGTCAATGACCATGGCTGGACTTGCTGATCCTTGTCTTTCACTTTCATGCTTCTGTTTCAGATACTACATATGCAAATGTCTTTCTGCTGCTTGCTAAATCATCCTTGAAGTCTAACCCTTTCTATTCCCAGCTTGGCTTCTCTTAAGTACACTGTCAATCATGTTAGGGTTTCCGAGATGTGTGATAGTTTAGTGGGTTTTATACAAATAGACACTGGTTTCGCTTGCTAAAAATATATGCTTTAACTTTCCACTGTGATTTCTTAAATTCAGAATGAGGAAGAGAAATCCCTTCTGGTTTAAACAGCTTTCTAGTATTCTGCAGTTGTGTGTAGGAACAACCTCACTTTGAAGTAGGTGACAAACAGCACAGTCACTTCATTGAGGTGACACAGCACAACAACATCCTCTTGCTCCAAAAGCTTTGGCAGTGACTGCAGCCACAAATGTGAGCAAAACCAGATTGTAAATACAGGTTGTTGAAGAGCAGTTGTTGAAGACAACTGTTGAAGACCAGGAACTCCAAAGGCCCCTTTCCATTCCTTGCTGCACTTTAACCATGAGCAACCCTCCACAGCTGGTTGCAGACAGTTACACACTCTTTTCCTGCGCTCACAGCTTGATACATCCTCACTGAACTTACTGCTGTATGTGTGTGCACTAACTGCACAGCGTCCGGACGTGGGGCCCTGTTGCCTCGGAGAGGTGACAGGAGACCTTCTTCCCTTGCACAAAGGGGGTCTTGCTCTACCTGCTGAGGCTCTCAGCAATACCGTGCTATGAATCATTTTATCATCATCTGGGAAAGCAAACAGGATTTTGCCCTTTATTTTAGCGTTGTTTGTGCTTGCTGCTCGAACTCTTGCCCTCTCCATCCCTTTTCCTGCCATAAACACTGCTTCTGCTCCCCTTCCTCTCCCATGCAATCCCTTTGCCTTTGCCCTTTCTTCTCCTCATGTTTCCCTTGTACCGGGTTATCTCAACAGTTTATATTAAACTCCTCTGCTAATCACATGGCATTTGTGCAGCCGCACACCCCACTCAGGCTTACTCCGTGCTTGCTTTGTTTACTGTAGGTGCAGGTGACAGCAGCACAGGCTGGAGCGACCAGCTGGTGCTGTCAGGAAGAGCAATAGGTGAAGCTTTGCTCGAACAAGCCTAAACTCCTGTGGTCACTAACACCTTGTCTGTGTGCCCAGCCTTAGCCTGGCAAGACCTACAGGTTTATGCAACTGGGAAACAAGCAGCGTCTTCTTTTGAAGGAGGGGATTTTTGGAAAGTATCAGAATGAGCGAGGAATGAAAACCTTATTAAAGGGAGCCTGGCATACCCCATGCTCAGCTGAGGGTGCATGTGGTTTTCTGAGGACCCGTGAGTCCTGTCCACTACTGTGGTCCACAGGGAAGAGCCTGCAATGGGCAAGGCAAGAGCAGCAAGCAAGGAAAATGACTGCAGACAACCAAAACTGCTGTGAGAACATCCACTGCCCGACACGTCTTTCCAACCTGGGATTACAGAAGGGCACTGGGACTCCTGAATAAAGTGCCTCAAGGTATCTAATGACTACAAGTGGCAGAGGTTTATGGTGTACTTAAATGTACACTTTCCAAACATTGCTTTTTTAATAAGACCATGTTGACCACTGCAGTGGTGGAAGTATTCATTCATGTGCACTGGCTACCTCAAACCACTGCTTTTGCAGAGGACAGCTGCTATGTAGAGTGCTTCTTTACCTACCTTAGTCATTTCCTGGCAGACAAGAAACTAATCCTTTGCTCAGACCAAAGTGTCTCTCGTAACCTCAAACTGAGACACTTCACGAAAATATTGCATTTTTATTCAAACCAGCCATTGTTTAATTGTGTTGTTTTTATCAGTAAATTGCTTTCTTCTAAAATTTCCCGCATGTGACAAGTCACATTGTAATGCATTACTTCAGGATGTATCTTTCATGTTGCATTAGAGTGAGACAAGCTTAACAAGATTTGATGCTTGCAACCTGCTTCAAACATGGCATGTGAAAGATGTGAGAAAGATGTATCTTTCAGGGGAAACAAAGAGTTTACAGAGTTCTTTTCCCTTTTATTTACATTTTCCTTGCTTTTTAGTTTCAAACTGAAGTTAAATAGTGGGACTGTTAGAGAAAAAATTAATCAATGTGTCTGTTTTTCTTGTAAAAATTCTATCATCTTCCAATTGTTTGCTTGATTTCTGCTTTATATTTTCCCAAGTATCTAACTGAGGGGAAAAGTTACCTGCTGGCTATTAGGAAAAAGTTTTCTAACAAAGCAGCAATTAGATTGGAGAAAGAATGGGTATAGGTTCTCTTAATGGGTGCTGATAACAGAAGAAGCAATTATATTTTTGAAAGAGGAAGGTTTATATGGCTCAATTCTGCATGGTCAACCTCATATTCTAAGATATTTCTAATTCTCTGATTCAAAGGTGAACATAGCAACTGTATCATACAAACAAAACACACGTGTCACAACAGCAGTGAGGAAAAACAAAAGAAAAATAATCTGAACTGTTAGAGTAGCTTCAAGTAATTAAATTTAGCATATTTATTGTAATTGATTTATAGTTAACATAGTAAAAATGCATATTTGTCTTAAGAAAGTAGCAAAAGGAATATTTTAACATTTGAAGTTTTGGGGATTTTTTCTCCTAGAAAACTGTTTTGTCAAGAAATGTTTTCCTGAAACATTTCTGAGCACATGCTAGTTTCTCCCGTACCCTTGTACACAAGCAACAGTATAAGCATGTTGGTGCTTAGAGTCTGCCTGAAGATTTTTCTGCTTTCCTCACTACTTGTATTTTATTTTCTTTGAAACTCTTAAGATGATGTACTTACAGCAAGAAGCAGGTTCATGAGTCACATTGGGCTCGACACTGATGTTTTTGTTCCTTCTGAACTGTCGTAGTTTGCCCCACATGATCACAATAATTTCAGTGGGATGACTTGGACTATGAGCTCCGTTCATTATGCGCGTAGGCAACACGTTCTGGTTTTATGGACTTTTTCAGAGTGATGATCTTCATTTTAACTGCACATTTCATCTAGTATATATGTTAATACAACTGCAGCAATCTAATTCTCCATCATTTCAGGTCTTAAAATTATGATTTTAAAAGACATGCTCTGGACCAGCCAAGAAGCAGAATCCTAATGCAGGAAACACAGGGTAATTTTATATAATTCCTGTGTACAAAATCAGAATACTTGACCAAAATGGTCTTTTCTGGTGTCAAAATCTATTAAACTATAACTTTATATTCTGTCCCAACGTCACAGATCTTATCAAGAATAACCTCAGTCAAAATGAGCATGGATTGATTTATCTCTGTTTGCTTTTAACCTGCTTTAGACTAGAGAGAGATTCTAAGAATCCCCACAACTGTCCTTTCAACACCTCAGTTTAGCAGCTTTTCTAATTAACTTAATAAATTACCACAATTAGTTTCTGAAGCAGCCCTTCAGTAAATGAAGCAAAAGGAAAGAACAAAACCCACCCTCAGGCCCCCAAACCACTACTTAAATGGCCCTCCTTCCATCTCTGAAGAGTTTCCTGTAACACAGCTGTTGGAAATAACAAGACTAACCTCAGTGCAAGGGTCAGCATCCAGTGTTTCTTTGTAAACCGAAGAATATATTTTTGTTTCAGACCCCCTGAAGTTGCCCAAATGGCATGTCAAACAAAGCAGCAAGGTTATGAGTGGATGATGTGGTCTGTATCCCATTGCTGGTTGTAAATGATTGGGGATAAATTAGGGATAATATCGATAAAAATATTTTTGTTTCCAAAATGGAAATATTTTACATGCTTTTCTGGTTTCACAAAAACCAAGTACTTGGTGCACTCTTTCACTGGCTTAAGAAGTGGTGGGGACAGAGGTAATGGTGTTTTCTAGCTCATCACTACCAATGCATCTGCATTTAAACCAAAAACAAAGGTAAACGTAATGCTCTTTGCGTATGGTTAGCCACTCTTGCTTTCAAATGAGATTCTCACAAGGTGGCAGAATATTGAGTTTCACTGCCAACTATTCGATTTAGTAATATAATTCAAGTAGTAATGGCTAGCATAACCCATTGATGTGCAAGAAGACAGTATGTCAAGAACTTACTGCAATGGATGCCCTGACACTACCATATGCACCAGGTAACACCGTGGTAACATCCAAATCCTTGAGCAATTGTTAAAACTCTTTACAGCAAGCCAACATAAATCTAGAGAGTCAGCCAGAATCTTGTACTAAATTTTTCCAGAGCATGTGTCAGGTGTCTGTTGTGCTAAGCATCTAACTAAGTATCCTGATTCACAATGCCAGTGCTAGCTTTCTTCATACAGATAGCAGCACAAGCAGCAGTGGAAATTACTTATTATAGTTAGATTTGCCACAAAGCCTGGAGGGGGTCTCTGGGAGCTTTCTACTTCCTCGCTGCACAGTGGTGAGTCCTCCTGGTTGTTGCTGGTCACCAAAAGGCACTTCCCTTTATGACTCCTAAAATACCAGCTCTTAAACGGTCTGTGCACATCTGTAGGGGCACAGCTAGAAGAGCAGTGTGCATACAGCATGCTTCTTATGTTAATTCCCTATTTTTCTGATTTTTCACCATTTCAAAGAAAAATGTCTTTGTATAAACCAGTTACCTTCAAATCACCCTTAATGCAAGTCAGGGTGAGGTAAAAGGCAGATGAAAGTATTAATTCACAACATCCATAGCAGGCTATGAAAACAAACGTTTATGCAAGGTATGGGCAGAATGAAAGAAAAAAACCCACAATCTGTACACATGAAGCTGAACTCAAAGAGTTATTTCTTACTACAGGCAGCTGAGGTGCTAAAGATGTCTCAGTGCAAACCTTGTCTGCCATTTTGTCCTCCTTCATGCCCACAGTGTCAGCTTGCGTCCCTTGGAGAGGAATCACACTGGGTGAAGCCACCAACTCTAGACCACCTCTCTGGGCGTCCTTGGGATTGTCACTCACATCAGCCTTCGCACACAGGTGGTGTGGGTCTTCCCTTGGAAATTTGAACTGATTGCTCCCTTTCAGCCCTCTCACGAGAGGTACGACAGAGTTTGGCTGTCAGTGAACCTTAACCAACTTTCCATTTGTTATATATACAAATTTTCCTTCCAAAAAACTAATTGGAAGTTCTAATCTTTTCAGAGGCAGTCACACAGTATGCAAAAACCCTTGATAAAATATCTAAATAGATACATCATGGAAAACAAATAAATCCTGGTGATGATAAAAGGCTAATCCAATAAACTAATCTGATCAAAAGATCAGTCTTGTAAAATCAATTACACAAAGACATAGACAAAGTTCCTAGAAGAAATACATTCTCTGTAGGGATTAAACCACAAATTGATTTATGAATGTACTCCCCTAAGAGAAACTAGAATATAATTCCTAAAGTCTCTCTATCAAGAACCAACAGGAATTTTGTCTCTTTTGTACTAGTTTAGCGACTCACTTGAAAACATGTAAACAACGTTTGGTATACAGCCTGTGATTTATAGCATACACTGTTTTGTCTCAGTGCTTTGAAGGAGAACAACAGCAAGCTGTAAAACCTTCTGCTCCAGATCATTCCTTCAAAATAAATGCAGTTCAGATGCTCTGTGAGGACTGGTATTTCAAAGTGATAACTGGCAATTTATAAATCACTCACTTTATTTAGCAATGAGACAGCACATCTGTAATCCATATTTATTTCCCATTAATAACTGTGAGGGTGCTGCTGCATTGATTGTTTCATATCGTGTACATTTCACCTTACTAGCTAACCTTGAAGAAGAGTAAAGAGGAGCACTTTTCCCTGTTTTTTTTTCACACTCAGGGAATATTCTAAGATGAACAGTTTCAAATAAGTTCAAATAAGATATTGAACCAACAGAGGCTCAACAGTTTCATGAGTTTATTAATGAAATCCATATTGCCATAATTTATGTTTCATTCCCTTTTCAGACGTTCACATCAAATATGAAAGCTGAGCAACACAAAGAGGAGATACTTGGTTTCATTTAAAAAAACAGTCAAAATGTTGAGTCACTTCGGGGTTGACATTGATAACAGTGTAACTTTGCATGCCTCCAGGATTTGTAAAATTGCCAAAATAGATTTTAGGAAACTAGTGGGACTAGACTACAGCAAGAAGATTGATTACAACAAACTCTGCTAAGGGACGGTTACAACAGGCCAAGGTGCATTCCCTGCCTGCCCTCAGGCTACACTGCCTGCTGAAATCCACAACAAATATGTAACCTGGACTGTTCCTGTTTGCTATTCTAGCCTTCCTGCCTTGGGAAATGACTACACAAATTGCAACTGGGTTTGTCCCAAAGCCCCACCAGAAGTGAGTCAAAGGCAAAACTCCAATCATACCACCTATGGAAGTTTCTTCTCCTGCATGTTGCCAAGGAGCTCATGGCTAGCTGTGAAGAAAACTCCATACAAAGAATGTTTCATGGAGCAGAGCAAATCTTCTCCACTTTGCCCATGTTTTCTTTTTCTTTTGCCTAGTTTCATGTTTGAGGCAAAAGTTTCTGTGTTAAAAGGAGTCCTGTTTTGACATCTTCTCAACTTATATTAAGGTTTATGTTGAGCCTTTGATTATTGAAGCATAATAATATCCATTACTAAATCCTATATAGGTAAGCTGAAAAACTAGCCTCCCAGGCAAAAAGAGATGTGGAACTTCACAGGAAATGTTGGATGTGTATACCACCTACTTTGTAATGCAGATCCTAATCACTGCTAATGGCTCTTGAGTTTATCATTTCCTCCCACTGTGTAAAATCGGCAATCTTAAGAATACCTTTACAAGAGCGTTCTCTCTCCGCTCCTGCCTAATATTGATCATAAATCAAAAATGCTGAAGATGTAATCATTGGCTTCATGTCACACTAAACATTCAAAATCATTATCCCAAAATCCTTTGGGGAAGCAGACAACATGCTCTCAGTTCAGTTCCCTGTAGATTGTAGGTCAGTAGCACAAAGACATAGCATATAATTGGACCCAAGTGGTAGTCTGAGCTTACAAGAGGCCAAGGACAAATTAGTCCGAATTGCCTCCTACTTTGAAAAGAGACATTTCAACATGGGCACAGTTCAGATTTGCAGCTGTCTGACCTACGGATAAATACAAGGCTTTAATGCTTCCAGAAACTGAACAGTGAACAATTTGGGTGTCTGAATATGACAGGAAACATCAGCCTTTTTGATCCAGGGCACTTGTGTGAGCATTTTGGCTTCAGGATGAACTCTGAATTCTTTAATTTATATTGAAGAATACAAAACTCAACTTTAAACTCCAGATTATAGAGGGAAATGAAGACCAAAATGAAAGCAGCATGCAAATACTAACTGTGAAATGTTTCCAATAAATACCAGATACTGCTTTTTACTTTTATATGACATTTACAGATGCAGAAAACAGACATCTATTATCAGCCAATTAATAGATGAAAATAAATGCAAATGCAAAAATCACTGACCTGATACCAGTTTTGATATCATGTAAATGGTATGTGTATGTGTTTAATTTCTTTTACCAAAGAAGTTTTCAAATGAGTAAGCACTCATGCTGAATAATGGGAGAATAAATCAGGAAAGGATCAGTCTATATTTGTCCTGTTTCTTATATTCTCCAACTGTTAGATAGCAGCTGCAGCATGCAGGAGAAGATTAAGGTTAAGACTCTTTCATCTGACTTAAAGTGGCAAATGCGTTCCTAAAATTCAGGAGACAAAGAAGTTGTCTGTATTGGAACTTAGGTTCCCATTCACATCTGACTGTCAGTTGATACATGGTAACACTGAGCACATCTCACGCTTTGGGTAGAACTAACAAATATTTTCTTCCTGAAAAAATATTTGCAATGCATCAACAGTAGCATTTATAGTACAGTCAGGCTGGAAGAGGGGCGAAGTAGCTGAGGTATGAGCCCAGGACATAAAAGAATCTGCTTTCAAGCTTCACTCCAGGCTTTCTTGGTGATGTTGGACCAGTCATGTGGCCTCCTGTGTGCCTCAATTTCCTTTCTGTATTGTAGGGCTAACAGCATCACTCTCCATCAAAAAGGAGGAGAGTTCTGTAGGTTTGTGATTCAGCCTAGCTAGCCTGGCAGGAAGAAGCAACACGTTGTGCTTCTCACTCTCTGGGGTTATTTTGGGACCTTTACAAGGAGGTAAAAGAGAGATGAAAGCACCATCTGAGTTGTGCTTTCTGCTGCTGTAACAAAAGTACTGCTGTCTATCAGATTTAATCGAGCCGTTTACCTGTTTTTACTCTCCTGTACTTGAAACACTGCAGCACTTTGTTTTCTTCATACTGTTTTGATGCAACACTTCTTCATTGGATCAGTTTATGCTCAAAGAGATTTAGAATTGGACATAACTTTTAAATGGTACTTTTAGTGTTTGTCTCAAGGGCCTGACTCACAGGATCTGTCACATTCCCCCAGTGTGCTAACATTTCAGCTGAAACATTGCAGCCATCATAGTAAAGCAGTGGCCTTATTTTTATATATATTGCTTTGTAATGAGTGAATCGTTCCTGTTGAAAAGAAGTTAGTAGAGCAGGAGATGACAGGTTCCAGTTTTGCCTTCAGAAAGCATCACAATTGCAGCTGGCTGGGGGTGAGACCAGCCAAGGACCCCTAGGGCAGACCTCTTTTCCCACAGCCGCATGAATTAGGAGAGGGGACACGTATTTACCAGTGCAGCACATGAGGTTAAGTAGCAGGATTAAATTCTGGTACACTAAAATCAACAGCAAGCTCTTGTTGACTTCTGCTGCAGGAGAATTTCATCCTCAAGAATACAGCATTTCCCAGCAACAGGAAGAGCAAGTCTTGCACATGCCTGCTCTTTCATGGTACCACCCGTCGTTCATACAGCGAGTCTGCCTATTGGCTGTCTTCTGCAAAGTGCCTGCACTCACAATGCTCTCTCAGCTGAAACGGACTGGAGGTGCACATTGCTTGGATATTTTTGAACCTAGTATTTCTGCTTATTTCCACCCTTCCCCATCTTTTCCATCTCTTTTTTTTTTTCATTCTTCACACTCTTTCTCCTCTCTATATATTTCCAAATCCAGCTTTGAAGTCATTAACCTTGAAAACAAAAAACGAAAGAGCAATTCACTTGCCAAGTGCAAATACCTTGACAGATGCAGCATATAAATGAAGCTGTGAAGTCAAACAAACCTGTAACATCTCAGATCAGAAGTCCTCTCTCTCCCTCTGTCTGGGTTTCTACACTGTATTATTTTTCCTTGAAGGTATCATTCCTTTGTGAACACTGGAACTCTTGAAACCATAACTATCGTGGTCTCTATAATAAATATATTATAGAAATGATGTGATTTATGGATTTTGGTAGTATTTTTAACAAACCTGTTAGATGTCAGCAGGGGTTTATGGCATGGCTCCCTCGGTGTTATAAAACCAGCTACAACAACCAAAAGCACCTCAAGAGCTTCTAACTCTTAGCAATTTCTAATGCTGTTTGTCAATAGGGAGGGTTAAAAGGGCACACTGTGTTAGTACAGGATTCACACTAAAGCTGCCCAGGAGGTCCCGGGTCTCTCAAGGGCCACAGTTGCTCAGCTCCACACTGTGAGGACTTCTCATAGCAGTGAAGCTCACAGTAGGTATTTAACTCTAGACCTATACTTCAAAAATGCAAAATTGAAACTGGAAATACTTGAACCTCTCCATCAAGTCCTTTAGCATAGAAGCAGCAGTAGATTTACATGAATTTCTATAGGTAGGCAAACCACTAGAGGGAGGGAGAGGTCCACAGTGCCCTTCTCAAGGGCAGCTTCTCCATCTCCTCCATCATCCAACACAGGCTAGACTCTGCCTTTTAGCAGCAGGTGGGGGCTTCGATTTTGACCCTACTTGTAGGCCAAATGAAGGTGGCAGCAGTTCCCCAAGGTCTTCAGTGGCTGGCCCTCCAAAAGCCGCCTAGCAGCTTTTTTTCAGCCCCGGCCACCGCTCCCACATGGATGCAATTTCTCAGCGCCGAGGCTGCAGGCCAGATGGACGTGTTCCGTGGGCTGAATGCAGCCCAGGAGCCATCAGCTACAGCACCATATGTAAGTGGTGTTTTACATACATATCAAATGTCAGGCCTCAGCTAAGTCGCAGATGAAGTATAATGCTACTACTGTAGCATAGTGCCCTTAATATTATCCCGCAATGTGGAAGAGTTCTTCCTACAAATCATTAGCAACAGATGAGCTCTGTGCTTATTATAGGCCCGCAAGTACTCTGCAGAAAAACCATACCCAGGACAAAGCATGTCTCCATTCCTCATCAGCTGAGTTTTAGCAAAGAATTTAATAAAAATTTATAGTTTTTCAGAGATTGTTTTGAGCTTAGCCAAGCTCTCTTTTTTTAATCAGATTTTTCCATGGGGGGCAGAGGAGGAAGTGCTTCCAAGGTTATAGAAATTGAAGCAATATCTCAGGTATCTCCAGCCTCACTCAACATGCTACCAGCCCTTTAACTTATGAGAGAACAGATTTTGTTTTTACAAGTCTCATTGAGAAAAGCTTTGTGTGAGTAATAAAATGTTAGGCCTCATAAGCTTATGCTAATACTCATGCTCCTGGGCTCTATTACGTTTGGAAATCAAAAATTAATCCCATAAAATTTCCAAAAATAAAATGTGCTGAGGGTAAATAGGTGAAAGCTATCCTTTGTCATTATTCATTAATTAAACTACTGAAGGCTGTTTGGATAATTGGAGATCTAAAAATGACAGAAGAGAAGTTTCACTCCTGCAAGGAGCTTGAAATGTTGCTAAGAAATATTACAATTTGGCGTTGTGATAGACATCATTCTAGCATGAGTAAAGTGAAAGCCTTCCTTCCTGCTAAATTAATATTCCAAGCATTCTGAAATGCTTTTCAGAGAAGATACACAAGATTCCCTGTAACTTGGATAAAGGCATTGAATTTGGGGAGGAATGGCTCGGAGTCAATATTTAAGCCTGAAGAGAGTGTACTCAGTTGGTAATTACAGGGAGTAATACAGTAAGAGTTGGAGGAAGAACTAGTTTGGTGGACCTTGGAAATGATGATCCTTCACAGCTGAGAAGAAACATCCCAGGTTTGCTCATTTTTCTCACATAGATTGTGTTCCCTCAACTACTGAGCATTCAGGTTGGCTTGCTGCGGACTCTTTTCAGTTAGACCATACCTTTCCAGAGATGCAGCATGCGAAACAGGACACAATACTCAAGATGAATCATCAGAAGTAGGGAGAATAACGAAAGAATTACTTCATATGTCTAGCATACATTTTTGTGTTTGCATTTGCTCTGGCTGGGCTTCTCTGTTTTTTTCCGCAGACCTGCAGTCCAGCTCACGTTTTTTTCTCCTTTAAGCAAACATCTGATTATACCTACATGTATTTTACTTATCTTATTAACCTGCATCCTCTTTATTCCAGGATATTTTTCTTTAAAAATGATCAAAGCTATTTGGAGTTTGGAGACTTTGCTATATTATCTCCTCATGTCACCATCTAAGTCTTTAACAAAAATATTTGTTAACTAATGTCAGACCCAGACCTCTACTGCAGAATCCTGGTTACAGTATCAGTCCAGTTGCCAGAAGTTAGGGATTTTGGATTGAACACAAACCCAAATCTCTTGGAGAGGGCATCAACAAGTGACTGTGCTGTTAAAAGAGGGGGCAGAGATTTTATACTCTACCAGAATAGATAGTCCAATAGTCTGTCCTTAACATCGGCTGGTTTCAAGGGAAGATTTAAGAAGCTGCTGAATGGGCAGCTGTGGAACTAGGGAAGATTATGCTGTAACCAGAAAATTACAAGTGACAGTAGGATAGCACACACTGAATTTTTGCCAGACAGTATTATCTGGTAGTCTGAACAAGGGAAAGTGAATGAATGAAGAGCATTTAGGGAAGATAAATCTTGTACCCAGTGAGAGAGGATGGTTTTGGTTTTAAGCCCCTGCCTGCTCAGCTTTGCAGGGGATCTGACAACTGTTTCTACCACAGACTTTTCTGATGGACTTTGTACAGATCAGTCAATCTCTTTGAGCATCAAATCTCTTCCTGATTTTCAGGGATACAGGCAGTTGAGTTGTTTGAGGTGCTGCTTGACACTGCAAGTGCCCCCCCCCCCCCCAAAAAAAAAAAAAAAAGCAAGTCTGGAGAGGAAAGGATGAACCCTGAAGGAATCAAAGATTAATAACTGCCTTGACTGGAACATAGTTTGTGTCTGGTGAGAAACCTATGCAAAGTGAGAAGAGACATTGCACAGCACAGCTTAGATGAGAGAAGTGAGGGAAGACAAGAGCTACCTGTGATAAAAATAGATGGGTTTAAAGACAGACAGGTGAGGAGGAAAAGGATTTTATTGTTTCATTCAAAACATTTGGATCCTATATAGAAACTGCTTGCAAAGAGAGAGTTGCAAGTCATCAGTAATAAGAAGTCAAGTAAGAGATTATGACACGTGAATTCCCTTAACACCAAAATCAAAACAGGTTTATGATCTAGATTAGGACTCCGGTGCAATTTAGGCAGCAAAGTCTGATGCTGAGATCCTGAGAACTCATTACACATGACTTTGAGGCTGTATAAATCCCAGGGAAGCTGAAGATCTGTTTTGTGCTTAACCAGAGTGGCTCAAGAAGCAGCACAGCTCAGGACTTAGCTCCTGCCTGCATAGAAGCAGACACAAATAGTTGAATCTTGCAATACCAAAGGTACCATTAAGAAACTCAGTGTTATTAGTTCTAAGGGGTTAGCAGGATTCATTGTGGCTAGAAGCAAGGATCTATTTCTCCTCACTATCTTCCTCACTATCCAGATGATCTGCCCCAGCACAAGAATGTTGCATCTCCTGGAGTGCATGTGAACAACTGTCCCAGAATAAGACTCTTCCTTGGTGACCTTCACTGACCTCATTATACAGCATCTCACCCTGCTCCCTGATCCAAGTGCTGGAGGAGATAGTGCATGCAGAAGCAGCTGAGATATTGTTTGACCCTAACCAGGGGAAGGGACAAGATGACACCATGGGGAGCATGGAATCAGAGGTGCACAATGTGTCCAACCAGTGCAGATCAGGGCTAGGGCAGCCCGTACAGAACAGTACAGAGTGGACACTAGTATCACAGTTGTATGATATTACTACCATCTAATAATTTTTAAATTTTCTGTACCAAGAATCATGTTTCTACCATATGCTGATACCAACTATCACTGTGCTTGAGGCTGAAAGGATCTATGAGCAATGAATTCCTTATGGTAAGTCTCTCTGATGGGCTGGATTCAGTCGGATTTCTCAGTGTCACACATGCACAAAGGCATGCATGCACATGCACATGTGTGCAAAGCCAGATCAGGTTCTTCACAGAACAAAGTCATAGCTTCTGTTTTCTTTGGAGGTGGATGCGTGAGGACAGGTTAGCAGTTATGTAAAAGCCCAGCAAGTGTTTCATTCACAGAGGATGTGGAAGGTGCAGTGTCATTTTCTTTCTTCTGGTTCAGGTCCTTTCTTTACTCTGGAGAATCCAAGCTCAATCTCACTCTTTGGCAGACAGCTTTCTGGTGGAGAATGGTTAGAGGAGAATGGACATGATGAGGTATGACAGCAAAAATTACTTTCTCATCGGCTTAAAAGGAAAGAGTAAATTTCCTTGCTTCAGAAGAGGAGTCGGCTCCCACTTTTACAAGACTTGTTCAAGCAGTCCAAGTCCACATCTCAGCCTTGCAATACTCAAGTCCCCTGCATAGCTCTGAATGCTCTTGTACAGGTCCAGGTGCCTCATATTCCTCAACAAGTTTTGTGCAAATGTGCACAACTTCTTCATCTGTATGTGCCAAACTACTGAGTTTATGAACCCAGAAAGTGAAAGTAATTTATAAATATAATTTTAGATCTCAGAGGAATAATGCAAGGCAGAATGGAGAGCTTATGCATCTCCTCGTCTTGTACATTCACTGGGTACAATGTAACCTACTTTTAAGTAAAACTCTAGTTTAAAATTTTGTGTCTCCCTTGTTTAAAAAAGCTTTTAAAGGAATCCATTTGTTCTGGTTTTCTTCCTGGTTTTTTTTTTCTTTCCTCTTCCCCTTTGAATACCACAGGTCTTATTTCTGACTTACAGGGATTGTCATCTGCTCATGTCATTCTCATGTGGTCTTCCCGGATAGAAGAGAAATGATGAGCCTTACGTTCCTTCACTATCTTGGTCCCCGGGGAAATAACTGTAGCCACAAATATAGAGCAGAAAAAATGAGTGAACTGGGCTTTTCCACCATCCTTTATTTACACTTTTCATGGTTTCTTTTCTTTCAATATTTCTCATGTATTTATGTTCCGCTAGCAGCCCAGCAGGGATCAAAGTCTTTAGTCTAACTAGTGGAGTTTCTTATGACAGTAAGAAAAGGGTATAAGAGCCCAGATAAAAAAGCTGGATAGCAACCAAATTTTTGTAACTTGCAACACCATTTGGAACTGCTAAAATTATGAAACCAAACACTGTTTTTTGAATCAATCTAGAGTAATCCCATCATTCTCAGAATAACTTTGAATGCACAGAGTTCTTGGTACCCACTAGTAGCAAAACTCCCTTCATAAAGCAGCACACCCAAAATGAAGAAAGTATGACACAGTTCTCTAGAAGTTTTGTACTTGGCACAAATAGAGATATATGGGGGGATAGGGAGGGTGTGAGAACTAGTGTGTAGCAATTTTGCAACATAAACTGTGATAAAATATTGGCAGAAATTACTAACATTTACCTGGTTTCAGGTTTCTTTACAAACTCAGATATTAGATGAGATTTAGCGGGATCTCTTTACCCAAAGGCAAATGAATTTTTGAATAACTCTTGCGAGCAGCAGGGAAAACAGATCTTTTCCTGATTTCCATTTGCCATTTATAATTCTTTTCCACAGAATCACAGAATCAACCAGGTTGGAAGAGACCTCAGGGATCATCAAGTCCAACCATTGCCCTGACACCACCATGTCAACTAGACCATGGCACTAAGTGCCATGTCCAGTCTTTTCTAAAACACATCCAGAGATGGTGACTCCACCACCTCCCTGGGCAGCCCGTTCCAATGTCTAATAACCCTTTCTCAAAAGAAATTCTTCCTAATGTCCAATCTGAACCTCCCCTGGTGAAGCTTGAGGCTGTGTCCTCTTGTCCTATCGCTAGTTGCCTGGGAGAAGAGGCCAACTCCCACTTCACTACAACCTCCCTTCAGGTAGTTGTAGACTGCAATAAGGTCACCTCTGAGCCTCCTCTTCTCCAGGCTAAACAGCCCCAGCTCCCTCAGCCGTTCCTTGTAGGTCAGACCCTCCAGACCCTTCACCAGCTTGGTCACCCTCCTCTGGACTCGCTCCAACACCTCAACATCTTTCTTGAAGTGCGGGGCCCAGAACTGGACACAGTACTCAAGATGCGGCCTCACCAGTGCTGAGTACAGAGGGACGATCACTTCCCTAGACCGACTGGCTACATTATTCCTAATAGAGGCCAGGATGCCATTGGCCTTCTTGGCCACCTGGGCACACTGCTGGCTCATGTTTAGCCGGCTGTCGATCAGCACCCACAAGTCTCTTTCCGCCTGGCTGCTTTCTAACCACTCTTCCCCCAGCCTGTAGAGCTGCATGGGGTTGTTGTGGCCCAAGTGTAAGACCCGGTACTTGTTCTTGTTGAACCTCATGCCGTTGGTCTCGGCCCATCTATCTAACCTGTCCAAATCCCTCTGTAGGGCCTTCCTACCCTCCAGCAGATTGACACTCCCACCCAGCTTGGTGTCATCTGCAAATTTGCTGAGGGTGCACTCAATCCCTACGTCTAGATCATCTATAAAGATATTGAACAATCCCGGCCCCAGAACTGAGCCCTAGGGAACACCGCTAGTGACCGGCCGCCAGTTGGACTTTGCCCCATTCACCACCACTCTCTGGGCTTGGCCAGACAGCCAGTTTTTAACCCATTTAAGAGTCCACCCATCCAAGCCCCGGGCAGCTAGTTTGTCTAGGAGGATGCTGTGGGAGACAGTGTCGAATGCCTTACTGAAGTCTAGATAGACTACATCCACAGCCCTGCCCTCATCTACTAAGCGAGTCACTTTGTCATAGAAGGAGACCAGGTTGGTCGAGCAGGACCTGCCTTTCATGAATCCATGTTGGCTAGCCCCGATGCCCTGATTGTCCTGCATGTGCCGTGTAATGGCACTCAGGATGATCTGTTCCATCACCTTGCCTGGCACCGAGGTCAGGCTGACAGGCCTATAGTTCCCTGGATCGTCCTTCCGGCCCTTCTTGTAGATGGGCGTTACATTTGCTAATTTCCAGTCAGCTGGAACTTCTCCAGTTAACCAGGACTGCCAGTAGATAATCGAGAGTGGTTTGGCAAGTTCCTTTGCCAGTTCCTTCATTACCCTGGGGTGAATCCCATCCGGGCCCATAGCCTTGTGGGTGTCCAACTGGCACAGCAGGTCACTAACCATCTCCTCCTGGATTACGGGGGGTTCACACAGCCCCCCGTCCCTAACTTCAGGCTCTGGGGGCCGAGTCTCCTGAGGACAACCGATCTTGACATTAAAGTCCAAGGCAAAGAAGGCATTGAGCACCTCTGCCTTTTCCTCATCCCCTGACACTACACTACCCTCCTCATTCAGCAAGTGGTGGAGTCTCTCCTTGACCCTCCTTTTGCTGTTGATGTATTTGTAAAAGCTTTTTTTATTATCTTTGACTGTAGCAGCCAAATCGAGCTCTAATTGAGCTTTGGCCCTTCTAATCTTCTCCCTACACGACCTGGCCACATCCCTATAGACCTACTATAGACCTTTTGATTGCCTGAGACAAGACCATGCACCCAAAACCACAAAACTACTATAAGAAGGAAGTTAATTGGGTGAATGTGGAAGGAGAGGGAGAAGAGGAGGATGTTTTAGCTGGCTTCATGGTGTCAGTGAGCCACCAGCCAGCTCAGTGTGGCTATCATGAAGCACACAGCGAGGATGCAGCAGGTAAAAGAGGGAACTATGGCAAGGTAACATTGCGTAGGATTCAAGAAGGATGGAAACATTACAACATAGTTTCTAGAATGAGGAAGCTACTTCACTTCTATTGTACAAATAGTATTTTTCAAAAGAGGATTTTTAGCAACGAACTTGGATTGACGAGCCTAGCAGAGGCTGAGCTGGAATATCATTACCCTGCACAGTACATAAATGCAGGGGAGAAAGAAGAGCCCACGGGCAAGGTAAGCATTATGTCTGCACAAAGAACAACAAGAGGACTCACCCCAATTCTCACCTTTCACTCAGTACCCTAGGGTTTGTGCTTTCATCTGACATCAGGGAAAACTGTTTTCAAATTTCCTCTCTGTTGGAGGGAACCCAAACCCACATTATCTCCTTCACCATTCTGTCCTTATGCTTTTGCTTGCTCTCAGTTTGGACCCATTCCACTGAACTCAGTGAATGAGAGTTTCAGTTAGACTCTGATGAAGAATTTCGTTGAGGTAAGGTCTTTGATCAGGCAGTTACCTCACCTCCTGCAAAAATTGGTAGACACTTTGTGACTCCACAGGAAAGAGAAAACTTCTCAGCAACCACTTGTGGGGGGTTCTCAGAGGAATCTGCAGCCATTCTTTCTCAAGATGAGTTGATGGAGCAATAGGAGCCCAACTGAGCACAGGTGTGCCTATGTATTATCTTAAGTTGGTCCTGCAAAGAGATGAAAGGAAAAGTGATGGGGTAACTTCAAAGGCACTTACTTAAATCTAGTCAAGGTTTCACTTAGCTTCTCACAGGCTGGAGAGTTGGGCGGGGAGAAATTTAATGAAATATAACAAGGGTAAGTGTAGAGTCCTGCATCTGGGCAAGAACAACCCCATATACCAGTACAAGTTGGGGACAGAGCTGTTGGAGATCAGCGAAGGGGAAAGGGACCTGGGGGTCCTAGTGGACAGCAGGATGACCATGAGCCAGCAGTGTGCCCTTGTGGCCAAGAAGGCCAATGGCATCCTGGGGTGTATTAGAAGGGGTGTGGTTAGCAGGTGAAGAGAGGTTCTCCTCCCCCCTCTACTCTGCCCTGGTGAGGCCGCATCTGGAATATTGTGTCCAGTTCTGGGCCCCTCAGTTCAAGAATGACAGAGAACTGCTGGAGAGAGTCCAGCGCAGAGCCACGAAGATGATTAAGGGAGTGGAATATCTCCCTTATGAGGAGAGGCTGAGGGAGCTGGGTCTCTTTAGCTTAGAGAAGAGGAGACTGAGGGGGGACCTCATTAATGTTTATAAATATGTAAAGGGCAAGTGTCATGAGGATGGAGCCAGGCTCTTCTCAGTGACATCCCTTGACAGGACAAGGGGCAATGGGTGCAAGCTGGAACACAGGAGGTTCCACTTAAATATGAGGAAAAACTTCTTTACGGTGAGGGTGACTGAACATTGGAAACGGCTGCCCAGAGAGGTTGTGGAGTCTCCTTCTCTGGAGACATTCAAAACCCGCCTGGAAGCGTTCCTGTGTGATATGGTCTAGGTAATCCTGCTCCGGCAGGGGGATTGGACTAAATGATCTTTCGAGGTCCCTTCCAATCCCTAACATTCTGTGATTCTGTGATTATTTCCAGTAGAAATAACATGTAGTACCATGAGCCACTGATGTATCTCATGGGGAATTTGCAGGAGATCTCCTCTAATTAACTTGAGTCACTAGTGAATGCAAGTAAGTAAATCAATGCAATCTTGATCTTCTTAGAATTGAATGGGTAGAAGGTTCCTTCATAGCCTCAGGAATCGTTCACATGCCTTGTTTCTTGGTTATTAGATTGCTTGGTCTATTCAATGTGGAGGTGCAAGTTTCCCTCTTCATGCCTAAGTTGTCAGCAAGCAGAAGAAAGAAGGAGATGGACTTCCTCAGAGCTACCGCAGGGTTTCAGTGGTTACATGAATTGACAATGCAGTTACCACAAGTTCATGACACCTCCTGTTCCTCGAAGCCTGCTCTTTTTCCCTCTCTGCATACATGAATTAACACACCAAAGGAAAGTTAATACCAGGTTCTTCAGTAACTCTGTTTTAGGGAGTCAGCAAGATTTGCTAAAGCAAATGAATGAGTGTCAGAAAAAGGGTTTCTAATTAAGCTCCTATTCCCAAGATGGGTTTTCAGTTATATCAATGGCATTAGCTAACTGTGGAGGGAGAGAGGAAAAGAGATCAGAAGACACTAGTAGCAAGTGCTGAGCGTATGTAGGCCTATTCTCGCAATTGTCTGCTCGTGACTGAGCAGGTAAATCATATTTCACACTATTCTTTGGAGTTCCCTGACTGAGCAAACGCTGCCTGATCCAAAGCCCACCCAAAATTTCAGGCAGAAGATTCACTTGCTCTTTTTCAGTCCTTTTACAGTGAATGACTAAGCTGGATTTGAAGCTATTTCCATACCAGGCACAGTCAAAACAAACGCAAGGATTGAGAAGTAATTCTATACCTTTGTGCTTCAAATTCACATTCTCTGCTGAGGTCAAACATTTGCTGGCTAGTGACAACAAAATCATCTTATATTACATGTCAAGTGTTAGCGTAGCTTAAAAGACAAACCAATTTCAAACATCACAGAATAAAGTTTAAACTGTAGGAGCAGTAATTTCTTACTCTGGAAATCAATAACATTGCACTGAGGAAAGCTGCAAAACCTCTCCAGTTTCTATTGCCATAAACCGAGGCTCTGATTCCCACTCTAACCATTACTTGGTTTCAACAGACTTTGATCCTCACTGGGAGGAAACAAGGATCCGACCTCTGCCTGAACTTGGGTCCTGCTGAGAAAAAGATTCCCCAGTTAGAAAAATAGAGGTTTCCAAGCTTCTTATGCATCTGTTAGCTTCCTACCAGGCAGCATGTGCACACGCCTGGGTAGCGTCCCTGAGTAGCCTCCTCTAATTAACCTCTCAGAGAAGGTTGCCAGCTAATTTGCTGACCAACCCCAAACAACTGAAAAAAAGAAGGAAACATAAAAAAAATGCCAGGCAGTGACTTTAAGCATGATTCTTGAATTAACTTTGCCAGCTAGAGCAAACAGCCCTGGCTGCTGTGCAATAATCGCATTCCTCGTTCTGCTTCTGACACCAGTCCCTCCTCACCTCCAGCCTTTCTCACTGGGAAATTTCCTGATATGATTAAGTCATTATTGGTTTCCTTGGGTAGATATAGTGGAAATCTCCCAAGTGGAAGGAGCTGTAAACATAGACCAAAACTCAGCTCACCGCAGCTCCTAAAAAAAAAATACAGACAAAGAAACATCCTGAGTTACTGTACTGCTTTTGGATGGGGTAGAGTTAAAGTTCTTCATAGCAGCTGGTATGGGGATATGTTTTGGGTTTGTGATGAAAACAGCATTGATGACACAGGGAAGTTTCAGTTACTGCTGAGCAGTGCTTGCACAGCATCAAGGGCTTTTCTGCTTCTCACACTGCCCCACCAGCAAGCAGGCTGGGGGTGCACAAGGAATTGGGAGAGGACACAGCAGGGGCAGCTGACCCCAAATGACCAAAGGGATATCCCCTACCGTATGACATCATGCTCAGCAAGAAGAGGGGGTGGAGAAGGAAGGTTGGCCAGGGCTGCCATAGCTTGGGGACCGACTGAGCATTGGTCAGTTGGTGGTGAGCAATTGGGGCTTTTCTGCATCACTTGTTTTTTTGGAGGTTGGTGTGGGTTTCTTTCTCTTTGCTATTTTTTTCCCTCTTTCTTTTTCTTTCCAATTATTAAAAAATCTTTGTCTCAACCCATGAGTTTTTGCACTTTTGTTCTTCTGGTTCTCTCCCCCATCCCACTGGGTGGGGAGTGAGCCAGTGGCTGTGCGGTGTTTAACTGCCTAGTGGGGTTAAACCATGACAGTTAGGCTTGAAACCCTTCTAGGGATTTTCTGCAATGTACAAATTAGGCTGCACACATTTCTTGCAACTTCCATAAAGTGGTAAAGCAGCATACACTGTCCCATCCAGCATAATTTTTCATCTCTGTTTTGTCCCAGGTCCTAAGGGCTTCCAAATACATACCTCCACTTTCTCTCACTGGACTTGGGTTTCTCTCTCTTTCTCTTGACGCTTTCTCCTGACATCTTCTCACACCTACCAGCCATAAACTGAACTTCAGCCTCCTGTCTCCTACCTCTATCCCCACCTGCTTTCCTTCCTCTCCTTGCATTTCTTCCTCCTTGCAGATGCTGTGTGCAAGTCTCAGCACAGAGTCAATGGGTGAAAGCACATCAAGTCTGCCAGTGGTTTCACCTTGCTGCAGCCCCATTGCTTCATGCAAGCTGCCCTGATCACAGGATGACCCACTACAGCACAGCTGTGTGGGACACACTGGGTGGACACCTCCCTCTTCCCAGCTCACCTCACTGACCTCAGGCTAAGGTTTGATTCTCTCTTGCCCCAATTCTGCTTTCTTCCACTCTTCCTCACTTTTCCCTTCTTGCCAGTCACTTCAGGATCAACTCTCACTCTTACAAAGGAAAGAGGGTAAATTACCTAAAAATAAATGCAGCCATAAGTGGACTGGCAGTTCTTCTGCTTGCTCCCCATGTAGTGACGCATATCAGGAGGACATTAATGGGCATGTAGGATGCAGGGAAGGGGATGCAAAAGTGAGGAGCCCCATCCAGCGTATGGGGATTTCCCTTCATGGGCATGAATGCTGCTCACTATGGGGCTTCGAGTACTTTTGAGTCGATTGGTTTATGAAGATAATTATATGACATGGTTTGCCTGTGATGGTTAGAGGGTTTTTTCCACTCACCCAGTTCTTCTCATCTCTCTGTTGCTCCCATTTGCTCTCCTGGAGAAAGGGATAGGGTAAAGGTATAACAGCTGTTTTAGGTAAGTAGATTTTTGATGTTTAACATAGTCTGGCATCCTAAGTACTATGAAATTAGCTATGGTTGACACTAGTATGTTGGACTCTAAGTTGCAGTGTCCCACAATGCCCATATATTCCCTTCAGGATACCTACATATTGTCTGTTAAAGTCGGTCCAAAAGTTGGTAGGATTGCTTAAAGTGTTTGCATCTTGATGGTGACCTTAACACTGTACTGCAGGAGTAAGAAATAGCTAGTGGCTGTGTAACAGTTAAAGTCATGGATGTTAATAACAGCATATGATGAGAAAGCAGCCAGTCTGGGGTGTGGAGCAGGACCACGTCCACAGCACCACAGAAGAGACCTCTGGCAGAGACAGTGACTCCCCATCCTCACTGAGCTTTGTTCACTAATGAAGGAGTCAAGCCCCTACATTAACCAGTAAATTATTACTAAGGACATGAATAGAATAGAATAGAATAGAATAGAACAGAATAGAACAGAACAGAATAGAAAATAGAATAGAACAGAATAGAAAATAGAATAGAAGAGAAGAGAACAGGACAGGACAGGACGGGACTTTCAGTTGGAAGGGACCTACAATGATCATCTAGTTCAACTGCCTGACTAATTCAGGGCTGACCAAAAGATAAGCATGTTGTTAAGGGCTCTGTCCAAATGCCTCTTAAACACTGACAGGCTTGGGGCATCGACCACCTCTCTAGGAAGCCTGTTCCAGCATTTGACCACCCTCTCCCTAAAGAAATGCTTCCTAATGTCCAGTCTAAACTCCCCTGGTGCAGCTTTGAACAATTCCCATGCATTCTATCACTGGCTATCAGAGAGAAGAGCTCAGCACCTCCCTCTGCTCTTCCCCCCCTCAGGAAGCTGCAGAGAGCAATGAGGTCACCCCCCAGCCTCCTTTTCTCTAAACTAGACAAGCCCAAAGTTCTCAGCTGCTCCTCATAGGACATTTCTTCCAGCCCTTTCACCAGCTTTGTTGCCCTCCTCTGGACACATTCAAGGACCTTCACATCCTTCTTAAATAGTGGGGCCCAGAACTGCACACAGTGCTCAAGGTGAGGCTGCACCAACGCTGAATACAGTGGGATAGTCACCTCTTTTGACTGGCTGGTTATACTGCGTTTGATTGTTCCTTTCTGTCTTTTGGGGAGGGATTCCACAATGTTTCTACCAGGCCACTTAACCTATAGCATGGGAAAAAGATTTATATATTCACTGTCCTTGAAAAGTTGTGAGTCCCTGAATAAATGATGCAGTATTGAACACCTCAGAGCAAACACAGCAGCTGGGAAGCTGAGGAGTGGCCCTTTCTTGGACAACTAGGAGTGGAGTACACACCACAGAAAGTAACCCCCTTGATTTTCAGGGCAGTAGGATATGATATAAAGCTGCTGTCCTTAGAATGGCAATCTGGCAGGAATCGCTTACTCAGCAGACAAGAAGTTTTCATTGGTCTTAGATCTAGGACCTGATTATCCTCAATCCAATGGTCGATACTGATCCATCTTTCCCCAGAGATGGCTGTTAAAATGATATACCTGCATCTTCATAAGACAGAGTGGTTTTCATAGCTTAATGGCCTTCTGTCTTCCTGGGATGTCAGGTTATGTCAGAGGAGGTTGCAATCTATTCTGGTTACTTGCTTAGAACCCCTAGCCATAATCAAGTTCATTCTTTGCCTCCTTGCTTGAGGGCAGATTTTCTTTTGTGCCCCCAAAATACTGTGTTTTAGTTATTTATAAATGTTCATCTGATCATTTGCCTGTACAAATTACAGCCTGAGTATTATCTGTGAACTGTATATTTCCATTATTCATCCTTGTCTCCTCTCCTATTGGATGCCTGCAACTTTATGAATAGAGGAAAAAGTGAATGATGAATAGTGAATCATGAATAATAAACAGAAGATGAGTACACTTTTTCAAACTCTCTATCCTCCATGAATATGTGTACCCCTCTATATCAGTTGCCTTCACCAACATTCATATGCAGAGAAAATAGATGGAAACAAGACTAACAAAAAAAGGGCAGGAATGCAGCTGAATCAAATCAGGAACTGTGTTTTTTTTGTACATAGTTGTGTATGCACTACTCAGCAGTTATTCAGCTCCAGTAAAATCCAGCTGTTCTGGGGACAGAGTTAGCTGGAGAGGTAGGAGCGAGATTTTTCTCCACAAATCCCCCACTAACTTCTCCAGGAAGGTAGACATGTCGCAGTGCTTCTGCTTTCATCTGCTTCCTCAGCTGTAAAACAGAAATAATGATGATTTTCCTTCTTCCCATAACACCCTCAGACCACTGAATAAATCGTGCTGAGTGAGAAAGAAGCATTTTTAAAGACTCATCAGTAATGGGTATAAATAATGCCAGCCTTTAGATTCTTAGCCTTTTAGGTACATTACAGGTATGTTCAGTGCAGATGTTGCTTAGAGATTATTCATAAATTATATTTTTCCCATGACAGATAATTGATAGGTTCTGTGTGCCTGACTTGTCAAATCATGTTATACTTCAAAAAAACCTTTGTGTTCATTTAAACAAAAATTTATTTTCTTGTGCAATGTCCAAAACTTAATAATTATTGTTTTCCTAAATGGCAACAATTTGCCCTCCTAAGTCTGTAAAAGAGTCTTCTAATTTAAACCTGTAGAGACATCTTGGCAGTGAATGTGGGCAATTACAATCATTCTTGCTCTAATTTATACAATTATAGGAATGTAGTTTTTCTTAGCTATGGGCTCCAGCTGTCTACAGTTGCTGACCAGAATGGAAGCTGTGAACACACTTTTTTGAAAGGAAGAAGATTTTTTTAGATTGTGAGATTTGTACTTCTCTTTTTCATGTTTTCAAGATTGGTTCTGAATTAATTACATGTGCATTTCTTTCTTCTTTCTAGTTAGGGAATCTACATAACTCTTGCAGCTTTGTACTGAAAAGCAACAGGATTTTCATCTTCAGAAGTTAAAACCCAAACCTCTAGGGTCTTACCTGTAAATGAAAAAAATAAATAAGCCTGGGCTTTCTGTATGTGATCTAACACTTAGTAGCTAGTTATTATCAAGCTGTTTTGAACAATTTGAAATTCAGAAAAGAAATGTTCCCAGCTTGAATGAAAACAGCCAAGCCTTTCAGGAACTTCTGGAGGGTACTCAGCCAAAAACACCCATTAGTCACCCAGAATTACCCCTCTAAATCAGACAGAAAAGGGACTTAAATCTACTTTTCTCATAGAGTGAGTGTCTTGACCTAGTTCCAAAGAGCCTTTTGCCAGCTGGGACCCAAGATGATTATGCTGAAACCAGCACTCTTAAAATAGATTTGGTTTTGACTTTGACTTTCTTAGTGACAAAAGTCAATTGCATAAAAAAATTCCCAGTATGCTTTAATCACTCTAACTGATATTGCATAGGGTGAAATACCTTACAGATATGCATTAAACAGACCTGTATAGCTCTGCTCTTTAACACTTTACTGAAGTGAAATACTAGAAATTTCTGCATTTGTGGGATTCCAGGATTTGAAAATTTTTCTGGAAGAGCTTTTAAAATAAAAAATGTTTTTAACAACTTTTTATACTATTAAAGTACTTAAGTGTTTTTATAAGTACTGGATATACTTTCTTCAATCACAGAAATAAGTGGTGTGTCTGTTTAGATTTTAGCCCTGACTCTCTAAAAAACTGTAATCAGGAGGTTCAAAGTACCAGTCTAGCCTAAAACTCAGTTAATGGAAGTTTTGTGACCATATTTTTGCCACTTTTAAAAATAATCACAGAATCACAGAATCACAGAATCACAGAATGTTAGGGATTGGAAGGGACCTCGAAAGATCATCTAGTCCAATCCCCCTGCCGGAGCAGGATTACCTAGACCATATCACACAGGAACGCGTCCAGGCGGGTTTTGAATGTCTCCAGAGAAGGAGACTCCACAACCTCTCTGGGCAGCCTGTTCCAGTGTTCAGTCACCCTCACCGTAAAGAAGTTTTTCCTCATATTTATGTGGAACCTCCTGTGTTCCACCTTGCACCCGTTGCCCCTTGTCCTGTCAATGGATGTCACTGAGAAGAGCCTGGCTCCATCCTCATGGCACTTGCCCTTTACATATTTATAAACATTAATGAGGTCACCCCTCAGTCTCCTCTTCTCCAAGCTAAAGAGACCCAGCTCCCTCAGCCTCTCCTCATAAGGGAGATATTCCACTCCCTTAATCATCTTCGTGGCTCTGTGCTGGACTCTCTCTAGCAGTTCCCTGTCCTTCTTGAACTGAGGGGCCCAGAACTGGACACAATATTCCAGATGCGGCCTCACCAGGGCAGAGTAGAGGGGGAAGAGAACCTCTCTTCACCTGCTAACCACACCCCTTCTAATACACCCCAGGATGCCATTGGCCTTCTTGGCCTCAAAGGCCCATTGCTGGCTCATGGTCATCCTGTTGTCCACTAGGACCCCCAGGTCCCTTTCCCCTGCGCTGGTCTCCAACAGCTCTGTCCTCAACTTGTACTGGTATATGGGGTTGTTCTTGCCCAGATGCAGGACTCTACACTTGCCCTTGTTATATTTCATTGAATTTCTCCCCGCCCAACTCTCCAGCCTGTCCAGGTCTCTCTGAATGGCTGCGCAGCCTTCAGTGTGTCAGCCACTCCTCCCAGTTTTATGTCATCAGCGAACTTGCTGACAGTGCACTCTATTCCCTCATCCAAGTCATTAATGAATATATTGAATAGTACTGGTCCCAGTACCGACCCTTGAGGGACTCCACTAGATACAGGCCTCCAACTGGACTCTGTCCCATTGACCACCTCTCTCTGGCTTCTTTCCTTCAGCCAGTTCACAATCCACCTCACTACCTGATCATCCAGACCACACTTCCTCAGTTTAGCTGCGAGGATGCTGTGGGAGACAGTGTCAAATGCTTTACTGAAATCGAGATAGACCATGTCCACTGCTTTACCATCATCTATCCACCGGGTTATGTCCTCATAAAAGGCTATCAAATAATAATACAGCTTTGCTGATATTTCCTTTGATGCTTCAATGAAGTGTATATTAGGGTCAGCCTTTTAGTGTCCTTTTGAATCATCAAATTATAAATGCATTTCATCTGTCTCAGGTATCACAGCAAAAATTACAAGATGACCTTTAAAAATGGCTAGTAAAGCACTGTTGCTTACTTTGTTCTAGGTCTCGCCTCAGGCAATCTCTGTCTCTGTCACTTTCAGAGATAAATTACTATTTCCACTGTGCCTACACCTGTAATAGAAGCTGCCTTTTCACCACCTGTCACTCACTTTTCTAACCCCTCCCCATTCCTGCTTTTATTTCTTTCTACCTACACTGCAATTCTCCATTTCTCTCAAGGAAGAAGTATATATTTAATATACAAATACAAAATACAAAATATACCCTGACCTTCCTTTCCTTTTCCCCTTGCCTGTCATAATGCAGGTAGTTGCCATATCCTCTTACTCCTCCAGTTGTTCCATCTCATCCCATTCCCTTCCATAGTTTTCTCCTTAGCTTCTCAGTATGCTCTGGCCCTTTTTCCATCGCCATACAAGCAGGTTCACTCTTGCTCAGCTCACACCAGCCTGCCCCTTCAGTCCCTGTTCACTCGTTCTCCTTTACCTCTGAGCTCCAACAGTGGTGCAGCATTCTCCTCCTTCTCCCTGCTGGTCTGGCTGCCTTGGACTTGAACACAAATGAGCACGTATTTTTGGAAAACTCATCCTTTTTTTTTGGCTTCAGTGAGTTTTAACTTCTTTCCACTTTCTTCCTGTCTCCATAACTGCTTGTTCAGAAAGACTTCTGAAAGATTTTCTTGTACTCCTCCCTTATTACTGGGAAGAGTAGTGCTCAGTAAGGCCTATTTTTTATATTTTTGATTTGATTCTTCTCAATTTCTGTTATGTCTCATCTATGAACACAAGACCAACCATCGTGTCTGTGTCAAAAAGGTATGTCTTTCATATGTCTTTACTCCAAATCTGTTTCCTTATGTCCGAATGAAAACCTTTTCGTGCCTCTTAAAATTCATCAGGCCAAGCTGAACTCAGTGAAAACAAACGTCTTAACCTCTCTTCCTTGTAAACTTGTTTCTCAAACTTTTTATGACTGCTTTTCATTGTCACAATATTGCTGTGCTGCTCTTAAATGGATGTGATCTTCTGTTGAGATCTCTCTAGTTCCCCACCCCATGTCATACCTTGGTTTTTCAGAGTCTTTCTTTCTAACTTCTCTAAGATATATTTCCTACCTACCCAGACACTTGAGACTCTCCATATAGATCGCATCATCTTATATCTCTATCAGTATACTGACATTTTCCATGACCTTTCTCTAACTTCTCACGCTCATGAACAGCTCCCCAAAGCACCCACAGGGCCACTTTAAGGTGGATTTTTTTTCTGTAAAACCTACTTGTCTGGCACCATATTGAGACCATCACCATCATGCTGATCAGTATTTCTGTTTGTGTGGGTTATATCTGACCAGATGCAGACATCTTTAGATACAGGTGTCTGTGGAAGAGCTCATTTCAACTTGCTCTTTAGTGGATAGAAAGAAAAAAGGCATTGCCATATCAGATTTGGTTTGTTGTCATGTAAAAGTGCCTGTTTCCCTTCACTGTCTGTAAAGGAAGCTGGAGATGACTAGCTCAGATGCCAGTATCTGCAGCTGAGATACCTGAAACTATTGAGAAGAATCCCACTTTTTCGTGGTTTTGAAGTATTTTGTCTGAATTTTTAAATTATATGTGCTTGGGAGCAATTCTCTATCCATACCTGGATCTGTGCAAAGCCTAACGCAGCAGTGTTTGAGGTCATGAATATGTTCTCATGGTGCCACTGTAATGGTTAGACTTCAAGTTATCAACAGCATCAAAATGCTGTTCAAAACAAGACTGAAGAAAACATCTTGCAAAGGTTAGAGGAGCCACTGTGATGTATAGCAAGAATATGGAGGCATTCAGAAACAGTTAATTGACAGCTTGTGTGGCTGGTATTCACAGTGCTGCAGTCCCAGTGACTCTAAACATATGGCAGCAAGGATAACGCTGAGAAAGAACAATGGCATTTAGTCAACTGCAGTATATAGCACTTATTTATTTATTTATTACTAACATTGGTATGTAAAACTTTTCTAGCTTTCCTTTGGAGGAGGTTTTAAAATTAACATCTAAGCCACTTGGAGAAAACATGATGTCCTCAGACTTCCATAACTATGGGTAACATTCAGTGAGAATTTTGCCTTTGTTTTGCTGCATGATTGCCTTTTAGCAATAAGTAAAGTTCTAGGGCTTGTGCTGATTCTTCTCACTTCTCATGTCTTCGATTTTGCAGACCACAATGACCTTGTTTGGGAAAAAGATGACTTAACAGGGATATGACTGAGATACATAAAATTACAAGAAATATGGTGATGATGAATGAAGAATGTTTATTCAGTGTTTCCAAAAATATTCTTATTCTTTTCAAAGAGCATCAAATGAAATTGCCAGGCAGCAGACTTAAAGCAAATAAATGAAATACTTTTCCCTACATGCTGCAGAGTTAGCCTGTGGAATTTGTTACCAGATTGGAAGAAAAATACCAGACATGCACACACATAATACAATTTTCCCATGGAAAGCTTGTTGTTTAGTTCATTATTCTGCTTATGCAAATCAAATGTGACTTTTTGTCTCACCTAACCCTTGGTATGTATGTATCAGATGGAAAAGTGGGGCAGCAGGGACGAAGGCTACTGGTTTACCTTTCTGGGATCCTTCACTCTGGGTTAAATGTAACCTCTGGAGCAAGGAGGAGACTTTTCCTTCCTGTAGAGCAGCCAAATACTGACCAAGAAGGAAGATTTTGAAACGCAACATGGGATAGACAAAATGAGCCCAGACTGGGAAACTGCTCTGAAGATCAGGGAGCTAACACACAGGCAGTTTTCAAAGTTGATGGAAAGAAAGAGACTTTTCCAAAGGACCCATAGAAAATTTTCTAGAATTTGTTGCAACCTGGAAACTCACATAAAAATTGCTGGATTAAGGGAAACTCTGGAGGAAAAGACTTGGCATGCAAGGAACAAGGGGCAGGACAAAGAGAGTTCTTTCCAAGTCCATTTGTTTTAATTCCATTTTACCCAGCACATCTGGATTTTTGTCTGTTTAAAAAAAAAGAGATCTTCACTTTTCGGATACAAATTCCTTTTGGTGTTTTTGTGGTGTTCCTTAAAGGAAATTATATTAACAGTTGTACCTGTTTTGGCTTTTGGGATCATGTCACATCCCTGTCACAGAAAGTATCTAATTTCTGTAGCCAATGGAAAGTGAAACCACCATCAGAAAGTGACTAGTACCTAACTTAGGAGAAGACAAGTGACCCTTTGGAGGCAGCTGTTTCTCCAGTGACCACCAGTGACAGCAATAACCCTCACAAGAGTCACATCTCTAAAGAAGCACTATGGTTTGGTTCAAAATGCCTTGTCTATATTCAGCTCCATAACAAAGCTCAGTCCAATTTTTTATTTTAGTCACTATTCCAAAAGTGGCATTGACTCCTCTGACAGGACAGTTCAATCTCTAACAGCATCGCTTGACAACAGCCTAACAGGCTCAGAATGTGATCTGAAGTTGTGAAACAATTGCTTTGATGGCTTTCCTCAGCTTGGTTACAAGAAACCTTGCTTGACAATTTATTTTGAACATCTGGCCTACTATTATTGAGCATCTATTTATAAAGCTAGTCTCAACAAAACTCTCATAGAAGTGTCTGTCTTCAATCAGTTTGTATGTGTCTTGTGGCAACAGAATATTTTACAGACATTAGTTCCTAATTGTCCAGGGTTTTCTTATACAAATCAGCATTCCATTCTGGAGCTACTTTATTTGTATATGTTTTTTATTAACAGAGCTGTTTCTGCATACAACATAAATGAAAACAACTTTTTTAGAGAAGCTGTGAGTCGTTGCCATCATTCTATTAAATAAATTATTTCAAGATCTCAGACAAGGCATGAAAAGGCTTTAAGAAACAGCTAACAATTTCTTAAAATACATACGAAACACTTTTTTTTTCCCTACATTTGTATTATGTTCTTTTAAAAATCTTCTGGTTTTACCAAAGGTGGAGAAGTAATTGTAAGCACATTTGGAGATGCAATAGGATATCGGGGAGAAGGGAGAAAGAGAAAACATGATTCTCATTCAAGAACAAAGATACAGCATGGAAAGGTTTGATGTACTAGTGTTATTACATGGGTACATCACACATCAAGTGAAGGCATATTGGGGAGCAACGACAGTTCTGTGTCTATCATGTGTTTTACCGATCATGCATTTCTACTCTCACAGAAATCCTCTTATTTTTCTAGAGATCACTGAAGTTTGATGCTTTTGAATCAGAAAGATGCCTCTCTTTAGGAGCATTTTCTTGCTCTGCTACGTATGACAAACCCCTTCATCCCCTCATCTTCATTCAGCACAGGCTGGATATTTGTATTTCATTGAATTCATGCAATACGTTTTGTTCTTGCACCAACTAGAGTATATAAACTAGAAAAAAGGGGTTTGTTAATGGGAAAGAACTTAGAAAGAGATTCTCTTCCCATTGAAGTCAAGGAAAATCTTGCATTTGATGTGAGCAGAATCAGATTTTTTCCCTAAGTTCTGACTACAAGTTTAACTCAGTCATTTTGAATTTGAGTGTTACATTCATCTGTTGGTGATAAAGGCTGTGACTGGGAGAAAGACAAAAGAGGGGATTACTTTTTTATATTTTAATCTGCTTGTGCCTTTCATTATTGTAAGCATGAATTTCATGAAATTATGTTGCCCGATCAACCTAGTGGCCTTCTATGATGGAGTGACTACATCAGTGGACAAGGAAAGAGCCACAGATGTTGTCTATTTGGACTTCTGTAAGGTCTTTGACATGGTCCCCCACAACAATCTTCTCTCTAAAGTGGAGAGATATGGTTTTGATGGATGGACTGTTTGATGGATGAGGAATTGGTTGAATAGTGGCATCCAGAGGGTAGTGGTCAATGGCTCAATGTCCAGATGGAGATCAGTGACAAGTGGTATCCCTCGGGGGTCTGTTTTGACACAAGTACTGTTTAATATCTTCATCAATTACATAGACAGTGGGATCAAGTGCAACCTCAGCAAGTTTGCAGATGACACCAAGCTGTGTGGTACGGTTGACATCCCTGAGGGACAGGATGCCATCCAGAGGGACCTGGACAAGCTCAAGAATTGGGCTCATATGAACCTCACACGGTTCAAAAAGGCCAAGTGCAAGGTCCTGCACCTAGGTCAGGGCAACCCCCAGTATCGATACAGGCTGGAGGATGAAGAGATTGAGAGCAGTCCAGCCAAGAAGGACTTGAGGGTACTGGTGGATGAAAAGCTGGACATGAGCCAGAAATGTGCGCTCACAGCCCAGAAAGCCAACTATTTCCCAGGCTGCATCAAAAGCAGTGTGGCCAGTAGGTTGAGGAAGGTGATTCTGCTCCTCTGCTCTGCTCTGGTGAGACCCCACCTGGAGTATTGCATCCAGATCCAGAGTCCTCAGCACAGGAAAGAGGTGGACCTGTTGGAGGGAGTTCAGAGGCGGGCCACGAAGATGATCTAAGGGCTGGAGCACCTCTCCTATGAGGACAGGCTGAGAAGGTTGGGGTTGTTCAGCCTGGAGAAGGCTCCAGGGAGACCTTATTGTGACATTTCAATACTTAAAGGGGGCTCATAAAAAAAGATGGAGATAAACTTCTTAGCAGGGTCTGTAGCGATAGGACAAGTGGTAGTGGTTTTAAACTAAAAGAGGGTCAGTTTAGACTAGATGTAAGGAATGAGGGTGGTGAAACACTGGAACAGGTTGCCGATAGAGGTTGTAGATGCCCCATCCCTGGAAACATTCAGGGTCAGGTTGGACAGGGCTCTGAGCAGCCTGATCTAGTTGAAGGTGTCCCTGCTCATTGCAGGGGGGTGGGACTAGATGATCTTTGGAGGTCCCTTCCAACCCAAACTATTCTATGATTCTATGTGACATAAAATTATATATATATTTGTAATCATTTGGGTGCCTCTGTTTTGGATGATCCCTAGGAGTGCCTTAAAACTGAGAATGCTAAGTGATCCAGAAGAGATGCAGCATACCCTGCACTCAAGAAAACATTATGAGTAACATTTTTCACATGCTTTAACAATTTTTGAGTTAGGAATTACTTTTAGAGTAGGAATTACTTTCACTTCCATTAGCCTGTCATCTTATATATATTTATATATATATATATATATCTAAAGAAATAAAAAGAAAACTCCACATGCTACTTCTATAGGAGTAATACTCTACTATTGGTGTAATGTAGCTCTAAGACACTGGATTGTCCGGAAAGCTTTTTGGTAGTGAAGTGAGATGTTTCTGCATGAAACTCATTGTCTGCAAGTGGGTGTCTATAATCATGCTACCTATTGCTGTATCCATCATTAGTCCCATCAGGAACAAGAAAGATAAATTGAAGGAGGATATTTTGTTATTCCACTTCCAGGTGCATAACAGCTGGTCAAGGCTGAGGGACATTGGCACTAAAAGCTATAAATTCTACTGGAACTTGGGCCACTTTCCATCATTCTGGCTTTCTCACATTAATAATCACTGAAATTGAGATCACGGGAGCTCAGGTGTGTGCCGTCACTCTACGTCTGATCATCGCCACACATTGACCTGTCCTGGACTCTCACTGGGGCCTGGAGTAGTGACAGGCAGAAAGCTGTGGTTTATACAGCACTGTCACAATTAGGACAGAGCTCACAAGTGCTGCTAGAGTTTGGGCTGTGTCAGTGTTTCCAGTAGAAATTCTTACATATAATGGTTTATAAATGTGTCCATTAAATGTCACGCCAGGCTGCAATTTGGCATACAAATTGTCAGTGCCAAGGGGAATCTTACAGTAAAATGCAAAATCTCTTTGCTGCTTTTGAAGTAATTTGGGTACGTACTCATGTGCACGGACACAAGTATCTTTGCCCATCACCATAAGTCCAGAACAGGATGCGCATAACATGTTACATATGTTGTTCAACTCATATGTTTAAAAAAGGCAGCTCCCTTCTCCTTGCTGTTGCTCACACCAGGGATGAGAGCAGACCTCCTCTCCCTGGTGTAGCTTTCAGGAGCTGGTTAGTGTCCTCCACCCACCACCACCAGGAGAAATGGCACGTGCTTTACTCTGCAAGAGCTGGAGTAGGGGGTCCCTTCACTTTCTGATGCCCACTCAGCCTTCTTTAGACACACACTGAGATCTGAGAGACACCTGGAAAGATGTTGTGGGGCCTGGGGCACACTGAGCTGATCTCCTCACCCTCAGCTGACCTGATCTCAACAGCACTGGTCTCAAATGGCTCTTGCTGGTCCACACTCTGTGTTTCTCCCATTCCTGGGCTAGAGCCATGCTCATCCTCGGTCCCACAGTCCTCTTCCCTGGTTACATCTGAGACTGTGCAGTGACCGGGGCTGCCGGAAGAGTTTCTGTCACAGGCTGATTGGTTGTGACTAAGGGCAAAGGACCTAATCTCCCTGTTGCTAAGGTTGTCTCTCACTCAACGAGGGGATGAATGCATGCCTTCCTCTCAGGGCTGCTGAAATATCAGTGATGAGTGTCACAGATGTGCCTGTAAATAACTGCCTAGGTCTAAGAGCATGCCCATGAATGTAAAATCATTCATTGAATATTTTCAGAAAGTGAACTGAAAGAATAAGGAAGGAGGAAGCAAATTCATGGCTTTGAATTAGACTACTTTTTGGTAACATTTGCTGAGTTCCCAGTACATTACATGTTGGAAACCCACCTGAAAGTCACAAGTACTGAATAATAAATTATGCATATGCAACATTTGAGAATAGTAACCTCCAGATATTAAGCAGCTTGCATACTAATAACATTTAGAAAACTTGCTTCCTTCCACAAGCTTTCCTCTCTAAGCAAAGGGGAAGTATCCAGTTGATGTATCCGTAAAGGAAGGAGTGCAGGAACCAAGAGATCACAAAATATGAGGTATGAAAAGTGCCCATTTCAATCAAACAGTCAGCGTGAGCATTCTTATTTATTATATGTTATAAAAAGTTTATTGCCCATTTTACAACTCTCGCTGCCCAAAGTTTGATTTAACCAGAAAACATGCCAGTAATGTGCATTGCCACCAGACCTAGTTTTCGTGTCCTGGAATTCATGACAGCTTAGCCCAGACTTTTCCAAACTATTCATTTGTGAATGTGAATCCTTCAGGTACTCAGGAGAAAGTCTGCACCATGCCTTGTAAATCTCTCAGGAGCTGAGGAGAAAATCTGCGCTGTGAACATTTACCAGTCAATAGAAATACCACTTGTGTTATTATTAACTGGATACATCCCTATTTTTACTGCCCCATACTGGAACCCATAACTTAAACTGCTGGGTAATTTTGAAATCATCACTCGGGTTTTGCCATTAGAAGCATTGAAGTCTCATCTGAGCCAGCGTGGGAGCTCAGTCAGTCTAGCTGGCCATGGGGAAGGTTGCCTCCTGTCTGGGACAGACCAGGCATTGCTGGGGGGCTTTCCTTTCTCTCCCCCTCCCCTTGCCTCAAGCTGTGGGTAGAAATATTCCTAAAGAAGGGAAGGAGGAGGAAAACAGACCTCTCCTCCTCTCATGGGAGGCCTGAGGGACTGAAATTGCTTTCCCTGTCCTTCTTCACCTTTTGCAGTTGTCCTGGCACAGAGGGAGGCCAGCAGGCGTTTGCTGCCTGCCTTCCCTCCCCGGCATGGTGGGGTTTCCTAAACTGTATTTTCGGTCTGCTGTGGTTCTTCTGCACTGATGTGAGGCACATTTCTCCCCATTTGGGTCAGAGTGTGTGTGCAGGTGGGAGGTTTCACTGACTTACTGGGTGTGATTGCCCCCATCTGGAATAAAATGAATGATGGGCATTTTTTACGTTGGGAAATTAAAGTTAATATTTTTAAATGAGCTCCTTGTGACTTGGACAGTAGGCTGAAAGAAAAGAGGTGTAAGAAATGTACGATTGCACTGATAGATTTAGAGACTTCTCATGTGTCTCTGCTTTGTTTCCTCAAAGGGGACAGAGAAGAGGACATGACAGTAAGTTGAAGGCAGTCAGCTTCGTTTTATTGACTGTACTGGATTAGGCCATATAGCTCCTCACTAAGTTCCTTCAAATGCACAGTTGTGGGAAGGGATGGGGGGAAGGCTAGAGAGGCAGCTAGTACTCTCAGTTAATTAAATTTCACGAACTTGCTTCAGCTACTTAAAATTCCACGTAAGACTTGGATACACATACATGTCCTGATGAGCCTTCTGATCATAGGCACGCGGTCCTCCCATCGTCACGTGCTGTCTCACAGACATGAGAGCTTAACACTGATCCTGGAGGAGGATGCCAGTGCATGATGCATCAGAGACGAAGCGCTGCCCTCATTTCATCTGGATTCAAAACTCCTGCTGAGCCAGAGCGACGCGGGGACACGGCAGCAAAGCAAACACACGCAATCACACAGCAGTCAGTGCAGAGGCCCTGGCCAGCAACCAGCTGTCCTGCATTCCAGGAAAGCTTACCAGGAGATTAACTACTGCAGAAGCATCAGCACACAAAAGTGCCTTTTATAGCCTAATTATTTTATAGTATACAAAATAATGTATACTAGAAATCCGTGTTCGGTCGGGGGGCTATGATCTAGTGGCAATTACAGAGACTTGGTGGGACGCCTCGCATGACTGGAATGTGGTCATGGATGGCTATGTCCTGTTCAGGAAAGACAGGCCGCTAAGGAGAGGTGGTGGAGTTGCTCTTTATGTGAGTGAGCAGCTAGAATGTATTGAGTTCTGTCCAGAGGCAGATCAGGAGCGAGTTGAGAGTTTGTGGGTGCGAATTAAGGGGCAGGCTGGCAGGGGTGATACTGTTGTGGGTGTCTATTACAGGCCACCGGATCAGGATGAGGAGGGTGATGAGGCCTTCTACAGGCAGCTGAGAGCAGTCTCGCAATTACAGGGCCTGGTTGTCATGGGGGATTTCAACTACCCTGATATTTGCTGGGAGGCCTACTCAGCCAGCCATCCCCAGTCCAGGAGGTTCCTCCAGTGCATTGATGATAACTTTCTGATGCAAATGGTGGATGAGCCAACTAGGAGAGGAGCACTGCTGGATCTGATCCTCACTAACAAGGAGGGTCTGGTTGAAGAGGTGAAGGTTGAGGGCAGCCTTGGTTGTAGCGACCATGAGATGGTAGAGTTCAGGATCTCATGTGGCAGGAACAGAATAGCTAGCAGAATCACAACCCTGGACTTCAGGAGGGCCAACTTTGGCCTTTTCAAGCAATTGCTAGGGGAAATCCCATGGGACAGGGTACTAGAAGGTAAGGGGGCCCAAGATAGTTGGTTAGCGTTCAAGGACTGCTTCTTCCGAGCTCAAGATCAGAGCATCCCAGCAGGTAGGAAGTCAAGGAAGGGTACCAGGAGACCTGCATGGTTAAACAGGGAACTGCTGGGCAAACTCAAGTGGAAGAAGAGGGTGTACAGATCATGGAAGGAGGGGCTGGCCACTTGGGAGGAATATAAGTCTGTTGTCAGAGGATGTAGGGAGGCAACTAGGAAAGCTAAGGCCTCCTTGGAATTAAACCTTGCAAGAGAGGTCAAGGACAACAGAAAGGGCTTCTTCAAATACATTGCAGGTAAAGCCAACACTAGAGGCAATGTAGGCCCACTGATGAATGAGGTGGGGGCCCTGGAGACAGAGGATAAAAAGAAGGCGGAGTTACTGAATGCCTTCTTTGCCTCTGTCTATACTGTTGGAGGCTGTCCTGAGGAGCCCTGGACCCCTGCGGCCTCAGAAGAAGTCAGGATAGAGGAGGAATCTGTCTTGGTTGATGAGGGCTGGGTCAGGGACCAATTAAGCAACCTGGATGTCCATAAATCCATGGGCCCTGATGGGATGCACCCGCGGGTGCTGAGGGAGCTGGCGGAAGTCATTGCTAGGCCACTCTCCATCATCTTTGCTAAGTCGTGGGCAACGGGAGAGGTGCCTGAGGACTGGAGGAAAGCGAATGTCACTCCAGTCTTCAAAAAGGGCAGGAAGGAGGACCCGGGGAACTATAGACCAGTCAGCCTCACCTCCATCCCCGGAAAGGTGATGGAGCAACTTGTTCTTGGTGCTGTCTCTAGGCACATCAAGGATAGGGGGATCATTAGGGGCACTCAGCATGGCTTCACCAACGGGAAGTCTTGCTCAACCAACTTGATAGCCTTTTATGAGGATGTTACCCGGTGGATAGATGATGGTAAAGCTGTGGATGTGGTCTATCTCGATTTCAGTAAAGCGTTTGACACGGTCTCCCACAGCATCCTCGCAGCTAAACTGAGGAAGTGTGGTCTGGATGATCGGGTAGTGAGGTGGATTGTGAACTGGCTGAAGGGAAGAAGCCAGAGAGTAGTGGTCAGTGGGACAGAGTCCAGTTGGAGGTCTGTGTCTAGCGGAGTTCCGCAAGGGTCGGTTCTGGGACCAGTTCTATTCAATATATTCATTAATGACTTGGATGAGGGATTAGAGTGCGCTGTCAGCAAGTTCGCTGATGACACAAAACTGGGAGGAGTGGCTGAGATGCCGGAAGGCTGCACAGCCATTCAGAGAGACCTGGACAGGCTGGAGAGTTGGGCGGGGAGAAACTTAATGAAATATAACAAGGGCAAGTGTAGAGTCCTGCATCTGGGCAAGAACAACCCCATGTACCAGTACAAGTTGGGGACAGAGCTGTTGGAGACCAGCGTAGGGGAAAGGGACCTGGGGATCCTAGTGGACAACAGGATGACCATGAGCCAGCAGTGTGCCCTTGTGGCCAAGAAGGCCAATGGCATCCTGGGGTGTATTAGAAGGGGTGTGGTTAGCAGGTGAAGAGAGGTTCTCCTCCCCCCTCTACTCTGCCCTGGTGAGGCCGCATCTGGAATATTGTGTCCAGTTCTGGGCCCCTCAGTTCAAGAAGGACAGGGAACTGCTAGAGAGAGTCCAGCACAGAGCCACGAAGATGATTAAGGGAGTGGAACATCTCCCTTATGAGGAGAGGCTGAGGGAGCTGGGTCTCTTTAGCTTAGAGAAGAGGAGACTGAGGGGTGACCTCATTAATGTTTATAAATATGTAAAGGGCAAGTGTCAAGAGGATGGAGCCAGGCTCTTCTCAGTGACATCCCTTGACAGGACAAGGGGCAATGGGTGCAAGCTGGAACACAGGAGGTTCCACTTAAATTTGAGGAAAAACTTCTTTACTGTAAGGGTGACTGAACACTGGAACAGGCTGCCCAGAGAGGTTGTGGAGTCTCCTTCTCTGGAGACATTCAAAACCCGCCTGGAAGCGTTCCTGTGTGATATGGTCTAGGCAATCCTGCTCCGGCAGGGGGATTGGACTAGATGATCTTTCGAGGTCCCTTCCAATTCCTAACATTCTGTGTGATTCTGTGATTCTGTGATACAATGCAATATCTTGTGCTATTAAGCAATTTGGTCACCAAGCACCAAAAGTTGCTGGCTGCAGAAAAGCCATGCTAGCATAATGTGTATAGATTTTAAAGCAAGGCTCCTTATGGTACTGAACTGCTAAATTATATAAGCTTTCTGCATTCAGTGCTGTTACATGAACATACAAGATCTCAAGCTTTGGTCCTGTATCTTCTAGTGAATGGATTTATGTTCAATGTCAAAGAAAAAAATGAATGTAATAAAAAAAAGATAATGCAGCCCATTTATTGCTGTGTTTTTTCCTTTGTTTTTCAAATTCATCAGAAACAAAGAGCTGTGAAAAGAATGAGCCTAATCTTGAAAATAGAATAGGAATATACTTAACTTCACCTGGTTGGTAGATGAAGGTTTTACCACTCTGAAAATCTTTTGGACTGCTAGGAGAGAAATGATGGGAAAATATAAAGCCTTTTTGGAATAAACAAGAATGTAAATCATTCTGAGTTCAGACAGTGTTCAGCTCAAGAATGCATCGGCTTCAGAAAAGATTAATAAACCAATATTTCTTTCTTGTGCTCTTCTTTGGAGAAAACAGTTGGCTTTGATTAAATAAATGAATATCAAAATAACAGACATAGAAACATATTGAATACCTGATCCAGGGTAGGTATAACTATTAAAAGAGAAAGTTGCCTCCTCTGTATCTTTAGTTGTGGGAAGGACATAATTTTTTTAAAGTAGCAATATTCCTAGTGATTCTGTATGGTAGGGATCAAAACTACCTTTAAATAATGTTTCTCCTGTTGTAACTGACTTAATTACTGGTCTAGGAAGACCATCTGTGTATTACAGAAATTACAATTGTATAAGGTGAATAATGCTGTAAATTAGTCTAATGGCAGAGTACCAGTTGCACACCTAGATATCCTGTCTATATTGTTGCATATTGAATCAGCCTAGGGAACTGTAGAGCCAGATAATAGCCTTTAGCTTGCCAACATGTTTTAAATCCAAAGAGTGAAAAATGGGGTGGAGCTACAGGACAAGAAATGTAGCTTGTCGTTACTGCTGTGGTCAATGAAGTTTGAAACACAAGCAGAGACACAGCAGGTGAGAAGTGGGACAGAAAGATTGACTTTAACAAGCCAGAAAAATTTATGATGACAGAAACCATCAACCTCAGAAAAGCCAGGCAATCCACTTGTAGTATGTTTGGGAAGTTTATTTTTATTTAATACAGATATTCCTTTTAAGATGCTGTCTTACATGGTGATGAAAGCGTGTCTGTTCATCTTTATATTAATTATGATCTGAATGCATTTTAGATTATTTTTCATGAACAGCTGTTGACATTTTTTTATCTCAGGAACCTCACTCACTTGCAAGTACTATTGCTGGTGACTTCTCTTTTACACCCTGATTTTGGATAACGAGCCTTAATGGGAGACATGCTGTTCTCCGGATGAGACAAAATGTTCTCACAACTTAACAGATATTTCCATTGTAAGCTTGGCTCACGTGATCAGGGGTGAATAAGCTACTGATATTATGCCATCCACTTGTGACTCACCTGCCACATTCTGATTTTAAAATAATGTGGAATAAATTAGGGAGCAAATGAAACAGAACAGAAATCTCAGGTTTTGAGCTGCAGAGGGAAAAAAAGCAGCCTGAAGCACACCAGTTTTTTATCTTCAGTTTCATTTAGTTCTCCATTTCCTAGGTCTAAAATGAATCCTGTAAACTTTTCTGTGCCTCTGCAGTTTAAGTACAGGGATAGTTCCAGTAAATTAGAAGGAACTAATCATATTAACTTTAAGGACAACATTAAATATTAATAAGGTGAGGGCCTCTGTAAGGATCACCAAAAGAAGAATGGCATTGCTAAAAAAGACTTGTGAGCTTGAGAATTTTTTCTGTTAAAGGAAGACCTGAAATAAATTTTTGAAGCAGTTGCAATTGCCTGTTCTCTAACAGGAACTATGGGAACTGTACTGGACTGCTGGTTTACTTCAGAAAAACATGGAAAATGTAATCTGCAGTCCGTAAGATTATCATACGACTAATTTTTGCCAGATCCAGACTTATCCCCAAACCCAAAACTTCCTCAGAACTCAGACACTCAGATTCACCAATATTTCTAAAAATCCACTTTAAAAGCCTAGTAGAACTTACCCACTATAAGAGGGGAAAACTGTGTGGCTCTAGACCTCATGTTGTAATGTCTAGCCTGAAAAACTTCATAAATGTGCAAAGTGGGTGGGACCATGGGATCGGGAATACAAGAAGAGAAGAGGTCTCAGGGTGCACTGTCTGCCATTGTGGGCAGGGATGAGCTAATGCATGTGGGTTGCACAAGAAGAAATTGCTTTTTTCTAATTTGCATTGCCTGAAGACTCCAGGAATCCTAATTACGGTCCAATAAGAATTAGAAAATTTAGGAAAAAAATCTCAGGCTTTGGGACAAATTCTGAAAATCTAGTGTGTTTCTGATGCAGCACAGCAATAGCTGAGCTGACTCTAACCACCCTCCTTCGGAGAATGGGGGGATTTTAGGCAGCCCTGATCTTGGTGGGGAATGGTTCATCCACTTGAAACATGCCTTTAAACCAAACCAAATTTTAAAACTAAGCAAAGAAGCACTAACATAAATATTAGATGAACACTATTAAAGACACCACCAGAACGTGGCTGATTCTGCCCTGCAATTTTGATTTAAATCTGAGATCGGTTTTCATTTAAGTTAATGATGAAGTCTCTTCTAACTTTAATGGCTAGCGAACCATTTTTAAAAAAAAAAGAACTGGACATAATATACTTGGTTAACATTTTAAATAGGCTTGGTTTCTTCTGGGTGATCAATATTGATCAATATTAGGATATGAACAGTTCTCATCTGCAGTATTACCAACACAGTTGTGTAATCTGGCATAAGAGTTGTGATTTCTTTGTGTTCATAGCTTCTCATATCTCATATGGTTTCAAATTATGTTTGTATAATTAAAATCCAAGGATATAATTTTTTTTTTGCTGCAAAAATAAAGGGATAATTATTTCCATTTAAAACTTATCACTGGTCACAGCAGCAATTGCCCAGATGAATTCAAGTTTAGGGTTAACAGAGATTGATGAATTCAGTTTAAACCTCAGATTATCTTTAAGAATAAGGCCCTGGAGGAGCAAAACCCAGCAGTGGTCACTGTATGTTTGTGTGTAAGGGAGATGTAATGTTAGCTTCTGATTTCCACAATCTTTAATATCTAAAGATTTGCCTCCTTTATAATTAGGCGTAGAAATTTGGGACCAAAATAAACAGGCACAGTGTGAGGACACTCATGGGAAAACATCCTCAGAGATACCCTAGCTTATGTGAGAAGATTCCCAATTCCTTCAGCAGCTTGGAGCACAGGTGGCGTAAAGTCACTGTTGTTCTTTCTCTTGTGTAGTGCTTCCTGAAACATTAGATAGAATCATTTCCGTACATAGTGAATCAGTATGCATGCATGTATAGGAACGTTTTTACAAAATCATCCTAAAGTTCACAGACAAAATGTGTTATCTAACACAGAGGTTAATATGTGGTTATTTCTCTGTGTACAAAACTTCCTTCAGCCCCTGGACTTACCCTCAGAGATCTCCATCTAGAAACTAACCTGTGTTGACCTATCTGAGCCTGTGTGAGCCCATCCTGAGGTGGTACAGCTACAGACCAAGAGTAGTATTTGTCTCCCAGTAGCTTTTGCACTTTTTTTGCCAGACCTCAAAAGCATTTCTGTATTGATCTGTGTGAGTGCTATGGATTTAACAGGAGGTAGGCACTGAGTGACATTAGCAGCCAACAAATCTCCAGAGGGTACATTTAAATTCATGGTTTTACAGGGGATGCTGGGGAAAAGGTTATCTGAAGAGGATTTCTAGTAGAAAGCTCCTTCTATTTGCTTTAGTCCATTTTTCCAAGCAATGTCTCGCTTCAGAGACTAGTGAATATGGGCTTTTTTGAAGAGTTTTTACAGAGAACTGTACATTGTGACTGGACTACAGATGTGAAAAGTACATTAGGTGTTGAGTGTAAGGGGAGTACAAGAGTAGGTAGCCCTATGAAGCTGAATCAAGGCTGCCTTTGATTCTATATGTTGTGGTTATCGTGACACAAGGACTAGGTAAATCCAAAATCCTCACCAGACAATATCTGGGACAATCAGTAGAGATTTGCTATGGTTAGTGCTCTGTAAGGAAAGGTCTTTATTAACTGACCCAAAGACTGCAAACAGTTGTCCATCTTCCTCTAACATAAATTAGATAACTTTGCGGCCAGCTGTAGGAACTGTTCTGCGTGTTTGACCCTTGGTCCTGTCAAAACTTCCTTGACTGATTGCTGGGGTCTTATTTTTCTGTTAATGATTTTATAGAAGAAGCTAGTCCATTAAGTCAGGAGAAGAAGTACCACATATATTTTTCATTTCCCATTGGCAGATGGCTGACGGGGAGCCCTCTGCAGTCGCTGGGCAATGTGCTACACCATTTCAGTGGTTACCACTGCTCAACTGTTGCTCCAGCGTCCTTAAGTGATTGTTATGATAAAACAATTCTTTATGTGCATAGTGACTAATGCTAGGAAATACTGTCACGTGGCTTGGTGAGGCTCACACTGCCTCTTGGCCGTTTGCACCTGTTTGTGTGTCACTGAGGCCAGGGAAGGTCCAGTCATGGGTCAATTTGTCCTTCAGCCCCAACTATGCCCAGCACAGAGATAATGCCTAGTATCTCACTTGACTGATGAGTACAAAAAAACATGCCTTGCTGATGCTGTCATTGCAGTAGATTTTGACATAATTAATCTTAAATTTTTTTGTCGATTTTTTTTCTTTTTGTGGAAACAAAATTTGGATGTGCACTTGTTCCTTCCTATACAGCCTTCTCTGAACACACTGGGTGGGATGGCCTCATTCTTCCCATTCCTAAGTGCTCTTATGAAGGATTATTCAGGACTGTGTCTTGTAACCTTCAAAAACAGTTCTTGTCTTCTGGAGATGTGCCAAAGAAGTTAAGAAGAGTGCTGCATCACAGGAATGTTTAAAAGCAGAGAACTTGACAGCATGTAGATCCAGACATGGACACAGGGCCCAGACAGAGCAGCCTGGCAACTTTCTGGCGGTTATCAGTGAAATAGTGAGACACATGGGACTGTCACAAATCCAAACCACATTATGCTCAGGAGAAATCCTTGGTTTCATTCAGTTGGTATAAAACAAAACAGTACACTGCAGCAGAGGCTGGCTTATACATCACACTTGAACAGTACTCCCTGAAGAAGATGGGTGGTGATCATACAGCTTGGGAGAAGAGGAAAGGTTTTTTCTTATTATTTTCTTGAACTATTAGAAATAGTCTCTGTGTGTATGAGTGTAAAGATTAATGTGGTCTCCTGTCCAAAAAGGACAGTTTATTTATTCAATCTTATGCTTCAGATGTAGAGCAGTGTTCAGACAGCAAGGTGGTACCAAGCAACTCCTGTTGGAAACTCTGCAGGCAGCACCTCGGAAAATCTTCCCAGTTCACAAAAATACTACAACCACAGGTGAGATATTGCCTGAAACTCCCTCCCCAGACACAGATGTTGTGTGCACTTTTTCAAACCTGGACCTTCAATCCAGGGTCGTTAAATAACCTGAAAATTTCAAATCCAGACAAATTCTACCTCCTTCCTGACAAATCTCTTCAGTGGAAGTGTCCCATTAAAAAGACTTTCTATTTTAGAGACTTTCTGTTTAGTCACAGAAAAAAAAAAAATGAAATAAAAATTCTAAACAAGGTCTAAAAAAAATCTGTCACTTGATGTAATACTTCACAAGGCACAATGTCCTCCAGTAATCATGAGATTTTCTACACAGTAATTTGGGTAGCCACAGTTTTTGAGAGAAGCTGGGTTATGTATGCATTTCCCTGGGTAATGAAGGAGGCAGTGGCAAGAGTCCCTACAAAATCCTGGCGTAGCAACAGAGCAAAATTAATATGAAGACAGAACTGAGAAAAAAAATGTGCTAGGTCTGCTAACATGTTCTTCAGGAGCTCAGCAGGTGCCACTCAGGTCAGCTTTTCAAAACGAAACAAAAATTCGACTTCCCTTTCTGCCAGTGTGGAGTTCTTCAGGAATATGCCAGAAACCTTATCTGATGGATGAGTAAAATGGTACTACAATGAAAGATTTTTTTTTAATTTCTTTAGAAACTTTACCTTTTCTACAACTCCCCATTCTTAATTGCATTTTGAGACATAACAGGTAACAAAATTTTAAGCCACCTAAACAGTGACTACTTTTAGGTTTTTTTTCTGTGTTAAATAAAAATTCGTACAGTAATAGTAAAAAGACAAATGCACTATAAAAGTGAGTGCATGTGACATGTTTAGAGCAGTCAGGTAATCTTATTTAAAAATAGCAGATGACTTAGCTAAGACTGTAGGTTTTTTAATCTATGCTGACTGGTTCTAGTAATATTCTTTATGAACCAAGTCGTGTCGTATGTGAGCCTGTATCATTTTTGTTTGGAACTGACATCAGACTAAGAAATGGTAGTTGTCTATCTCTTTGTGTCCTCTCTTTGTCTTCTAGCCCAGCAACATTCTTCCATTCCTTGGGGTCTTTCCTGTATTCCAAATATACTGAAAAACATGCCAACTTCTAGGATTCAGACAACTCCTAGACTAACTCATCTAAACCCTAATATACAAATGGTTGGGTTTGCCACTGTTGAAAAATCTACCTTTAATAGCTGCTGTTTAATATTTTCAGGTTTTCATATTTTCATTGGAACATAAGTCACTCCACTGTCAGCATATGATATGACTACTTTTTTAGTATCATAGAATCATAGGATGGTTTCGGTTGGAAAGGACCTTAAAGATCATCTAATTCCAACCCTCCTGCCATGGGCAGGGACACCTTTCCACTAGACCAGCTTGCTCAAAGCCTCATCCAATCTGGCCTTAAACACTGCCAGGGAGGGGGCATCCACAACTTCTCCAGGCAACTTGTTTCAGTGTCTCACTATCCTCACAGTAAAGAATTTCTTCCTAATATCTAATCTAAATCTACCCTCTTTCAGTTTAAAACCGTTCCTCCTCATCCTATCACTACATGCCCTTGTAAAAAGTCCCTCTCCAGCTTTCCTGTAGGCCCCCTTCAGATACTGGAAGGCTGCTATGAGGTCTCCTCGGAGCCTTCTCCTCTCCAGGCTGAACAAGCCCAACTCTCTCAGCCTGTCTTCATAGGAGAGGTGCTCCAGCCCTCTGATCATCTTTGTGGCCCTCCTCTGGACTCGTTCCAACAGCTCCATGTCCTTCTTCTGTTGGGGGCCCCAGAGCTGGACGCAGTACTCCAGGTGGGGTCTCACGAGAGCGGAGTAAAGGGCCAGAATCACCTCCCTCGACCTGCTGTCCACGATTCTTTGGATGCAGCCCAGGATATGGCTGGCTTTCTGAGCTGCAAGCGCACATTGCTGGCTCGTGTTGAGTTTTCATCCAGCAGTACCCCCAAGTCTTTCTCCTCAGGGCTGCTCTCAATCCATTCTCCGTCCAGCCTCTATTTGTGCTTGGGATTGCCCCAACCCACAGGCAGGACCTTGCACTTGGCCTTGCTGAACTTCATGGGGTTCGCACAGGCCCAGCTCTCGAGCCTGTCAAAGTCCCTCTGGAAGGCATCCCTTCCCTCCAGCGTGTCGACCGCACCGCGCAGCTTGGTGTCATCGGCAAACTTGCTGAGGGTGCACTCAATCCCACTGTCCATTTCGCCGACAAAGATGTTAAACAGGACCAGTCCCAATACCAACCCCCGAGGTACGCCACTCATCCCTGGTGTCCACTTGGACATCAAGCCATTGACCGTAACACTTTGAGTGCAACCATCCAGCCCATTCTTTATCCACTGAGTGGTCCATCCATCAAGTCCATGTCTCTCCAATTTAGAGACAAGGATGTCATGCAGGACAGTGTCAAATGCTTTGCACAAGTCTAGGTAGGTGACATCAGTTGCTCTTCCCCTATCCACTAGTGCTGTAACTCCATTGTAGAAGGCCATCAAATTTGTCAGGCATGATTTTCCCTTAGTGAAGCCATGTTGGCTTTCACCAATCACCTCCTTGATTTCCATGTGCCTCATTATAGTTTCTGTAACTACAGAACAGAAGCATATCCATTGTGCTTCAATATTGGGATTTTCCCCACTTCCAGCAGCTTTTGAGCATTTCTCCAGATCCTAATATGTTTAAAATTCTCCTTTGTATCATCTTATCAGCTGACCCTAGACAACTGCTTATGTTCTTTTGTCTCCCTTATCTGTTTTCTATTATTCATAGCTTCTAATTTACATTAATCACTATGAACATCCTCTTTTTTCCTGAACTGTTTTATATTATTCTGTAATTAATTCTTGGGTTTTTTACATTCGCCCTAAATGAAGTTGGTTGGTTTTTTGTGTTTTTCCCTCATGTGTCTCTCTTCTCAAATTGCAAGATTGTGACCAGATGATCTTTTAAAACCAGTTTCCAATTCTCATTTGCAGTTGTTTGTTTAAATTCTTTTATTCCAGCTGATCTGAGTCATCTGCTGTTGAGATGCCAGTAACTTGGAAGCAAGTATTGCCATACAGAGCATTTCTTCTCTTCGTTTGTCCATTTTGCCTAAATAGGTTAAAACCAATTATTTTAACATCTCAGTTATTCAGATTTTCCTATAGGAACGCCACTGAAATGGATTTTCCTCTTCTAAATGAGAACTTTTGCACTAATACAAGGGCAACTGACGCTCTCCTTCCTTTCACTTACCAAAAGGTCAGGGTCTACCATTTACTGCAGCCAATTCAATGCCAAAGTCTGTTGCTGAATCAAAGCTCCCTGGAAGTACAGTCACAGCAAGAAATTGTGGTTACCTCCAGAGCTGCCCAGGTAGAAATTCACCATCACCAAATTGGTTCCCTTCCCATTTGACATGTGGAAGCACAGGCCAATTTCTTAAACCTGGATGCCAGCTCAACATAGTACAAACAAATTTCATCAGCAACAGAAAAGCTGACTCTAAATAAAACTTTCTGAATCATTAGAAATATTTGAATATGCTCCGGCCAATGTCAGATTTTCAGTTCTTATTCTAGCAACTACCTTCAACAGCCAGCTGTTAACTGCTAGTAGGTTTAAATTATCAGTATGAGGGTCTGCGTACCTACTGGACAGTGCTTAAGGACTTTAAAATCAAAGACGGCTGAAAATTACAGCCGTGGTAATATGCGAGTGCCTTCAAAGTGTTTAGAAATAGCTGTTCCTATCTATTCCTTTCTTGTGGGTTGTATAAAATAAACAACTTGATTAGCTTTAGTTTGACTGTGTGAAGGATATATTTATTATTGAAAAAGAACTCCTTTTGAAGAAAGGAATTTTAACTTCAATTTTGAAAGGTCATTTTAAAGAGTCATTATCGTCCTGAATTCACTAGAGCCTAGCGTTTGGGAGATATTCACATGCAGCTATGGTAGGTGTTTCAAAAGACTCTAGCACAATGGAAATTAGGATATTGATAGCTGAACATTGTGCATGCGCCATCCAAATGACAAAAATAACTCCCGCTTCCCACTTGGGCAATTCATTCTGAGCTGGCAACAATCTCCACAGAGCATCCCCCATCCTGGCTATGGGGTCTGCTCCACTGCACCCTCCACCTCCTATTCTCTCCTCACTTACACTTGAGCCAGGCACACACTTCTCTTTACTTTTTCTTATGTGGTCAGTAGCTGGTTTTTTTTTTAGCCACTGAAATTTCTATCCAGCTGTGTAGCACTTGCCACAAAAAGTTTGCTGCTTCAATTTATTTTCCTCCATCTCATAAAGGAATAATGTAGTATTGCTCTTAAATGGGAAACAGCATTTCTTTCTTTTGTTTATCCTAATGTCCCCTCTGTATTTTAGAGCTTTAATGAACAGTCTCTTCCTATTTTTGTTGGTCTCTTAGCATTTTCTTTATTATTAAAATTTCCTAAAAATTGACTTTTACTTTTAAAAGGCAACTCGTCGAGTGACATTTTGTCATGCAACTGTATGCTGATCATCAATGTTTAATTAAAACCTGTCACTGAAAGGTGATGTCCTTCCTAAGGAGTGAATTTACTTTAGCAGTGCAAGTCTAGAGGGGCAGTTCTCTCCCTGTCACAGATCAACTTAAAAGACCAGAGAGACATGCAGGAAGACAACTAACGGTTCTGTGCATATTTATGGACTTGTTGTGCATGTGGTAAGTACTCTCCTGACAGCTAGTGTTAAATCCAATCAATCATCACTTAAATACATCACTGTGTATATTCACCTCACTCCTTCATTAGCATTCATTAGCAATTAATCAACATAGCAGTAGTCTCTGGAAAGTTCAACAATCCATAAGGTACATTTACATTAAAGATGAGCAAGTGAACATTTGTTCCACTTCAGCTAAGTCTTGTGTATTGTCATTTCTTCAAGGAGTGAAAGACATCGATCAAGCAAATGATTGATTGATTGGTAGATATAGCATGCCATCTATTCCCTCTGAAGACCATTTTTCTTCAAACCAGAGGACGGTAGTTTTACTCGAAAAAAACTTTCAGTCTCGAGTTTCACAGTATATGTTTTACCATACTGGTTAAAAATGTCTTCCTGCCTTAAATCCACTGACTTTTCAGATAAACTGTGTTGCTACATCTCTTTCAGTTTGTAGAATAAGACCATGTTCTAGGGCATGTGACGTGTCTAGTCCAGACATACCCTTTTAGCATCAGACATGCGATTAGATTTGTTTCGCTGATTCACTTCTTCAGCCCAAACAATTAATTAGTAGTATTTCCAAGGCAAAGTGGGAGAAAAAAAAGTATATTAAGGGGCATAAAAAATACAGTCCTGCTTTTTTGTTCTATTACAATTAAGAAATAACAAATCTTAGCACTTTCAGAGACCTTTACAACCCTGTGGAAAATTAACTAAACTAAGTTTAATTGAAGTAGTTGTTCAGCTCCACTTATGACATAAATATATAGTGACAGTATCTTTAGTGTTTACCTTAAGTACTCTTCAGACTTTATAGCAGTGAAATGATACAATCAGGTTTTAATTTTATTTTCTCTTTTCTTTTGTGGTAGAAAATAAGTATTTCAAAATAAGTATTTTTTAGCCTTATATGCACAAATTAATAGAAAAGAGAATTTACCACCTTATACACAATGAAATTGAAATATTTGCTTTAACAAAAATACGAAGTTGTTGAGATACTAAGTAGACATGTATTTGTTTTGTACTTTTGCTGTTGTGTAGCTGCATTTAACAGCTATTACTGTGTTGTCAATGTGATGAAATATCCAGTATCTAATAAACATGCAGTTCTATATGAATATTGAAAGCTTTATTTTTAATGCACCAATTATGGATTTGAGTTGCTACTTTATCTGCTTCAATATATCTCATTATTTGTTTCATGATTTCTTTTCAATTAACTTCACATACAGATGTTATCTCTTTCCTAGCTATGATTTGATGTATCTTTGGACTCAAATGACCGGGTGTATGACACTGACCTCACTGTGGCATACCTCAGACTTATTAAGCCATTTCATAGTACAACCCATCTCTAATTCTCTCTGTGGCAGCTCTATTCCTTGTACAAATTTTTGTTTGTTTGTTTTAACATGCAACCTTGTTTCATTAAATATCTTTTATTTGTTGTAACAATATTCCAAGGCAGAAGTTTTTTAAGGTTGGAATAGCCTCAAAGTGAAGTACTGTGAACATGTTTAGTCATTTATATGTCTTACATGTGTAGTGCAGGGGTGGGAAGAGCAGGATTTGGTTTCCATATTGCAGAAATAGAGAGAGTTGCATGGTCATTCTGTTTAATGAAAGATTTTGACATTCTGGTTCACTGTGATTTGAAATGGACTCTTCCCTGTTTAAAAGTCTTCATCTCCTTCTTAGGACTATTTAGGCCCATAGACCCTGAAATCTCACATCAGAGAAAAAAAACATGGTTTATGGGAAATCTGGTAGGTCGTATCAAGTATCTGGATACCTGCAGAACCCTGCTGGAAAGAAAGCCTTCTCTACAAAAATATGTTGATGTGATCAGTCAACATTCTTCAGCATTTAAACACAATAAAATATTAAGCATAATTATTCCCAGGATTTTTAATTATAGCTAAGACTACTCACCCCCATCCTTCCTCTTTGCTTGATTAGCTTCTCAGAGATGGCTTGGCTGGATTCACAGAGGTAGGGGTATCAGCAACCTTTGTTAGAGAAATAGTAAACAAAACAATGGTGTGGATTCCATTATGCATTTATCTGCCCACTCCTATGTTACCATCTTCATCAAAAGGCTCTGACCTAGCACAAAGATAAGCATTGCTCCTCTCTTTCCCTAGGCAATCTGTCTTCTGTGCAGGAGAGACGACACCTTACCTTTACATTCACAAAATGGTTCTTTAAACCTCATTTTCCGTACGACTTTTTGATTCAAAATTTTCTTCCATTTAAAAACAATCCCCCAAATGCACACATTTTATTTTACACATAAGCACTGAAATTTGTTAAATTAAATCTTTATTTTGCAGAGGGAAACCCAGCAGTGATTTTTACTTTTTAAATTCCTTTTCTATTTCTAGGAAACTTCAATGAACCATTTTATGGCATGATGATAGTGCAATGGGAAGAACTTGTATTCAAGATGATTAGACAACCACTAACATAAGGCACTACTGAATTTCTCAACCCTACGGGCAACAGAAATGGCAGAGCAGATTTTAGGGAAATTTTACACATTAGTACATAAACAGTCTGTCAAGAAATCACACCCTTCAGATGTCTGCCTCTGACAGTCTTCAAGAGATTAAAAAAATCATAAATGTGATTTGCAATAGAGACATTTACTAGCCTTAATATACAGAGACTGTCATCACTAGGCAAATCCAGGAATGTCAAGTGAAGATTATTAGAATCTGAAATGCTGGTACAGCAGAATAGCACGTGTGGATGTATGTTACCCAAAAGATCGTGATCTTCTCTACTCAGTGACCAGTTTGATCTTTAGCCCACAACCCCTTGTAGTGTCGCCCTACATGCTTTGACAACGTGTAGACATAACTGTAAAAAGGAAAAGCAAGGGTCTATGAAAAGGGTCAGTAAAATAAGAAAACTGGAGCTTTGTGGAATTCAATATGAATTATTAAAAGGAAGGAAACACTGGCAAGGAGAAGAAACAGAACTGAAAGGAGAACTGAGGGAAGGAAAGAAATAGGAGCAAAAGATGTGCAGAGGTTGCAGTGAGCTGACAGTCTCAGTCCAAACATCTGTAGACAGATATTTAAATTACAAGGGTTCCAGGGGGAATCGAAAAACACCGTGGGGATGGAGCCTAAATCACATACCCAGATGAAGAGTTTCTCTGTTTCTCAGCTGTGCAGTTGCACTAGTTGCCTTTGAATCAGCATATCCGGGGCTGACTCTAAGGTCTCAGGAGCTAGTGTTATCAAACTGGTACCTTTCAGGTCATTACAGCCAATAATTCATTTTTAAGTATCAAAAAGAAAAGAAAACAAAGTGAGAAGATTAAAAAGCCAATTAGCAGATCAAAGTATGAGAAGCCAAGTCCTGGAGGGGAAGAAGAATGCATGTATGGTAATTTAGGCAGTAAGGAAGATAATTAGAACAGGATAGTGATAATGGGATAAGCTGGGGATCAAAAACTGTAGAGTTGATTGGAAATAAAGGAGAAGAAAATTAAGGGAAATTTTAATGACTCTTTGCAGAAAACAATTAACCATATAAATATTAGAAAGAAAACTTGTCTAGAAACCACCCTGACCTCTTTGTAAGGAGAACAGTGATCCACAGTTCTTAAAAAAACTTTGTTTTGTCTCTTCTTCCCTGAGAATTATTTCAGTCTCTCTGATGCAAATAGCTTTTGGGATGGGGAGATGGCTATGGATGACATCCCAATAGGGATTAAAGACGTACAGGCAGATTTTCCCATCTCATCCCTCCTCCTTATTTTTTTCAGAATTTTACCTCTCTTTTTCAGCAAAGGCCTCAGAGTTTTGGTGTTAAACTCTGCGTCCTGTTTCACTTTCTAAACTTTGTTTCCCTTGGCTTCCTCCCAAATTCTTTCTTCCTCCAGTTCTCACAGCTCTAGCTTTCTCTGATGAGGTTTGAACTTGGCCAAAATTTCTGTTGACCTTTTCCCCCCGTGTTGTGAGTGCACCCCCCTCCCCAGGCCCCGTGCCTGCCTAAACTCCTGATCTGCTGTTGTCCATTTGATCAAAATATGCTGTTCAGGGACCTGCTGCAGATGGGGCAAGAATGAGGGGAAACAGAAAACTTTCTTTTTTTGTGAGGTTTCCAAAAAAAGACCACCCTTGAGCTTTGGCTCCAAACGCCTCACAGCATTGTAAGTCCACAGATTTCTGTGTTCTCCTTCACAAAGTCCTGTGAGCCTTTAAACAGAAAGGCCCCTAACAGTTTGCTCCCCATGGCTCTGTCAAAGCAACAACATGCTTACATAAATATTGTTCAGCTCTAACCCTTTCCATGTGTCTTCCACAGGAAGTTCACTTTCTTCTAAAGACCCTGAACATGAGTGGGGGTAAGGATGAGTCTCAGTCTGTGAAGTATGAATTAACCTTTCAGAGAGAGCTGGGACTCAAGAGAGAATGAAGGGTTTACAATTGAACAAGTAAGAACAGGAAGGAATAGAGCTGTGAGAAAAAGAAAGAAATCAGAGGCATAAGTAGAAGAATAAACACCTTTTTATCACCTAAGGATCTTCCTAAACAATTTCAGCAGGGAATATTACAGTCACGGGACAAAAAACTGGGTCATCAATGCCAGCACTGCATCTTGTCAACAGTACAGAAAAAGAAAGGATCTTCTCTGAAGGGCAAGTGGTAAAGATCAAATAACATTCAATATGAGATTCCCCTGAATGAATAACATTGAACAATACCTTTCTTGAGTGTTCACCCATTGCTTCAGTGATAAACAGAGATAAAAGGTGAAGCTGCTATACCTCTGTGACCTTAAGAAGCTCTGGGTGGCAAGTCCCTATTTACTTGCAAGTAGAGAGCATGAAGAAGAGGAACTGGGAGGTAATACCCCCTATATTATTTAGAGTATCTCTTACCTCCCTGATTGGTAACTCACTGCAGGGAATGGAAAGCTGCAGTTGGACCAGAAGAAGGAGATAAATACCTAGACTCAGCTCAAATTCTTCCTACCCTCTCAAGCACAGTAACTGTGCTTGAGAAGATTGTGTCATTGACCCATCTTTCTTTTGTCTCTGGAGACAACTCTCTTGTCAGCTCTTCTCCTTGTGGAGAGCAGAGGAGACACATTTCTGATTGCTAGCAGGGCAGGAAAGAAAAGAAATAAATTATCATGTCTAGTCTCTCCTTCACAACCTGCCCATTTAACTCCAGGTTAAAAACCACTGTAATGCTCTTAAATAATGATTAATGAAAATTCTGAATCAGTCAATCACTATGATGAGTCTGGAACATAACAACAAACGACCTAACAAACATAAGAGGTGGGAGTTTCGTGGGTGGGAAGTGGAGGGAGAAGGAAGGAGGGAGAAAGTCTGTATCTGCCTGACTGGTGGGTTCAACAGCCTCTGGTCCCATGAGACCTGGTACCAGTTATCTATTCCAGGCCTCTGAAAGCCCACCTCCTCTGTTCAGAGGAAAAATACAACATGTACTGATAACACAACTCATACACTCATAACACTCTCCACCATTCTCTAAACTGACACATTTGTTGGAAGCATACAGTACGATGCTTCAGGGTTTTTTGTGGCTCTGTTTAAGCATTTCTGGAGAACATACATGGTTTCAGATCTTGGAGAGCTATGTCTTGTTTTCCACTCCGAGAAACTCCAGACATTCTGCCATTACATGACTCGATTCTAGTTCATGTGACCCATAATAGATCTGCTTAACGTATGTCAGGGTTGTTTATAAGACATAACAATACTCTTGTTCTTTTCCAAGTAGTTTGGATTTATCTTAGATTTAGCCATCTTTAAGCTAGACATGTAGCCTAGCCCACTTATCTAGACCCCTCTTATAATGAGAGGAGAGAGCAAGGCATGTCCAAGGGTGATTCATCTTGCCTATCTTATATATCTATCTTACCAAAAATAGTTGTTGTATAGATTGTGTACTGCTGTCCTATAGTAATGCTGTTTCTGGGGAATGGGAAAAAGTATGGAAAAAACATGACAGTTTTCTACTTCACACAAACAACTCCTTGTCAAGGTTTGGCATCGGTGTCTACTTTTCTTGGGCAAATTTACATGTGGAACATCAGTCCCTGGTTTTTGTTTGACTTTTTCTTTGTTCTATTTCTTGACAAGTGACCAAATCTCAATATTCTTGCCTGTGAGATTAATCTTCTTGCTCTTTTTTCCCCCCTCTCTATCTTATACTTCCATTTAGCTTTGCTTTCTCTTTATCTACATTTTTATTTTTATTAGCATAGGCTTCTATTATATTCTAGAAATTCTTTCAATTATAGTTACTATCCCATGTGTTTCCAGCCCTTGAAATAAATGTTTTATTTCCTGAAATAATCACCACCTTTGTTTCACCTTTACATTGGTTTATCTACATTTGACCCCTCTTTCTCCTGGGAATGTTACTCCATAGTAGAGTTCTGCCCCTTGGAGATCAACATGATCAGAATTTTTCTCGCTTTCTCAGTATGGACCACGAAGAGAAAACTGGGATCTTTCTCTTACAGCTGCACCTAATCAAATATAGCTTCCTTTTGGAAATTTGCAATGCTAACTTTCTTGCTTTAAATTTTTCTTTTGAAAAATCTTGAAATCCACTAATAATGTATGAAAACTACCTGACTTTTCCAGAAAGTTCTGGTGGTTTGACTCGTCCCCTCCATAGGATTATATTTCCTTCACATAGATTGTGTGATACTGAGTCATTCCCTCTGAGAATACTTGGAGAGAATGGGTTGTGGTGGATGTCAACCCCCACACAATTTTGTTTGTCTATCATGGCAGTTTGCATGCATTCAGTACAAAGCTGAGAACTCAAGCACTCGGAAAGCAGGAGATGCAGAGTTAAGCTGAAAGCACAGCTTTGAGATTTTTGCCTGCTGTGAGGGGGCTTTATTTGATTATTTTGTTTGTTTGTGCATTTATTTTTGGAGAAGGATGAGCTGTCCATTGTTTTACTTCATTATGAAAACTGAACTATTGTTGAGGAGCCCTAGAGTGTGGGATGGGCTCTTATTTGGGTTCCTAAAAGAAAACAAAATTAATTAAACTATGACTCTTTCTACTTGGCTTATGGCTTAAAAGATAGTGCCTTTTTATTGTTATGCATTCTTTAGTAATTATTACCACTTGTATACTGCAGACCAGAAACCCTGCTTTTAATAGAGCAGAGATGTTCAGTTCATATCCCTCAGTTATTATATCTTTTTATTGCAGCAAGGCTGTGATTTAAATGCCCTTGGTGTAACTCACAAACACTTCACAAACAATACCTTAAAAGTGAAACAGTGTAATTCAGCATTGCTTAACAGCAGCAGGACACACATTACCATTTTGCTTGGTTTTGCAGGCCTGGATGCATTAGGCTATGTTAAAATCCACATTGCTCGAATGAACCCAGCTCACCAACTGGTCTGAGTCAGTCTGTACATCTGATTACTGCATTGGAAGACCCTGCAGAAATTGTGTCAGAGGTTGAGAAAAAGTGTTATCTCGAAAATAAGGAATTGCCAGCGGGAGTCTATTCTCTGGGTTTTGTACAGCTTGAAGATACATATTTGTTCAGACCATCCTGGGACTCAGGATAATGACAATGCAACGTAGAATGGGCTTCTAAAGCATGAAGACCACTTAGCTATAGATATTAGTTCTCTTTATTCTGCCCACTGCCAACAGCACAGAACAAAAGGAAAAGATTTTGGATCAAAGAACAGCTGTAAGAGACACTGGTTTTCAAAAATACATTTGTCATAACTTCAAGATGTAAGTACATAAATAATTAGCCAAGTAATTTACAATGATAATGTTAAAACTGTGTGTGGGTTTGAAGGTAATTGCAGGTGGAAGTGGAATACTCTGATTCAATGCAGCCAAACCACCAGACAGACTCAAAACTTTAAAATGTTTGATTCAGTCCCTGTACTCACTATGAAATGACTAAAATTTATGTGAGGTCAAATTCAATGTTTCTACATCTAATATTACTCCTGTGAGCTGTAATATAGAATTGCATGCAACTGCTCATGTACTGAAACACATGCCTCTTTTTCATAAAATTTGTTCTTAAGAAAGTTTTAATATATTTATTATTTTAAAAGTTAAAATAAAGCAAGTCTATTTCTCTGAAATATGCTAAATTTTACTATTATTAAAATGTCTTTGTACATGGAAGATTTTTTGAAGAATTGCTGTTACTACCATATTTTTATTATTAAACTCCTAGTTTTACATTACATTTTCCTTATTTTTTTACCAGGTGATAAATATCTGTTGTCTTTCTTTATTTTTCTTGAGTATATTGCTGTTGTCTGCCCAGTCTTCTGCAGTGTAATAACAATTTTAAATTCAGATATGAAATAGATGCTTAAAACATCATGTAAGATTTGCTTACATTTTTCAAATTCTCTTAAAAGGACTATTAATTGCAAGATAGCATAAGAAGAAAATTATTACAGATAAGCATGTTGATAAATTCTTGTTTGGGACATATCTTTATAAAATGGAAGATTCAGAAAAAAATCTCAGTAGACTTGTTCTAGCAAGACCATATTTAACAAAACTACATAAATGGTTTAATTGTTCTGGTCAAGATAGCAGATCATGGATTACCTGGGAAGGCCACAAATCTTTTAAATGCAAAATTTAAATGCATTTTTAAAAAGCAAAAATCCATCTAAAGATTGATATACCTTAATTTTCCTCCGACCAAAGAGAACGGACACCACCCCTGGCTTAGCAGATGGGATTTCATAATAATTTTTAACTGAACTGTACTTTTTGATGGGAAAGGATGGTATTTCCTTAATCCTGGGCTGTCACTGCAGAAAGTCCATGGGTGCATTCTGAAAACCTTTTGTAATGTGTTTTGATGGGATGAGTCTTTAAAGGTTTGGGTGTCTGCAGTTATTTCTTAATGTACTGATGCTTCAGTTAACTCATTCTGTTAATTTTAGTGGGAGCTGCTGTGTGTCCTTTATAGCCAAAGACTCTGGCAACTTCTGATCAGGCTTGTACACAGCGTTGTACATAGAAGAATATTTTGTATTTCACTGAAATAATTTGTTAAAATTATAATGGAGAGTTTGTTGCATGAAGATGTTTAATTTGTTGAAGTCTTAAGGGATTCTGAAATGTCTGAAATTTTTAAAAATTGCTTAATGTTATGCCATGCCCTTCCGTGTAGTTAGGACTGATCTCTGTATTTCTAAGAAATTTCTTAGCACAATTAATTTGTTTTACTCTATAGCCTTTTTACAAGGTATCACAACTTAATGGCTGAAAAATCAGTTCTAAATTACACCTGATTCATGTCATTTAGTCTTTCAGTCTTCTGATATTTTTGATTTATTATCAAAACACTACCCATCTCATCTAGTCTCATTCTAATGATCTTTGTATGTTTTCTCAGGTAAAGTCAAAGCTAAGCCCCCTCCTTGTATTGAAAGGTATTTGCGTTTAGAAAACACTTTCATGGCCTTCCTGCTAATTTTATGGGTTGCTTCTTTAAGAAGAGAATTGGGATGTTTTTATTGATATTTTCATTTTTTTCCCCCTAAAAAATTGATTTTAATGTGGAGTCCTACTTAAAAATCAATGAGACAGCCTGACTCAGGGTTTGACATTGAAAATTTATATTATTCTCAGTGGACATTAGTTTCATAAGCTTAGAATCTGAAGACACATACAAAAGGCAAAAATTCTCCCCTGGGGTAAAATGTCAACTAAGTTACAGTGCATCTTAACAAATCAGTCTAATTCACACTGCTTCAATACAGAAGGTGCTTATATCTGTGTGAAATATATATACATATATAAGCGTGTGTATGTTTGGGAATAATACCTATCAAATCCCCAAAAAGTTAGGTTGTGAGTGACTTCTATACTTGTTTATGCTTTAGACTCAATTTATCTGTGACATATCACTCCCTAGCATTGTCTCATGGTGATACTAGAAAATATTTAGATGTTCACAATAAAGACTGATAAGCTACAATTAATTAAAAATAGAATTTAATTAAGAGTATAGAGTAGATTTAATAGGTAGCCTGATGTGGAAATATCAAGAAGACAGGTTTTCAGTTCCCTGGGATCCTGGGTCCATCTTCAGATAGGAGTAGCAGGGGTAGGAAAGAAAGGGGAGCAGGGAAATAGGCTAACAAGAATTTTGACGAACTTTGATCAGTTTACGGAAAATATCATGTGATGACTCTGAAAGTTCCTTTCCATTTTACATTTCTATATCTTCCCCTGAGACCTGCACAAGACCAATGACATTGAAATGACATTTAAAGGTATCTCAGTGATATTTAAAAGTATTAAATTCAAAAGCAATAAAACCTAATATTTTTCTATCTCATGTATATTTGACTTCAAGGAACTGTTGCCGAAGTTTTGCCAAAAAAAAAGTTTTATGCCGAAAATATTGTTGCTCTGAAACACGGGTTGGCTCTTGGGATACATTGTAAAATCTTTCTTACATGTTGGAGCAGATACTGCACCTTGTTTGTCAGAGTTTAAATCAGTATCGTGGTTTTTACACTTTCTTTGAGGTATTTTCTTTAAGGCTATCACCAACATGTTTTATATTATTAGAACAATTTTGGATCTTATCTTCTGTGGTCAGGCCTTAGTTGTTCGTAGTTGTATATTCTTGCTGGAAGTCTCGCAGGTCTATGAGTAGTACTGGTCTCTCATTAAATCATCAACAAAAAGTACTGTTCAAAGAGAATACTAAGAAAATTGCTTTCTGAATGTCAAGAATTGAATGTGCTAATGTAGACTGAGTACAGGAGGCAAGAGTTTGAACAGACAGCTGCCATCTAGATGGCATAGATCATCCAGAAAACAGATACATTTTCATAATTAGCAAACATCAAAACTTGAGTTGGTCCCCTATAATAAAACAGGTTTCTATGTTGGATCTTTGAGGTTCTGTGTTTTTTTGAGAAAGCTTCCAAAGGCAAGACACTAGCCATATTAGGAGGGTCCAATACTTTCAAGGCTCCTATGGCTTATTGTGAAAACAGCTGCATTGTTAGGGAGACAACATTAATGAACAGAAAGAGAAACATCCAGCTAATACCATCTACACTCAATGCAAAGAATTGGGAGTCTGGGTTCTTGTATCCTCTCCCTGAACCAAGTTGCTGGCCAGGTCACTTCAGGGTGACTTTTACAATTTGCTCTTTTCATAAAATAGGGATATTTTAATTCTGTTTCTTCAACAAGCATTTTGAGATTGAATCAAATTATGCTTCTGAAGTGATTTTTAATATTCAAGTGAAAGTTAGAACATGAAAATGCTTTATGTGTTTAAGCAGAAGGTGATAAAGAGATATTGAGTTAAAAATAGCAGCCTGCTAATATTTTATTGCTATTATTTGTATCAGTATTTTGAAAATGTTATTTAAAATATTTATGGCATAGAGGAAATGTCATTCTCCGGACAAAAAAAAGAGAGAAGACAACGACAAGTTAGAACAAATGACAGAGCCATTATGACAAATGAGGAAAAATACAAGTAGTTACAGAAAAGCATCATTTATGAGCTAACAGAAGACTGAATCACTGTAGTGCGTGTAAATATGGTGCAACAATGATTTTGATGACTTTTTATCACAACTCTGTGATGTGAAGTATGAAATAAAATAAAAAAGGACATGGGGCCAAAGATAAGTCAGTTTATATTATGCTATTAATGAAGAATAAGGAACAGCACGGAAACAGACAAATCTTGCAGGATGGGAAAATGACAGCTTTGGGCTCATCTTTAATAACATGAAAGATTTATCACTCCCTTTTACTGCTGAAGCTGTAGGCAATTTTTCGGTTGTCTCTCTGGTACCTCAAGTCATTATACAAAGAAAAGGCAGCAGATATGCAGCAAAGATGGAACTGAGGAGGCGACTGAAGACAAAATATCCAAGAGACAACCACTGTGACCATGCTAGTTCAAATATACCGGTCTTCACGTTTGCGGCAGCCCTTTACTCAAAGCTTATTTGGACTTGTCTAAAATAGGCACATGGATTTTCAAACATTGATAACAGGTATGTTCCCTCAACAGAAGATCATTCTCAAGAGGGAGTCTGTTAACACATTTTTCTCATGAGTAATGAACAGTGCATTCCTTGATATTGTACAAGGCAGCACTCATTTTCATGAGTTTCAGCAGTGATTTCAGATGATAGTTGGGACTAAGGCTGGATGTGCAGACACAAATCACTGTCATGGGAGCATTTCTCCAAAGCCTGTCTATTTGAGGGTCTTCCTTTTATTCCTCTCATGATCTTTTTTTCCATTTCCTTGTGATGATGACCCAAATGTGATCGGAAGTCAGCTGTCATGCAGCATAATATTTACTCAAAATGGGAACACTATTTCTTCCTAATCTCTTCTGCCATCAACTGATACAGACTTGGCAGGTCTCCACCACCAGTCTCAGCACAGCTTTTCACTCTGTTTATCCATCAGAAAAAGATTCAGAATTTTTCCCAAATTTATGTTTCCTGATAGTTTAATGTACCTCCTTTCTGAATGTTTTTTTAGCCAAGGGTTCCAAATTCATGCCTTGTAGAGGCTTTTGGGCCAGCCAAGAGCATGGCAGACATCACCAGGTACAGAATAGGCACTTGATAGCACCATTCAGGTCACCTTGCTTAACTGTGAACTTCACAGAGATGTGCGCTCACCTATGGTCCCTGTGCTCACAGTTCCAACCATCTGTCATGAATTGTTTCTTTTTGCTCTGGAGCCAGTTCTGCTGTCTGTGCCAACATATGAGTGTATATACAATGTCCATAGAAGTTCAGTCACCTGATGCTCAAAAACAGTCTTCATACTTCAGCCTGCAATTTCTGAGGTACATTTACAGATAGGATATGAAGAAAAAATTAGAACACATAAAGTGCTGAATTATAAATACCTGTAGAAACAAAAACTTTTGCAAAAGCAGACTCCTGGAAGGATTGGTGTGTCCTGATTGGGGTAGAAGATTCGCATCTCCCCAAGACTGTATAATACTGAGGCTCTTTTTATCATCTCTGAATTAGGAAGTTCTTCAATTACTTGAAGACATGGTTAGAGAGAAGGTGAAGACAGGCTGCCCAGGGAGTTAGTGAAATCTCTGTTACTGGAGAACTTAAAAATATGACTGAACCCTGGGCAACCAGATCCAGCTGTGATGCTAGCCCTGCTATGAGCAGAAGGTAGGACATGGTGACATCCAGACGTGGCCACAGATCTCTGTCCTGCTGTAAGGCCAACAACCACCTTTTTAATTATGGCAACCAGCTGCTCCCATTGCTGCCTCTGTGTTCAGCTGTGATGGTTCTACAAATGCAGTGGTACTGCTTCATGTCACATTAGTAGGGTCCCACCCTGTCTCCTTGCAGAGATCAATCATCAGCCCTTCCATCCAACCCAAGAGGCAGAGAAGCATGAAGTTGTGCAGAAATCCAGTGCCAGAACAGAAAACCACACTGAATCACTACTTTTGTCTCCCACTGGAAACGAATCTGAGCTGTTCTGCTGAATTCATTTTTGATGGGAACTCAAACTGAGCTGGAACAATTTTGGCCCCAGCTAAACGGAGAAACATCTGGTTCCAGTCCCCGTCTGCAGGGCTGAAGAGACCTAAAGATTTCCAGAATAGTTAGAAACAAGAGGTTATTAAATGGATCCTTTCTGATATGCTTCCTCAGTATTCCACACATGGATGAAGAGAGGTTTGTGGGGGTCACTACAAGCATAATTTGATTGACTGTCTGTGATTGCTGTAGCACACAAAAAATCTATTCTCACTTAAAAAAGCCCTCATGCTACTTTTTGAGAATCTCCCTTTGCACTGCTTACCTACTGCGATTTATGTTTTCACAGACAGCTTTGAGGTGCTCATTCATATTCAATGTATCCTTCCATTCATATCTGCCCCTCCCCTTGCTCTGTGCCCCCCCTTTTCTAAAACTGCAAGTAGAATCATTTCCTTTATTCTAAGATAAAATGATTTATAATCAATTAATAAGCATTGCTGGGGCTTTTGTTTGCCTGAAGCATCATTCCCTATTCAGTTTTTGCATCTGAACTATTCAGCATTGCCTTTTGGTTCTCTCTGAAAATACTCTTGAGAAGCCATGCTTATCAGCCCAGAAGCATCCAACAGCAAAGCATGTGCATTTATAAAAAGACTATCACTTTTGTGCTAACTTTGATTGCCAGTTTCTACACTTAAAACTAAAATTAAGCTGGTGGTAAAGCCATACTGAATAAGTCATATCTGAACTCATTACATTGAATTATGTGAATTTCCTTTCTTTCCTTCAATTCGCTCAAGTGGCATAGATTAATTTATAGAGTGTATGTGTTTTTAACATCTGCAAAGTTCTCATGCGGATTGATGTACTGAGAATAAAACTTAAAGCAGCCATTACAACGTAGTGCAAACATTATTCCCCTTAACGATTTTTGCACACCTGTATCTTTGAATGTCATTTTGGGAAGTGGGAGTGGAATAGGGGTAATTAGGGAAGTTACTTTACTGACACAGTAGGAGATGTATAATCGCACAGGCCACAAAGCATAAAAAGCCATGTTGAATGTGAGGACTGATTTTCAAAAGAGATTTTGAATCCACAAAATTTGCTCTCCACAATAAACTACTCAGAATACTTGGTCCTCTGAGCACCTGATTTACATTAGCAATCGGTTACTTAGAGGCACAAGCACTATGATTTTTGTCCAAAAGATGGTTTTGTACACAGATTTTCCTCATTAAAATAGGAGTTACTTGTTTTGAAATTTTTGTCCTGAAATGCCTACAACCAAAATCCAATGTTTTTGAAAACATATTTAATACACCCCACTCTGGTCACTCTATCATTTCTTGGTGTCTTTAAACAAACTGAGAGCGAGGTAATAGTTTATTGCTTTCATCCTTTGATCACCTGTCAAAATGACAGCAACACCAACCTGTGTAATGATTTCTGGCTATCACTGACTTAACTAGAAGCAAACACCATGTTCTGTAGATCACATTGTGATTTAACTTCACATTCTTCAAATTCCCTAATCTATGTTTCAGATGGTTAAAATTAGGGAGAAGGAGTTTGTTCTCCATAGAAGATGTTTTTGTAGAGTTCAAAGAGAAGCCTTTAAAAAATTAGTAGTGAATTACAGAATAATTCAGGTGGGAAGGGACCCCTGGAGGTCAGCTTGTCCCATCTCCTTCTCAAAGCAGGGCTAACATCAAAGCTGGGTCAGGTTGCTCAGGATGCTATTCCGTCAAGTTTTGGAAATCTCCAAGGACATCTCTACTGCCTCTCTGGGCAGCCTGTCCCTTTGCTTGACCACTATTGTTATGGAAAGCTTTTTTTTTTTTATATCCAGACAGCATTTTCCCTGCCAAAAAGTGCCAACTGTTGCTTCTTGTCTTTCACTGTGCACTCCTGAGAAAAGTCTGACTTCATCTTTTCTGTAAACACTCATTAGGTAGTGGAAGACAATAATTAGATCCATCCTTTGCCTTGCCTTCTCTAGACCAAACAAATCCTCAGTCTCTCCTAATACACCATGTGCTCCAGCCCTCAGCCATCTTAGTGACACTTGACTTGCTTCAGCTTATTGATGCTTCTTGTACTAAGAGGTTCAAAACTGGACATGGTGCTTCTTGTAAGTGCTGAACAGAGGGGAACAATTATTCCCCCCGACCTTCTGGCACCAGAAAGGTCTGCTAATGCAACCCAGGATATGGTAAGACCTCACTATGTCAAGGTCTCATTGCTGACTTATATTCAACCTGTTGCCCACCAAGACCAGCAGATCTTTCTCTGCAGAGCTGTTGCCTAACCATGCAACCCCCAACGTGAAGCGTTGCATGGGGTTATTCCATCCCAGTAGGACAACTTTGCCTTTGGCTTTGTTGAAGCTGGATTCCTCATCACCCACTGCCTCAGCTTATTATTAACTCTCTCCCAGCTTGAGGTCATCCACAAACTTGATGGATGTCATCCAAGGCACTGAAAAAGGTGTTGGAACAATATCAGCCCCAGTATCAAAAACCATTGCAAGTGTTTGCGTGTTACGCTCTGAACTGTTGGCAAAGATTCTCTTGCCCTGCTTTTTTCAGGTGGATCCTGTCTCTCCTCAGCAATCTTTATTCCTCGAAGAAGGTCTGTTAGAAAGACAAGCCAAAGCCCTCCCTACAACACCAGCAGTGCAGCCAGGTGCTGCTCCATAGGTTGCATTTGCTCCTGCCCAAGTATTTCCCTTTGACTGATATGACTTTTCAGGTCCTTCTTCCTGCCCTCTTCACTCCTGTAGAGACTGTAGTCAACAAGAGTGTCTCCCTTGGCATTATTCCTTAATTCTGGATCCCTTAGATCCTGCAATTTTGATCTCACTGAAAGGTCAGACACATATCAGATTTGTCAATGACAGTAAAAGATGCATCGTCTGTAATTTTTCTCCCATTAACAACAGACTTTTTAACACACTCAGATGCTATCTTAAAATAAACCAGTTAGTATTTGCTTCTACCTATGCAGTTCAATAACATGCAAAATGCATATTATTTTATTAAGGCTCAAACTTCTTTTCTATTAGTTCTGACTACTGTGTGTTTTATGCATAGTTCAACAGCATTAGTAGTACCTTAAATAAGTAATTAGATAGAAGAATATTTCATTATAACTATAAAATGAGGCAAATTCCTTTTCAGGATCAGAAGTCTCCTGTGAAAAATAAAGCACGGGGTTGTAGGGCAGGATCCTTTGTTTAAAACCAGACAAGCGCTGACTGCTCTGCTGTGCGCAGCACTGAGGAGCATACTGAAAGGACCAGACCTGCCCTGATGGAAGAAATGGACCTTTGCTGATATCTGCATTTCTTTTTGGTACTGTGGTATTATTCGGATGCTTTCTACCTCTAAATTCCCAAAGTGACAAAATGGGCATTTAGTTTTGAGAAGTCCTTTAGTTCGCATATCACTGAATTGTAAGCAAATATTGCTTACAGTTCTGCTTTTTCTGAAGGAGTAGAGAGCAAACACTGGCAGTGAAGTTTGCTAAGACTCATCCAGGCTGCGGTGGCTCTGGAGAGCTCCTCCTCAAAGCTCCCCGTCCTTCCCACGATGCTGGATGCACAGGGACCCTATCCCACACATGGTCATTTGATGTCCCATGATGTACCTCCTCACCCTAAGGCACACAGGTGAACCAAAGCCTGAGGCAGGCAGCTGGTGGGGTGTGAAACCATGACTGCTGCACAACACTGCAGGCGGCCGCCATGTGTTCCTTGCCTTGCTTCCTGCTCGGTGTTTTTCACAGGGAACATCGCTTTTTCTGAAATACAATGGAAAATTTTGTGGGAAATGTTCTGGTTTTAACCAGACTTAGTCCTTCCTTACCAACTCATCAGAGACACCCTCAGCCACCTACACCTTTGCCAAGGCAGAATAAAAGGATACCAGTCTAATCTAATAGCAATTTTTCAACTACTTTCTGTAGCACTAAATGACAGTCGGACTACAGCATGATCCTCTCAAGACATCTGACTTAAATTACATTCATATATCACATATCAGCTCTTCAGTTTAACTCGAGTTTTAAAAACTACATCAGCAATCATGTCCTTTAACCAAATCAAATTATCTTCCCTAGATTTGGAGCAAGACACAGCTTTAAACTTATGTAAAATGAAAAACAAAAAAAAAATCAGACTGTAAATTTCTCTTTCTGTGGTTAAAATAATTCCCTACACAACTTCAATAAATAAATACTATGCAACTGACAATCTGAATGAGTATACAAGAAGCTATGCTCCCATATTGAACTCAGGAGCTTAATTTGTCTCATCGTTCAGAATCTAGGCCTTTTCAATGAATTTTGGGGGGCTCATTTAGACTGTTCCCTTACAAATATGCTTTGCTCTTTCAAAGTCATCTGGCCTTCCCTTTTTCTCTGTTCTATCTTGATTTAATATATCACAATAATTCCAGTCTCCATCTTTCAAGTAACAGTATGTATCAAATAATTATCTGAGAGTCTTCATGCTGCCTTTAAAAAATATTCATCCTTCCCATCTGTTACTAAATGCTTTAATCACTTTCTTTCCTTGTTGTGACTATCGCAACCCTGCCAGTGTATTTCATGCTACATGGGTATGGTTGGGCATGGGGTAATTTGATGATGAATGGGGATTGATAGAATTACTTTTGTTACTTCTTTTAAAAATACAACCCATGAAACACTAGAAAACTTGTTGATCCTATGTGTGGAGATACTTAAGCTAACAGATATAGGCTGCTGGAGTACCATGAGGGATCTTGCCACAGATGCAGTGAACAGGGGGTAACTGGAACCCAGAAGGATGAAATTTTCTGTGCAGTCATATTGCACTGTTCTGAAACCATAGAAAACTTATTTCCGTCTGTGTAGGACTTCTTTTCTGTGCTGTACTGGGATGTAGGTGCCCTTGAACAATGCAAAATTGGACTGAAAAAAGCTTAGCCTTGCTGCCTTTGGCTTAGCCCTCATGGAGAATCTACTTTAAAATAACTCTACTTAAAAAGCTCTACTAAAATTGAAAAAAATATACATTTATGATCAATGGATCCTAATACTAGGGATGGATCCCCAGGGCTTGTCTACCTTCAGACAGAAGAATGAAGACAGCACATCTGGGGAGTGCATCAGATTATCTAGCCAATACCTTCTGTTTCAGCAGAAACTGCTGTATAAAAGACACTATGGCTTTGAACTATGCTACTTCGGGGGAAGACAGGTGTCGTAGATAAGTGGAGAACAGGAATACAGAGGTCTCTCTTCAAGAAAATATGTTCTAAAGCATAGGGACCAAGGTTCCTTCCTCCTAGAAATACCATACCTCTTCCCTTTGTTTTTTTTCCCAGCCCACTGAACTTTTCTTTACTCCCTGCAAAGTAGCATAGCTACAGCATGTTGCCATCCACCACTGAACAGCATCGGTTATGCTTATGCTAGATCTGACCTCTCTCCTCTGGGCTGCCTGCTGAAGCCTTGGACAAATGGGAAGAAAAGGGATACCTCTTCACCAAGGTACTTGAGAGTCAAACCTGCTGAGCACACCTCGAGGATGACTCATTTCTAAATCCAGTGGAGGCAGAACAGGGAGGGAGATGCATGGCTGCTCAGTACCATTGAGGGTCAAGAGCTCTAACTTCTCCTGCGGAAACTTCAGACAAATTCAATGACAAGCCAGAGACTTTATACAGGCTTTATTCTTCCCAGGAATGAGCAGAATCTGGGCAAAGGGTTTGAGGACCACATTTTTATCCTATTTTGGGTGTTAAGTGTGATGTGAGCACTACGACCTTCACGGGTCTAACTCCAGGTCCTTCTGGACAGGGTATGAACCAACAGTGAATCCACACAGTCAAAGAAATTAATTTAAAAAAGGGAAAACTATCCTGTGAGTTCCTGCAGTTAAAAAGGCTCCTAACACTCTTATTTTGGCTTTTCTCTTCTCTGCTATAATAAAAGCTTTCATTATGCCATAACAGCATGGAACAGTTCCAGTGGGAGGAATTGAGACCTCATGTATCATGGGACAGTGTTGAACACGTCTGAACCAGTGCTCTTAGGCAGCTGATCTTAAGTAGAAGCTGTTTAACAGAGTCGTTGCTTTTTTTTTTTCACAGAAACATCCACAAAGAAGAACAGATACTAAAAAGCAGCGATTCATTCAAGGTAGACCAGGGACACATATCTTTCGTGTTTCCTCATCTCCACTGCTTTATGGGCTATACATTTTCTGCCTTTCTCTTTCCACATTTGGTCTCCCACCATTTACATGCCACTGTAGGCAATGTGCCAGATTGGCACTTAAAACATGAAAAATCAGAAAGGGGGAAAGAGAGACACAAATAAAAGGTAGGCCTGCAGCACTCACATCTCTGTGTCCTTTCCTGACAAGCAGCACTTCCATTTGTGTTGGGGTGCCAGTTCTATCAAACTTCTGTCTTGTATCAATTTTTAGCAGCATGGATAATTTATTGCATCTAGGATGATAGAAAACCAGCTTTATACATCATTCAGCTTGCAAAAGATGTGTAGCTTCAGTTCCTTAATGGTGTCATTTTGGCTGAATGCTATTAACAGATTACCCCTGCCTAGGGCAGTGGAGCATGTGCAGCAGAAAGATAACCTTGTGTTCGTAATTTAATATTAACTGTTTTCTCCATAGTACCTCTTTCCAGTACATTAACAACAAACCAATATGGCCTTGTCCCCTGCGGTCGTATTCTTCAGCAAAAAATGGATTACATGATAGCAAGTTCCTGAAGATTTCCAATGAACTATTACAAATCACTCAACGCCTGCTCTGCAGAAATGAAAAATAAACAGGCTTAGATTCAATCAAATTTAATTCCTCCAATTCAGCTTTACCTCACTTCAAAGGGTGTTCTTATTAATGTCTCGGTGAAAAAATGTAACAGTAATTTTTCCCCCTTCTTATACTGAAAGCCTCCAGTTGTGTTCAACATATAGTGAGATCAAGAAAATGTTTTTTTTCGTGAATACTCTGACACAGTTTGATATAAAAGTGTAAGCCATTTACAGAAAACTCTTTATGGAATTTTTATCCTATTCCGTTCCCGGGAGCTAAATTTATATCCTGCATTAGCTATCATAGCACTAGAGTATTAGTCTTCTCGCAAGCAGTTCAGGGCAGTCTGAGGGCCCTATCACTCTCTACCACTCACATACACAGGCATTATGGGTTTATCTCATCTTCTGCAGCAAGTGCTAGGCCCAATTCATTCCTTTAGGCTACTTTACTAATAACCTATTCCTTATCAGGGCCTCTCCACCTCAGCTTGTGATCAAAGACCCAATTAATGGAACGGAGAAAGGTGAAGCATTCAAATAATGGAGACAGCTGTTTTTCTCTGTTAGAGAAAATCCATTTGTATTGTTATCGCAAGCTCCAAGTTCTGCAGCTCCTGTTTAATTCAGTCTCCCTCCATTTCTGCTGATGATAAAAAAGTCACAATGAACTCAGAAGAGAATGGCAGAAATATCACTGTGTTTCAACTCAGCCTGGGTGTTATCAACTTGAAAGTGAAAATACAAGCAGATAAGGAGAAGTAATGTCCAACAAAGACCATATCAAATTTTCAAAAAACGTACTTTCGTGCTGCATTCTTTAGTCACCTTTCTGAATGTTTTCCAGATCCTGATATACACTTCCTATGTTGGCCGCCTGAATCAGAGGAGCAAAGGGTGATAATATCGTGGGTTCCACCTCAATTGAAAAGTAATTAAAGAGGGAGAGTAATCATAATTGGCTGGGATGAACATTGTCAGTGAACTGCAGCTTCTGAGCCTCGGTGTCTGGGATCCCGCAGCTAAGGTGGGTGTTTACATTGCCACAACTGGTGGATCAGGTTAGTTTCTTTATCTGATAGCAAAGGGGTGGTGCCATGCTCAAGTCTGGTGTTAAACCTCCTCCTTAACAGGCTCCTAGGTGTAAATCTGCCCAGACTATTCCAAATGAAATCCTACCCACTCTACGTGACAGCAGTTCATTTCATAAACATGTAAAGGCCACATTACCATTCTCTTCCTTACCCCTTTGTAATCATGTTGTCATACTGTCACGTACAGGAATAAACATGGGCAGAACACTGTGATTACACTTAATTGAACTACATAAGACTTGCAGGTTTAAAGTACAATGGTGAAAACTAATTATGCATTCTTAAAAATGATGCTATGCAGAAGGAAGAAGGAGGATGCACCTACCAGATATGCTCTGTGTGTGTGCGAGTGTGCGAGTGTGCAAGGCAAAACCCTGCTCCATTTCACACAAGTTGTTATTGTTTTTCTTATACACAAAGCAAGTGTCATTTAGAGATTGTGAGATTATTCGCACACTGAGGGATGGTTTGGGGTTTTTTTGATTCCTTGGGAAACCTTTGGATCTGGTGCTTCAGAAGTAAGGACTGAAAATTTCAATTCTCTGCTGAGTGTGGACAATGAGCACAATGAACAGACACAAAGCTACAGTGTATGCGATGAGTTAAGACAGCAAAGCCTTTCCCAGGCTGATTGCTCACAGGGGATCACAGAATCTGTGTTAGGCTGAATAAGGAGAAATGCATTATGTATTTGCGTGCATGATGAACATTTAAAAGAAGACTGTGGAAACAAAGAATAATTAATAATAAACACGGAATGGTGAACATTTCAGACCCAGCTGTAGTTTTTGAATCTTCACAGACACCAAACATTACCATTTTAACATAGAAGTTTCATATTTGATATCAAGTAGGCCAATTGAATAATATTATTTGTTTGTACATCAGGAGTTTTCTCGTCCTCCCATCCTGTTATTAAACCCATATCCAACAAATAAAGAAAATAAAAAGCTGCACTCAAAACAATATTGCATGCAAAATCTACGACTATCAGTGATTTCCCGTTGGAATAGCAAAACATATGGATTCAAACATAATTTTATGTATGTCTGTGAAATGGAAAACACAAAGAATGATGAAAACCGACATTAGGGCCTTTCATCAGCAATAAATTCATAGTTCTGTTCCACCTGTAGACGTTGTTGATATAACGTACCAAAAGGGAATGCAGCTGTGAACTCTTTTTTTCCATACTTCAGCAGTCTCCGTACAATGAAACCAGTCTTGAGGAATTATTCAAGGGTCTAAGAAAAATCTTAATGAAGGTACACTTCTAATAAAGGCAAACCAGAATCATATTTAATATGTATTGGGTGACCTTAGGGTGGTCTTGTAAGATGTGAAGTGACTTAGGGTGGTCTCTTGCATTGGTCTCACTAGATAATAAAACACTAATGACAACCCGTGGTGCTGAATGGCAAAATTGTAAATGAAAGTTATGCAACCTGCCTATAGCTCCCACCCCAGCTCCCTGAAACTAAATAAGCAATAAGCCTGGTAAAGGGACAATCCTAGCAAAAAAGGTTGAGGGGAACAAAAGACCCGAATAATTTTCCAATAGCCAAATATATTGGATTCTGATTTCGGTGAGGCGGGTGAGGGGAATGATTTTATTCTTACCAAAGATAAGAGAAGTGAATAAACGCTCCTCCGCTCTCACATAAAACACTGTACCTGTGGGCTTCTGAAAGAATATCTCTCATGACAGTATATGAGCTTCCAGGGTGAAATTTTCTCTCTATCTTGAATAGATACAAATATTTGTATATTCTTAATACATTTTTTCTAGTTCAGTCAAAGGATTGTACTATCTAGCCAATTTCTTTAAAGAGCTCTTAACAGAGAATAAGAAGTAAATTTTATGCTAGATAGTGAATCTTGATGTACCCATCTTTATTCTGTGAAGCATGGTCTTTTTTTTTTGTACACTGCTATGGTATTGCATGACAGTGAATTGTGGCTCAGGCAGTGAGATGGCCTGCCCAGTTTAGGAGGAGGTCCAATCTCCTCCTCTGGCGTTGCTCAGACAGGCTGAGTTGAAGGATTACTACACTTAGATGTGCCAGATAAATAAAGATATTCTCTCTCCTCCAATGGAGTCTGGAAATAATGCAGCTGAATTAATGGAGTTACACTAATATACAACTAACAGCAAGAAAAGATGTAAACGTGGGGTTATATTGTCAGATTGGGCAGCCCATCAGTCGAAGTAAAACCTTCATGAAAACTTCTGATGGGAATTTATTTTCCAAATGCCCATTTGCAATTTTATAGCAACAACTCTGGCTGGCTTCTGCTCCAATTTCCATTCCTGCAGCTGCAGCCACCTCTATGTATTTACAGCAGTGAGCACAATGTGACCTTTGTCTTTGCAAGAATTTGGCCAAGAAGTTTGTGCAGCTGAAAATGGATCCCAGGTGCTGGAGCTGGCGGCCAGGAACAGCTTGGCCATCGATGGAAGTGGCAGCCTTTACACCTGGTCGGCTGAGCTCTCAGGGTCTCTGCGGCAAAGCAAACGTACACTGGCACCACCCTGCCACCCTCTGCCGACATCTGTGCTTGAGCACTCTCCAGACTCAGGGCATTTTTTTTTCTAGAATTACCCCGTTCTTTAATTTTGAGTATTAATTTCAGTGATTTTTATGGGGAGAGCTAAGACATGAAGAGCTAGAGCAGAGCTTATGTTGAAGAGTATTCTCCTATAGCTTTGATGTTTTAAGCTGCTGTTGTTCTCAAATCCAATTTAACTGTACTATTAGGAGAACACCAGTCTGCAAACTGTGAAACACAGTAGCTGTCACCATAAAATCCCAACATTTGATAAACATTGCAACTTATCATTGGCTGGCTGATGCCAATGTATTTGATCTTCTGCAAGCAGAAAATTATTCAGGTGTCCGATACTGTACTTGGATAAGACTCTGAACTTTTAAACCCCCTTCTAATTGAACAAATGAAATCCCCAAATCCATCGATAAAAAAATAGAATATCCATAATTTATTAACTTCTTTATGAACTTACGAATCATGCTCAAACACAGCTTTTTCTCTAGATTTCAAGAAGGTGTAATAAAAAAGCCAAGATTGAAGAAAAAAGTTCTGTTATCGGTAATTTATAGGTGTATTGAGACATTTTAATAGGAACTTTGGGACTACCATAAGAATTATAGGGGTGGGCCTGATAAATGAAGAGTATTCAGGGGTTTACAGTTGGATTCTTTCTCCTTTCTTTGCACTCCTGCTTACACCTAGTCCATGAGGAATAAAAGTAAGGCAGATTAAAAAAAAAATATCAGCTTAAAATATCAAGTCTTGGAATAATATTTAGTTCTGTTCTAGCTCTTGATATCTTAATTCTCTACTTTAAAAATGTTGAAAGTCTTTACAGTTAAACGGACATTTGTGGAGATTTTGGTATTTGGGTACTTGTTAGCTAGTTTTGGTAATAAAATATCATCCATCTTTCTTGACTTCACATAAAGACTCACCCCTGAAGGACAGAAATCATCCTGGGGCACGCAAGTTGTCTTAGTTCCCACTTACCCCATTACAGTGGATGATCTCACACCCTTCTCCGTTAAGACCTTTGCTAAAGTCTTTAGAAATGCCATACTTCTTTCAGTGTTACCATCCTCCTTACGGCTGTAATCATAGTCTAAGAGCAGGTTTGATCCTTAAGAACCTGGTTTTATGCTCAGTAAAGTGTCTTTTTATTGGGATTAAATGACAGAAGCCTTAGAGGTGTTTCCTTCCTGTCCACTATGTCATGACAGACAAATTAAGTTAAAGAGGAGCAAGACTTGGCCAGTCCAAAGTGCTACTTTCATACTTTCCTTCCCCATAAGGGATTGAAAAGATGGAGCCTGAGGACAGGAAAGGGCTGTACCTGAGACAGGGGCTATACAGTGGGAATTCTCTAGCTTTATCAAACACCTGGCATGTAAAATTGATAATGTTTCAGTCTGATGCTTAAATCCATCCCTATGCCTGTCTTCATTCATCAGTACCTCCTCATCAAGAAGTTTTATGAAATATTCCATTTTTTCCTTCTTTGGGTAATCTTTTTGACTTGTGCTTTTAATATTTAATAATTACCCACACATGATTTAACCCTGCTACAAATGAGATTTCAAGCAGCATCTGCTCTAACTTCTTGTTACTCAGAGACTTCAAGATGCTGATGACATACATATGTGACTTGTTTTGCCAAGTCTGCATACTCCACCAGCACAACTTCAGAAGTAACTTCCACTCCCTCCCTCCTCTCTCCCTCTCACACACGTCTATTCACAACGTACTCAGTTAGTCCCTTCCCTCATTTTTTCTTGTTCAGGCATCAAAATAACATTTTACTTAATAAGAACTTTTATATCTAGCCCAGCAGTTTTGAGATGGATTATGTTTTTTATTTATTATTATTACTATTTTTGAACACCTGAAGATATGACAGATGCCTCATTCACACAAAATACTGGATAAAATTCTGATTCTGTTGAAATCACTGTCGGTCTCAGCACTGACTTCAGTTAGGACAGCTTTTCCTCACCGTCTTTGTCACAGACTATACAATGTTGGGTCCCAGTTTTCCAAAAATAACCTTGTTTGTTTCCCTGTTTTATCTTAATCAAAGCAAGCTATTAAAACAACTCACCAGGAAGTCCCCAGTCACAGGGACAATGAAAGGTGAATTTATCTTACCGAGTAAGAGGAATTTCCCTGATATTGCCATTCACTGCACAAGGACAAGCCTTAGGTGAATCAGCTCCTCCTGTACTTTGTTTGACCTGTGATACGGGCCATAAAATCAATAAACCAAGATAAATTGAAAAAAAATCCTCTTTTCTATCTTCTTCCATGGAAAGGAGAAGCAGACTTGAGAATAAAAATTGTTATCACTCTCTGGTCATCCAAAAACATCTCCCAAAACACAAGACGTGTCAAGTGGTTAATACCTTTTGAACTTTCCTTTGAGCTTTCCTCTGCAGCTAGGGCCCTCTGAGTCTGCGACGTAGCAGCTAACAGTGATTAACTTTCTGTATGCACACACAGTTCAAACTGCACTTAGAAAAGCCACATTTGGTCATCGTTTACTTAAGTTTGCAGCAACAAATACAGATGCGTGGATTTGAATGTACACCTGGCATTAATCAACTGCTGCTGCTGCTGCTATTTCACAGCTGCCTCCAAGCAAGGCAAAATGCTGGAGTGGAAATGAGATTTCAGAATAAGCAGAAATCTTTAACGGACCTACACCGAGGAGGGGGACCTCCCTAGCAACATTTGCTTCCAGCTTGTTTCAGCCTTCAGAGATTTTTTTTGTGTGTGTTAAATCCCTCCTTATATAAAGAGATCTGCAGTTTTTCAGCTGAAGTGATGATGAGAGGGCTGGAGCACCTCTCCTATGAAGACAGGCTGAGAGAGTTGGGCTTGTTCAGCCTGGAGAAGAGAAGGCTCTGGGGAGACCTCATAGCAACCTTCCAGTACCTGAAGAGGGCCTACAGGAAAGTGGGAGAGGGGCTTTTTACAAGGGCATGTAGTGATAGGATGAGGGATAATGGTTTTAAACTAAAAGAGGGTAGATTTAGATTAGATATTAGGAAGAAATTCTTTCTTGTGAGGATGGTGAGACACTGGAACAGGTTGCCCAGAGAAGTTGTGGCTGCCCCCTCCCTGGCAGTGTTTAAGACCAGGTTGGATGGGGCTTTGAGCAACCTGGTCCAGTGGAACAGTGTCCCTGCTAATGGCAGGGGAGTTGGAACTAGATGATCTTTAAGGTCCCTTCCAATCCAAACTATTCTATGATTCTATGAAGTGTGTATATATAAGTATGTATGTATATATGTGTATATACACACTTTAAGAACCTGCATAGACCTTGCCTAAAACTGGAAAGGACCCACACTTGCTACAGCCAGAGGCCAAGGAGACCTGGAGAGGCAGGATCAGTAATACTGCAGTGGTGCTCACCTTTTCTAACCTATTTTGGGAGATTACCACTGCTGGAGGTTCAATACTGCCTTCAGCAATCAGCTCCAGGTTTAATGGTCCTGAGAGGTTAAAAACCCCAAAAGTTCTAATTCTTAACAGAATCTCTTTCAATTCAATTTAATCTCTTTTCTTCCTATTGCTGTTGGACACAGAGGGCAACATATTCAGATGCCAGGAGGACAGGGGCCACTAGGAGAGCCGGCCCCAGCTGCTGCGGGGTGAGGAGCGGGCACCCTGGCAGCCCCGTGCAAGGCTATCCATCCATCACGTAACCCTGCAGCACCGAGGCAAGTGACAACACAGCGGGCTGCCGCCTAAGTGGGTCACCTGTTGCAGGCACGTACTACCTGGGCTCCCAGCATCTTCACAGCCTGCCCGCCGCTGCCAGATGGAGTTTAGGATGTTTGGCTTTCAGCTGCGAGCCCCAGCGGGGATTTCCCACCTTTGCAATGTCTTTCTCTCTCAGCCATGAAATATTCCTGCGCTGAGTTCAGCAAAAGCACTCAGGCTGAGAAGGTCCTTCCTCCAGGACAGATCCTTCCTTCTAGAAAATCCTTTTCCTCTGGTATAAAGCAGCCGGTTTGTTTGGTTTTTAAGTTTTCAGATGTGTTGCGACACCAGGTGTATCTGAGGGGGCAGCGCTGATGATTCAGGCTCATTAAGCAGCAGCAGTTTTTGATCATCAGCTGCATGAGGTATGGTAGGATATAAGGGGAGGGAAAAGAGGCATTTGTCAGCCACAGTTTTTGCTAACGAGGCCTGACATACGTATTTATCTGTTCTCCTGTTAGATGGTGAACAATGTGTGAGTTTTGATGAATTTAGAATATTTCTGACAATAACTAGGAAACAAAAACTGAATTTAAAAAGACAGCAAAAGCAAGAAACACAGCCCAGCTCCTGAAGGTCGTCAGTCTGAGGTTAACGAGCATAAATTCAAGTCAAGCCAGGCATATAGATCTCACCTAGTGAGCGTAGTTACCTCATCCAAGAGTAAGGGATATTTACCCAATTCTCTTTATCTAGATTGTAATCTGGATAGATCATTTCTTCTAGATACATAAAGTTAGATGTTACTTCTTTGACTTTCATTTTATGATTATTTTACGTTTTCGTTATTTATTTTTGTGTGATAGAAAAACTTAAATCTTCCAGAAATCAGAGCAATATATCAATTACTGCATAGGTATGTTAACACAAGTGAAAATCCCCCATTCCTCTTTTCCTCTCTGAGAATGCCTACACTGCAGGCACCAAACGGACTGCAGCGCAGAGTGGATAAATGCAAGATCACAGTCAGCTAGTAAGTGTGGCACCAAGCTGTGCGAGGAGCACTGGGTGTTGCCAGTCCCAAGCTCTGCACGTGGCTGCAGCCAGAGAGTCATTTAAAGCCCTTTTGCATAGGTCCACGTGTCACTGGAGGTATTGTTATCCCAGCAGAGCTCACTAGCTTAGGACCCAGGTGACTGGGACCCCCTCTAGGGAGGGGAAGCTGGGATCAAGGAACAAGCTCTTCTCGCTGAAAATTTATCCGTGCACAGTAACTGTGGCGATGCACAGGGCAAACGCGCTTAGCAGGTCCCCATCCTGGCTGAGCAGCTCCTGGTGTGCTGAGGGGGTCGGGCAGGGGGCTCAGCCCCACTGCTGGAGGGCACTGGAGACCACAGGCGCTGGCATGGCCATCAGCCTGGCTATCCTGGGAGCCCTGCCTGCCTCTTCATCACACCACGGGTTAGCCATTCTTTGCCCCTTGTACCTGTCTCGAGGAAGGCTGGTGAGCTCATTAAAGCACAGCCTGACCCCTCCAGAGTCACTGCCCAGGCACCACATCCTCCAGGGTGGGCATCTTCCCAGTGGAAGGAGACATGTCTGACAGTGGAGACACCGTTTACCCTCTTTAGTGTCTTCTTCCCTCTTTGTCTTCAAAGTCAGGATAACCTCTCCAACCAAAAGGATGCAGAAACCTCAGTGTAATAGCAACAGTGAATTAATGGAGTATGCTGGGAATACTAAATGACTGTGAATATACCCATTTAGTACAGAATATCTTGTATGTTTTTTAGATAGCAGATGAATGAGCCATTTCTCTGCAATTTTCTGATTATCGGCATGAAGAGAAATACGTATGTGTGTCTATGCACACATTTAATCTCTTTATGCCAGATTTAAGACATAGGGATGATGAAAATAGACTACTAGAGGATTATAGGTATGGCAAGAGCCCAGTTCCAGTATGATGCTGTAGGACATCACTTGTCTTATGACCTACGTTTTGGAAAGATAAATACACAACAGACAGGTGGCTATTTATCTTCACAAAGACCTCTTTTCTGCAGGGTGTCTTCTGCATCAGTAGGTGTCAGATTTTGCATTGCCTCAAAAAAAATCCTTTAAATCTAAAATCTAGACATTTAAATTCTCTGTTACAGATGGTTTTATTTTTAAATGATCTTTTTCTTACGAAGAGACACCTTCCCTGCTTCATGGAGACTGAGGGTGTCACTCAGAAAGAGGCCAAATTTCTGTTTGAGGGTCAGTGAAATAATATTTGTGCTTTACAGCTGAGATATGCCCTTCTTCTGCCTATCTTTATAAATTATTATCTGCGCTCATCTATGTGTTGAAATGCTAGTTAGGATTCAAAGCTTGTTCAATGTGTTAAGGTCCAATTCACCCAATTCACTGCAGTTCACTAATACCAACAGTCTATTCATAATTAGTATTTTTGACATTGAAATTTACAGACAAAACCAGATTAATAATTTCACAATTCTTTTGTAAGCACAGAGGAAACTAAATGTTCATTTTAGTTATATGGATACCTCTTGATCTAGGCATCTTCTTATTTTTATTCAGATAGGAATTTTATCTCAATCGTCAGATGTTTTACTATAAAGGAAACAAAGTCTGAAAACATAGATCATTTTAAGAATGGGCTTAAAAGAGTTTATCAGTTACACATAAGTCATGGAACAAGTTTTAGTCTCGTGTTGAAAAAAAATAGGATGGAAGAGACAGCAGAAGAAAAATCAGTCATCTCAGTTAACTTCAGATATCTGCAATGTAGGTACCTCCATCTGAGCTAGTCACACCAAGAGCCCTTTATAGTCAGTGGAGGGGAAGTGGGCCTTTGGAGTTCAGCAAATCTTCTGATTTTCTTCAGACATTTATTAATTTGTCTTAGAATTGCATGTTTCTCTCTGCTGTTCACAAAAGTCTAGACCACCAGCTCAAATACAGACATTTCCACTGCAAACATCTCCTTTGGCCAGAGGAATGTTACCCTCAGAGTTTACACTAGTTAGTGATCTAAAATGGTTCAGAGTATAATGGATAAGAAAGCATTTCTCCGTTCCCTGACCATTTAGTTCTCGGTGCAGAAGCAAACATATTAACAATAGCTTTATTGCTGTTGATGTGTTTATAAGTGACCTTTCCTGGTATAACTGTTAACATGCACTTGGAGGAGAATATACCTTTGCCATTATTTTGAAATTTTTCTTAATGCTTAATGTTTATGCTTCATCTAAAGAATTTCAGGCTTGTAAGAGGGTCAGGTTCTTGGCTAGGGTCAGTGAATGCAGTGCATTTTTAAATGCACATACTCTGATCAGTTCACTTAAGAGCTTCAGTACATCATTTCGCAATCACATATCTCAGAAATAATTTATACAATCAATTAAAGAGCATTATCAAGGGATGATTTGACAACTGTTGCCATGCCAACCAATGAAGCAGAAAGCTCCTCAGCATTTAAAGGCTGCACCTGGTGATATATATAGCAGATTTTGAGGACTCAGACAGAATCGCAGATGTCCAAAGGTGTGGAGGGAACATGATTTAAAGCTTGATGTTTTTCCATTTTTACTGGCGAAAGGGTGTTGATGGCGTGTTGTTCACTTTCTCATTAAAATTCTGTCATTTTTCACAAAGTGTTCTGCATTCAGGGCTGAAAATTGAAGTGAGAATGCACTTTACAGACTGATAAAATATGATAGCAAAATGGATGATGTTCATTTGCAGGCTGAATTAATTAAAAAAAAAAAGAGTTTGTGTCAGTGCATTTATGAAAAGCCCGTTAATCAAACACAACTTTACCAGCCTTAATGGACACATCTTAAACACTCTTGCATTAATATTTAAAATTCCAGTTAGCAAATGGCTTCTAGTGCATTGAGCTAAAAAGTAATTAGAATAGGTCTTTACAACAATAAAACAGTACAAGCTGAAAGTACATTTTCTGTTGGCCAACAACAGGTTGGGCATTGGCTGCTCAGTCTTGACATTTGTGTTTACATATTTACCTATACAGTAATCAACTCTTAATGAGAGAAGGAAATTTGCAAAAGAAAAATTTCCTCCTGTCTTCCTATGCCATCTTACACATTCTCATAGCTACAGGAATTGGGGTTAAAACTGTCGGTCCATTAGGTAGGAGGCTGGAGCACCTCCTTTTTCGGACTTCCATTATTATGGTTATACTTGTGAATCTCAGACTAGCAGTTTCAGGTGTGCAGTAGGTTACGGCAGCTCAGGTTACTGTTCAATTTCTTATGACAAACTTGTGGTCTTGAAACAATGGGGCACTTATCTTGGTTGGGGTCCTTTGTAATGCAAATAAAATCGTGTGCAGAGACATCAAGGAACAATTTCTCAAGAGAATGAAAAACTTGCACAATACCAAATTCTCACTGCAAATTACTTCCCATAGAAAGTCCAGAATTATCACTGTGAACAATTTCTGGGATGTTCTTCTTGACCCTAATGCAATGAAAACTGCTAGAGAAGTTTTCTATGACATAGGTTAACCTATTTCTTTGAATAGTTTTGCTATATGAACTGCTGAAGCTTACCTTAAAATCTATTACATTCAACTGACTTGATCAAGGAAATAATTGGCTCCACAAATTCTTGGTCTTTTTCTAGTTTTCTCCCACTGACAAAATCTTATTTTCTCTCTATTTCTGCATGTAATAAAGACATCACTTTGTAATGTTAGCATCCCGCTTGCAAATCCAAAAAGGTGAAAATGAGAGATGAACAACATTCACCTAAATGTATAAATATAGACAGAAGTGTGGAAGAGAGCTCCTGGGTCCCAAGTTGTCCCCTGCTGTCATGGACACTTGCATCACAGCATCCTACTCCATTTTATAGGGCTGTCACAGCCCTGCTCTTTATAACTTTAAGCAACTCCTGATTTCCCATCTTAATTTATTCATGGCTATCTTGTGAGGAAGGCTATTACATGCATTTTCATGGCCCATCTCCTGCATCATGGAACCATTCCCTATGGTATTCTCTGGTCTTAAAAACTGACCATGAAAATATATTACTTGGTGGAATACACTTGTAGGTTATTCACTTGGAAACAATACCTGACCTGATATCAGGGGCTGCAACTGTTATGACAGCGAGAACTATCCCTTTCTTCTAGGTCTGGTGGGTTTTTAGGTGATTACTTGGCAAACTTCTAACCATTTTACAAAAAGTGAAAATTGCTACCATTGGCTAAAAAGAAGACCCGACAACACGACAAACATGAATAGCAGGTCCAGATTAAGATGTTATTCATGCTGTCCTGCCGATTTGGAGACCTTGTGGCACATCATCACAGGATACTGTTTTACTTTCTCTGCATAAAAAGGTTATTATTAAGTGAAAGAGTCATTGTGTGCTCCATCTTTTGACATTGCAAGAACAACAATTTTGGTCATGTCAGGAGACTGCTGTCATGGGCTGCTGTCTCCCCAAATGTCACGACTAGGTCTGAAGACAAACTGCAGGACCAGATGACTGAATCATATTTTATTTTCCTCTGATAGATACAACTCAGTGCCTATTTTGTGTGTAAGTGCAAAGCTATTTCACATGTGAAAATAGACTGTCAAGAAGCAAGTGCAGTGTTTCTTTGTCATGTTCACAGAAGAAATTATGAGGCTGTGACTTTTGTCCAAGCTTGTGTCATAACAATATCCCAGTTCTTCTCACAGCCAAATGACCTCAGGACTCAGAATAGGTGAAGAAATAAATTTAGGTTGATTTGAGAATATTTAAAACAGAAGTTATGAATAAATATTAGATCCTGAGACCATTCATTGTGCTGCGGCTAATTCTGACTCCTGAGTCTGTGAATCACACAAATGCCTGCTTGCCCAAGCCACTCCACTGGCTTCTGTGGACCCTCTTTTCATGCTGCACCAGAATAGGTCCTGGCAGTTCAGAGAGCCCAAGGAAGTCTTTGTTCACATTTTAACACATCATGTGAGGTCTCAGATCCTTACTTGCCTTGACAGGATGGATGGCACATGGTGATATTAACAAATGCAGTTATCTTGCTGCAGTTTGCAGATGCAAGTTCAAGAGGTGCACCAAAGGACTGTCCCAGCCATAAGTGGGTATCCAGTTATTTGGGATGTGGAATCAGTACTAGTCATGTTTTTTTTTTCCTGTGGGCTCAGCTATGGCTGTTTGCTTGTCTTAATCCAATGGACCATCCTCTGTGCAGGGACAGAAAGATGGAATTATAAAGGCAAAATTGAGGGCTTTTTTGACAAGAATAATTTTACAGTTTTGTCCCGTCTACAAGGTCCCAGATCTGTCCCTTCAGCTTAGGCTTCAGTCCCAGGCCTTCCCCAGGGCTACTCTAACATCAGTGGAAGCCTCAAAGAGAAAGTTTCTACATGGTCTTGGGCAGCAGAGCCTCATTTTATCTCTCTCTCTTTTATTCTTTGGGAAAAAAACCATCCAAATGTCTCACACAATAATTCAGCTGCTGTGAGATCTCCTTGGATATTCATAATTTCTGGCTTTGTATGAGGGTTTGAGCCTTAAAAGCAGGTTGCCAGTTTCCCCAGGCCATACAGGTCTGCATGGGGAGGCTGGATGCCCTCCTCTCAGTGCAAGTGGCACATATTCCCCAGGCCGTCCACAGCCTGCAGAGCCGCCAGGGGCCTGGAGACAACCTTACCAGCACCAGAGTGTGGCTTATCTGACTGCCTGTTGTGTACAAGAAGAAAGTAAAGCAGCTGGTGTATTTTAGCATGATTAACTTTGCTAGAAATGATTTCCAGTCTTCAAAGTTTGGTCTTTGGAGATTTTACAGGCTTTGTGCAAGCTTTTTCCCTGTGTTAAGCAGAGGAGATGCCTCAGCCAGCTCACTGGTGTGTAGTGGCTTTCTTAAGGTTGGAAGTATGTGTAGGTATCCATTCATTCACTTTCAGTCTATATCCTCTCTTTAAATGGTGTTTACTGGCTTTGTTTCAGAGCTTACACATGTTTAAAATATACCTTTATTTATTTTTGTTTTAAACTCCATTTCTGAAGCTCAAATTAACAGTCACTTAAAAATTTCAGACTACTCCTGCCCCATGAGAGCCATCTAAGCAGTGGGCTGCAGTCTCACTTTTTATGTTTTCCTAATCCATGCCACAGAAACATGTCTTCTCTGATGCATGGTGGCATGGCTTCAGCACAAGTGTTGGAAAAATTCCTCTTCAACACCCTATGGCTTCATGTTTATGTGCTCTCCTCTCTGAGAGACAGTGTTAAGTTTGTCCTTATGCAGGCTGAGGAGGGAAATAAAGTCACGCCTCCCCTCTCACGGATGACTGTCCTGCATCCTTGGCTGTTCTAGAAAGGCAAAGGGCTGCAAAGCCAGTGCGCTGTGGTCTTTAAAGTACAGCCAGGGTGTGTCCTGTGATTTTTACATCATGAATTTGTTGGTGGACATGATGCATGCTGCAAGAACACTTAGTTCCCTACTCGCCTCTTCCTTAGCACCTTGCTCCTGACTGGTGTGAGGGGTGAGCAAGGCAGCTAGCTGCTCTGACTTGACGGTCAGAAAATAACCCGCAATGCAGACTGCCAAGCCCCTGTGGAGTATCTGTGCCTACAGGATCAGCTAGCAGCCCAGCACCACAGTTCCTGGGTCCCAGCTTTAAATCTCAGGCCTTCAAGTTCTATGTATGTCCTCCTTTATCTGCTTACCTGCCCTACTGTCCCTAACCATGAGTGCCACTTGCTGGCAGAAACAGATTGAGAGTCATCTGCAAACATTTTCATGTTTGGTTTCGGGAGAATTGGGGAAACTAAACATCACATTCTCATCATAAATCAGCACTTGGGTTTAAAAGAAGCATTAACTTCCAGGATAGTTTTCTGAAAATCTTTTAGCTCATCTGTCTTGTTTTTGCACTACAGTAGAGGAAATGCGTCCACATGCTCACAACTCAAATCAGAGATGGTAACAGCTTATGCTGTTCCAAGTCTGTCACCATATCTAGGCATACACCATGTTATTCCTTCCTCTTTTTGTAAACTGCACCCCCAAACACAAAATTTTTATATAGCCCTCAGTTTCAAAAAGGTAACACTGTGTTTCCCCAGAACTATTATTCAAGACACATAAAAAAACTTTGGGGAAACTAATCTAACAAACAGTGTTTTCTTGCGATGTACATACAGAGTCTACTGTTATTTATATTATGTGACAAATTAAGCCAAGTGAAATTATAGTCGTTAACCAAACACCTTCAGTTCCACAACCTAGCATAATATGCATAAGAGCAAATCTCAAAAAAGTTCCTATCTTGGGCTGTTTTTTCATATTTAAAGCATGAATATGAAAGGAATCAATTAATGTGCTTATATCTCATCAGTTTCTGATAATTAATATGAGCTCTAAGGGCTTCATGGATTGCTAGTTTGATAATTCATTGGCAGCTGAAGTAATAGAGGTTATGATGGAAAGATGGCCTCATAGCTGCCTTGCAGAGTGCACTAAATGATTGAACCCAAAGAATAATAGGGCTGGAAATTGCTGTGTTCATTCATGGATAATATATGACAGGAGTAAGGCAAGCAGCAAGTTAGCAGATGACTCAGCCAAGCATCTATGACTGAACAAAGTGTGATTCTAACCTTCTGTCATTGAAAATATATTTAATGGAAACATTATCATTCTGATATATTGCTTGCTAAGATAAGACATGTTTATAGTAGAGTTTCCCTGTGATACTACTATAGGACTAGATTTTGGCACACTTGCTCTTGCTGAATTGTACTTCACCCCAAAACAAATCTACTCCTCCTGCAGCAAGAGACTATTCAAAAAGACCAAGAGAGCCAGAAGCTGGTCCAAAGTTGGCTGGAGCCAAATATCACCAGATAAATATAAAGGAACCTATTAATTCTTAATACGCAGAGAGGAAGATATCTATAAATACTGAGGGCCACGTGTAAGGCTATTCCTTTGTTACAACTTTTTCAGCCTGGAACTAGAGCACTGGACAACATAATTTATTTTTTTAATTAAAAAATATGAACGGCCACATGCCTCAGATGTAGATCAAAGCAGCAGGATGCTGAAGGCATGGATTAAAGTTAGCTTGCCTTTTCCCTGCGTCTGGGAGAGCTCACTTTTTAACATTTTTATTGATAGGAGCACTCAGGTGTTCAGCAGTGAAACAGAGCACAAAGTCTGGAGTGTTGTATTAAAGTGAAACTTGCTGACGGGAGGGGAAGAAGGATAAAAATGGAGCAAGATAATCTCTAGAGCACATTATACATGTATGCTGGTCAGGGATGGCTTGCAGCAATTCCGCAGTACTGTGCAGCAGGACCTTGCCAACAGATTTCATACTGAAAACATATGTTCTGCTGCTCAAACCAGCTTTTGCTACATCTGGAAACCAAGAGTCAGAGGGGGAGGGAAAGAATAAGGCAACAGCATGTGTAATTCTCTTCTAAGAGAAACCATTCATTTGTTCATGAAAGAAAACTTTCTCCTTGTATCACCAGCAAAAATTTTTACCAAATTCTGGAATGGATATTTAAAAGCTGGCCTAGGAAAGGGAAAAAAAAGGTAGGAGGAGGGAGTGTAGGTAAATGGCAGATATTTATGACTTTTTTTTCTGAAGTCAAGTCACGTCGTGATATCAAGAGCAATCTTATTTAGCAAAAAGTGGAAAACTTGGGAAAAAATGTTGTTTAAAATGACTGCAAGAGTTGTAAAAACCCCAAAATAACTCTGTTTTGCTGTCAAAAGCCTGGGAAACACAAAACAGATGTTTCACTCAGCCTCACTTACTCAGCCAGATCTCTTCTTGCTATGCAGGCAGCTGTACCACATGTCTTTTCTGAGAAAGAAACAGTGCTTTCCTTTGGCACTTCTGCGTCATTCTCACTGACCAGCTGGACACTGTCATCAGATGAAGACAGCTTCTGTCATCCTCCCCACTACCTAAGTCTGCAGAATCTCCCCAGGACTGAGCAGCTCCGTGCTTTGAAAAATACAAGCACTGGGTGCAAATTTCGGCAAGCCATAGATCCTCAGGAAATCGACGGGGCCACTGAAGTCAGAAAGCACTACTCGCTGTAATGGGTGGTGGCAGCAGAGCTCTCGATTTGCACCCTGAACAATGCACACCTTATTAGAGCTAATGGCAGCTACGTGTACACGCAATAATAAAGCCTTGAGACTGCAGCTTGGGAATGCCACAAGAGCAGATTGTTTTATTTTTGTTCAAGGAGAAAGTATGGTGAGTAATGGGAAAATCAGTTGAGCAGAGGCTGAACTCTCCCTGCTGGCTTGCTTAAGCAGGGAGGGGTGAGATCCAGGACTTCTGTCTCTAACTGACACTTTGGGGCAATTTAAGACATTATGTTGACCTCTGGATCCTCCTTTTAGCTGCTGCCTCACCCTGGAGGAACATGATGCCTCTAGCTCAGTGTTTCGGGATGTTCAGCTCACTGGTTGGGTGATGGGGACACAAATCTGCATAGGCAGAGGTGGATGTTTCACCCTGGATTCATCCCCTCCTCTCCTGAATCCTCTAACAAGCAGTTACTTCCTGGTGGTGGGGCTCCCCATCCCTATCCTCTGCGTGAAAGAGCTGGTTTAAGCATTTTGCTCTTGGCAAGTTGTGTCTATGAATCCTCAGTGCTCTTCAGCATCTGGGATTTAGCATCCACTCTCTCCAGGGATACTTCCTTGGAAGAACACGTGGTTGCTTCGTGTAGGCAGATTGCTGCCTCGCACCTGGGCATTTGTGGGTCCCATTGCTGGACATGAAGCTTGGTCTGGGAGGGAAGTCTCAGAATCTGACCGACCCTAAAGATCTACAGAGTGCACTACTAAGCGAGGCTCCGGCTTTAGCCTGAGTTTACTGTTTTAATGTTGCATTTCCACCATGAAGCTTCCTTTGCTGGAAAACTGAGGGTTGCATTTCAGTTGACCAAGTATAACATTATTATTTTGAAACTGAGATGGAAATCTTAAGATATCATGAAGAAAATTATACCACTACCACAACAAAGAAGAGGTTGATTATCTAAAATGATCTGACTATTAATATAACTTATAAATCATTCTGGAAAGACCGACATGGGGAAGAGAGAAGCTATCGCCTTACATATGCTTGGCTCCTAAATTCACTGTGAGGGAGCGGGAGTTAGACCTCTGGCAGTCTCTTCGAAATGATTAAGGAAGAAAAGAAGGAGGCTCGTCACCTTGCAGTGGAGCCTGCAAGGGAGGCCTCTTGAGCGGATCAGATTAACGAGACACTCTTATAAGCTTTTATTAACAGAATCACACTAAGCAAGATTTGGGAATAGTGAGGGATTTTAACTATACAAAAGGGAAATAATATAGCAAAACTCAGACTGTTCAGCCACTCCTTGGAAGACAGTTTTTGATAAGGAAGATGAAACAGTAAAATCTTTTTCTGGTTTTGATCCTAACCAATAGGGAAGAAGGGGTTGAGAATATAAAGGTAAAAAGCAATTTGTGTAAGAGTGAACATGAAATGACAAAGTTTATGATCTTCATAAAGAGAATTAAAAAAAATGAAATGCAAGAAGGCAAACTTCAGTAACTGTGAAAGATTGATAGGCAAAGGCTCGTGGAAGGCACTTTAAGGAAAAGATGAAACAAGCTGGCAGCTTCTCAAAGAATCAGAGGAAGAAATCATCTATAGAAAGATACAAATTTAGCAAAATCATGAGCTCTTCATTGATCTCAAACTCAAGAGGAAATGTAGGAAGTAAACAGTAGGTGAGATGACTAAAGGTGACTAGAAGAATAACTCAGGCATGTAAGAACAGAGGCATCAAGGACAAGAAGAAATCTCTCTACAAGTACATTTCTAGTAAGGAAAAGACTGGTGGAGAAGGAAATATTACAGATGAAGGTCGAAGTGTTTAATGCTTTTTTTCATCTGTCATCCCTATAGCAGTGATCAGGTGGTTAACATCATTAATTCCACGACAAAAGACGGTAATAGGAGAAGAACAAGCCAGAGAGGAATTAGGTAGGCTTGCATTTTCAATTGGCTGAGCTTCCTTGTCTGACACAAGGATATCTCTGGCTTGTCAGCAGTTATCACTGAGGCCTTGCGGGGAGCAGCTGGGGTAGCAAGAGTCTGGAAAAGGTCAGGGGAAAGGAAGGGGCAATAAAAAGACAGAGAAAGCAGAGTAAGAGGATCACAGAGCTGTCAGCTTAAATGCAGTCTCTGGAAAATTCTTCACAAATAAGCAAACAAACTTCTTGGGAGGAACTGGAAGGTGAAAAGGTTAGCATCCAGCTTGGATCTACCAAGTACAAATCATTTGAAATAAGGGGAGAAGCAGTGGATAGCAGCTATCTTTGCTTTAATCAGGTTTTGACAGCTGCGCACAGCTCACAATCGCATAGGCAAGAAGTAGAGTCTGTAGGCTGCTTGCAAGCTGTTCTGGTACCTGTACCCACAGAGCAGTTGGCAAAGGTTTGCTCTCAAAGGGAAAGGATGCTTTGGACAGGATGATGCGGGATGCTAGAGCCAGTTTTGCCCAATGCTATCGCTATCTGGACAATGGGAAAGGAGACGTGCTAGATAAATTAGCAGATGATACTGCTGGGAGGAGCTGCAAGTACATTGCAGGACTGCATTAGAATTCAAAGTGCCCTTGGGAAACCAGTGGAATGGCCTGGAAAACACACAGGATGAATTTCCATGGTGAAAATGCAAGGTGCCACACTTTGACAGGATTGATCACAAATCTGAGGTTGGTGAGAACAAAATTAAATCGCAAATCTGTGTCATGAAAAAGGCAAACATTTTGTGGGGTGTATGAAAAGCACTATCACAGAGAGACACTTGGAGAAATACTATTTTTTTGTTCCTCGACATAGATAACGGCTGTAATTTGAGAGGTATGTGGACAAATTTGTGAATGTCCAAAGGAAAGCAACAAGAGGTCTAAAAAAGCATGACCTCGGAGGAAATAGTGAAGGAATTAGCTTGGTGTGGTCTCAAGAAAAATAGACAGGGGGAGGGGATGGTAACAGCCTTTTAGTACATAAAGGCTGCTGTGAAGAGGAAAGGCATAACCTGCCCTCTGCATATGCAGGGGACAGGTCAAGAAGTGGTGGAGTTCAGCTGCCGCAAAGGAAGTGTATAAAAATTTTCTGAGGCATTAGGGAAAACTTTCTAATGGTACAATTAGGGAAGCATTAGAATAGATTGCCTGGGGAAGTCGTGGATCCTCCATCACTGGAGGTCTCAACAATTTAGGCTAACATCTGTTGGGAACAACACACATAAAACCAAACTGGCTGGAGGCCAGGGAAGTGACTACGTGACCTCCTGAAGTCCCTTCTAGACCTGTTTTTCTCTGATTCTAATCATTCAAGAGCCTCCCTCCCTGACAATGCTGTGTACTTTTGGTATGAACCATTTGACATGCTATTTGATTACTTTCCTGATTTCTTTGCAGTCCTATATATTAAACTGTGTGCCTGCAGATAATTCATAGCTTATCTGAAAAAGGAGTAATGTTTCACTTAGAGTTCCTCCAGCAAACATTAGGGTTGCATCTGCAGTCATCTTGTATCTCTGTGTTTTCAGAACTTTAAATTTAGGCACTATTCAGGGCAGCCCCAGATCCTAAACCCAGTGGTATGAGAGACGAGAGGGACTGGAACTTAAACCATATGAAGGAGCAAGAAGCAGAGTGACAGGCTGGCAAACTGCTGTGCACCACATGGGAGAAGAGACAGGCTGAGCTCTTACAACCTTCCACCCCCTCCCCCGAAAGACAGAAACCTCTAATTTCCCACTCACAAGAGGGAAACAGAGGATCAAGACATAGACCCATCTTCCCTCCCTAGCCCACCCCGAGGCCAATGCTCAGAGCTGCAACCCAGAGCAGGCAGTGGTTACCTGGCAGTGACCTGAGGACAGCCTGAGTCACTGAGACCTTCAGGGTTGGACCTGCTTGGTTCCCCAGACCTGGGAAAACAGTACCAAGACAATCTGTCAAACCAAAACCAGAGTGGGGGAGTAGGGAAGAGGTAAAGAAGGATTCTTTATATTGACCCCTTGATTTATATGATCCCAAATTTGCATTACTAGACTTTCCCGCTGTCCTCACGAGACATATCAAACAGCAGCGACATTCTCAGAAATAATCAAATTTTAAAGTGCTTAGAAAACACCTGACCTTTAAACAGAAAAGAAAGGTGTTAAGTGGACCATTTACCTTAATGTGATATTTTCAGCTGAGATGGAAGTACTCTGCAGAGGTGGATAGGGTCAGAAACCTATCTATCTCCATCAGCGTTCCTCTCCTGTGATGTGGAGTGAGCATGCCAGTTCTCAGCTCTTCCCCAGAAACCTCAGCACTGGGCTTGACTCATGCTTCATCTGGTTTTGGCTGGTGGCACTGACACCCCTGCAGTCAGAGATGGCAGAGAGAAGGACTTGAGGTGTGTTGTCCAAATAGCTGATTTTCTAGATTGCATATAAAGGAAGGGAGAAGACATGTTCACGTATATATGGAGGAAGTATAGTTCAGACATCTTTGGAGAGCCAGGGGCTCTGCAAAGCCCATAAACCCAGGGAGAAAGAGCATGGGTGGCTGACAGTGCCCCCCCTAACTGTTGTTAAACTGATCACCTCTCCTCGGCTTTCACTTTTCCACTATGTGTCTGTCCTCCTTTCACGCCAGCTGACCCAGTCTGCCCTCAACCAGTTCTCGTGGTAGCTCGAAACCTCATTCTTTGTTATTCATTCATCTTTCCCCTAATGGCCTCTGCTCACAGCAAGCATTCACTGTTGCCAGCTCACAGAAGGAAAAAACTTGAGCTTTCTGAATTTCTTGGTGTCCTCAGAACACAAAACTCCAAAATAACTCTGCCTCCTCAGGCACACACTCTTGGTTGAGAGAGACTTTGATAAATTACATTTATATGCAAGAAGAAATCAATGCTCATGGTTGTCTCTGAGCTAGCTTGGAGGTCAGTGGCGTATGGCTCCTACTCCAGTAGAGCTTTAATTTGTTTAATAGATGAGTGACTCCGTCCGGACATGGTCCTGGGCAACTAGCTCTAGGTGGCTCTGCTTGAGCAGGGGGGTTGGACCAGATCACCACCAGATCACCTCCAGAGATCCCTTCCAGCCTCAACCATTCTATAATTCTGTGTGATTCTGTGACTTCTTTAATTCCCGAGCCTGCATCTCCTGAAATAGCCTGTTTCTTGACTAGTGTTTTGAGTGTCGCTCTCCGACCTTGCGCATTAGACAGGGCAAATAACAGTTGACTGCAAACCCCAAACCAGGTTTGCTTGGCTCTCCCATAGAGGTTGCTACATGGAACTACTTATTCAAATCTCCCCAAATGCTGAACACTATCCCTGCTCCACACCCCTCTGAGGCACACCCGGTTTCAGGATATGCAAACTCATTTTAGGGAATTTAGAGCATTTAGAAGAGTAGACCTTTAAACTGCAGAGGGTTTCCAGACTCAGTGACAGCTCAGCTGCCAGCCGTGCTACCATCCCATGTATGCGGCTATGCATCACAAAAGCAAGCGGCAGTCACACAGAAAATGGTGCCTGCGCTTACTCGAAACCTGCTGTTCTCCTGGTGGCATCAATGCTGTATTTAGGTCACTTTTTAAAAAGGACAAATTAGGCCTCAGGGCAGAATTGTATCCTTTGACTCTGTAGCCGGATTCTGTACTCACTCTGGAGTAAATAGATGGCGATGGCTTTAGTTTGTTGAAGGTAACAGGGATGCACCTGCAGGATTCGAGTGTATTACAATGGAAAGCAGAATTTGATCTTTTAATAGAAAAAATAATCAAAAGTCTTTACTGTGTTTCCTCAAGCTTCATTAGCAGAAAAAAACATGAGCAAGAGTAATATTTTTTTTTCTCATTTCACTGAAAATAAAGTCTGCCCACAAAGCTCTTACCAGGTTACATTCGTTCCTCAGTAAAGAAAGACTTTCTTTTACATTGAGGTCTTTTTGGTACCATTAGAAGGAATCTGTTGCAGAATTCAGTCTAATAGCACAAAACGCTTCCAGTGGCAAAACCTCCCCAGGGAGAGGAGTTAGAAACTTGACCAGCCAATATATAACTGAAGTTACATCTAATTCTGTCTACATAATACTAGTTAGTGGCAGTATACAAATACAGCTATACCTTTTTTTTCCTGATTTTTTTTGTTTTCTTCATCTGTGTGGTTTAATCACAGCTGTAAGGACCTTTATGTCCCTTTCTTTTTCTCAGTACATTCAGGTGTATAGCTTTACTTGCCAGAATAAACAATATACCACACCCCATGCAGCTGCAATAATTGTCCTGCTCCTGTCACAGAAGGTCTGTGCAACTTTGCGTTCCTCAAAATACTGTCAGAAAATTCTGCAACAAACATTAGCCACGGGGGGAGGTTTTTGAACAGTATGTCTTGAAGATGATCTGTCTTAAACAGCCCTTGCACGAGCTCAAGGCAAATCCTAATGATGCTGGTAAAAAATCTATCAAGCAAGTATGAAACCCTTGTGATTTGGTGGACTGTTTAGACACATGGCTAATATGAAACCCTCCTGCAAGAGCAGCCCATTTCCATGGACTGACTGTCTCATCTGTCCCCTTGTCCAGTGCCTGCCTGACACCTCTCCCCTTTCTCCTCCACCTCCAGTTTGTCTGGGGTCACCAGTGGCACCAACTGCCTTTGCACCAGGAAATGTGAGCAATATGAACAACTTCTTTCATACCTTAGGCACTGCTCAAAAGCATGGCTTGTTTTCTCAGAAAAGCAAGAAAATACATTTTTCCTTAGGTTTCACTGTTAAATCTATAGAAAATAAAGTCAGCTGTCTGACCAGATTTTGTGGCTGTGCCCCTTCCCTTGCCCAAGAGCAAGAGTGGGAGATTTTGGAGCTGTCTGTCTTCTCCTCAGGTGATATTTGCAGGCATGCCCTTGTACCTGTAGAGCAATAAATATTATCTGTTACAAAATGTAAGTTAATGACACTACCTAGGCCAGAGCTAAAGGGAATTGTCCAATAAAATATTTGTGATTTTTTGTTAGTGAATAGCAGGTCACCAAACCTTGAACGTACCTGTAGGAGAAAGTTGGTTTTGTTGAGTCTCATTTGAGCAATGGCTTTAAGCAACAGCAACAGTAAGCAACTGTTCACATCCCATCTTTTCAAAACAAAATGGGCTGTGATTTTGAGATGACCCCCTGATTACAAAAGGGCAGTTATTTTGTACTCTTAAAGGAGTTTAAAAATAGAAATATTTAAGACAGAACCAGAATGTTCCGTAATTATTAAAATTAAAATTTTTTATGAGGCTGGACAGAAATTTAGTTTGGCCAACTGGTTTGCTGCAAAGTTTTGAGATTTTTAAATATTTGTGGCTTGGGTTCAAATAGGACAAAAAAGCTTATAGATCACACAGGCATGTAGATGAAAGAGAAAATGAACAAGGAGATGTTGGTATGTGCCTTTTTCAGTATTTGCTGTTATCCCAGTGTGAATTGAGGCGGAGAAAGGGATGACTTATCCTTAGAGGCATCTATAAGAGACATTTGAGAACCCTATTGATTTTTAGTACGCATTGTGTCTATCACTCACAAAGTCCTTTCTTTTTAAGGACAGCATACATCTTAATGCTAGAGCTTCCTTCAGTGGACTCCAATTAGATATCTCCTCTCGTCTAAACCACTCTAAGTTATTTACAGGGGGATTTTCTTCTTAACTTTGGAATGAAAGTAGTTATTTGTTTTTAGGAAATGTACCCTGGAACACTGATTTTTCACAGTAATAACCCTTTTTTTCATTCAGTCTGGATCTGTGTCCTATGAGTGGGCTCTAGCAAGTTTGAGAGCAGATAGCTGCTCTTCTAATATGTCAGCAGCATATGTACATGTCAATCCATGTTACATGGGAAATAAGCTAACATCGTCATTTCAGTTAGGAGTTCCTGTAATTTTCAGTTTCCTTATTAGCAGGAAAAATAAGACTCCTTGGGAAGTTTATGGCTTGAAGAGTGACAAATACTTACAATGCACACAGACATGGTTCCCAGATAGTCTCTACTGCAGTACAGCCCTCCATTCCACATGGCTTGCATCAAGCAAAGTAGGCTGGGGCCTAGCGCTTGGTAAGAGGAGGGAAAAATGACTGGGAAAAAAAGGGATGAAAGCCTTCCTGAGCAGTTTGCTGAAAGCCTTCCCGAGCAGTTTGCTGAGTGGAAACCTCTGCCTTCTACCGAGGAAGAGTTTCCAAGTGGATGTCATCCAAGAATGATTTACTTCCCCAGCGAGGTCTGTACCCCGGTTTCAAGGCACGAGCATTGCCCATGCTTGCTAACAGCTGTCCCTTCGCCTGGCTCCATCTGTGAGCCCTCTGGAGCCTACTCCTCCGCTCCTGCAGTGCTCAGCAGCTCCTTGCTCGCTTCGGCACGGCACAGCGGACAGTGGCGCCTCCTCCCGCCCACTCACTAACTAACTCATCTAAAACATATCCGCGCAATGCCATCTTGCCACCAGTTTGCAGTGCAGGAGCTTGCCCGCTGCCTTCAGCCATCGCTGAGTAGCAAAGTAACGTGGAGGTCAATTGGTGTAGGGGTGGCTCTGTCAGCCCTGCACGTGAGCAAACTGCGCTCCCAGGCAGTGCTTTAGAGGACCCATTCCTCTGAATGCCTTTATGCTATTCCTGTCAAATCAGAAGTTTCTTCCAAAAATAATGGGCCAGCCACCTTTTGTCTCAAACGCATGAAAACTGGAAGTCAACTGCTAGAAAGACACCCTGTTGCCTTGCACAGCACACATGGCCCAAATGAAGACAGGTAAGTGTAAACAGAGGTAGCCGGTCTGACAGCTCATCTTAGGTTTGGCCATACAGGGTATGATGCACAGCTGAAAAACACTCTGAGTGACCTATACGGGGTTTCGGCGCATCATAATGTTGGTTTAGCTGTTCACAGAGAGAGGAGAGCAGCAAGCGGCTGCGTTTATGCAAATGCCAAAGTACACCTGATATTTTCAGGTCTCTGTTTCTGGGCGGCCCTGAGGCTTTTCAGGAGGGCTTTCCTGGAGGTCTGTCATCACATGAAATTATCAAAAGCCTAGTTCATGTAGAGGAGGATTCTGCTGAAAAAGTCGGTGATTTTCTCCCTCACTCGTCCCTGGGACTGGCTGGCTGCTCCCAGAGCTGTAATGAAGGTGTTTAACTCCAGGTGTTGAACGGCCACTGAGAACATACTATATATTCTCTGGCTTATATTAAAGTACATATGTATTGTCAGTTTATATTTATGTATTTCATAACATTAGTGCATGTATTTCATTACAGTGTGAAGTGTAATTTTAAGATATTAAGGATGTGGAATTGCACCCAGCATGGGACACGACCCTGCAGGCATGCCATAACAGCTTAGGACTTCATCTCCTGAGCCTGGAAGACCCGCAGGTACAGGTGAGCAGCAGTGAGGGACAGGTGCCCCCATCAGGAGCAAGGCACTGTCACTGCCCAGACCTGTCAGAGGAGACACTGCCGAGGCCTCCAGAGTCGGCAGAGTCTTCACTTACTGTCCTTTCCCTGCACTTCAAAGAGTAATTATATTTACAAAATAACAGCTTTTTCTTTCTCTGTTTTTCTCCAAAACTTCTTAGCTGTGCTCTGTTTCTGGCTCACATTTTAAATGTGCTTTGGCAGCAAGAAGAGCCTCAGCTTCTTTAATTTATTACCTCTGTTTATGGAATATGGATATTGGGCCAACTTTACTTCTTACACTAAGTGAATCAGTGCAAATGCAATCACTTTTGGACATCCACTGTATAAAATAAGCATATTTAGATGATCAAATAAGTGTTCCCATATGCACGTTGGCTGGTATTTCGTGCTGGTATAGCATTCTTGTTTTTCTTATGTGGTGTCCTTTGTCTTTTTTCCTTCCCTTTTTGACTGTTTGGTCAGTCACTCAGGAAAAAAATTGCTTGTACCTTAAAAGAAATACTGTCTATTCAGCATATGGCATTTATAGATCTTCGGAAATTCTTCTGGGAGGCGTGCTTCAGATTAGTGGTCTTTCTCCTTTGGGGATGGTTTTAATTTGTTAGCACTTCAGATCTGTAGTCTTGAGGTAGCTTCTTTTTCAGTCAATAAAATGGTTAGTGAAATGAGGGTAAAATATTATAATTGTGTTCTTCAAATCAGATTTTTATGTGGGGTTTTTTCCTCCCGGTATGTAAATCTGTCATTCGGAGCAGATTTTTTTCCTGTTTTCTTTTAATCTTCAGTGCATGTGCCAAGAATGATGATTTCAACCATGACTTACCACAGTGACTCAAAGCCAAACTGCTGGGAGGCCGCTACCCTGGGATGAAAAGGGAGCCAAAAGCAGCCCGACTTTGACTCCAGTGTTTCCGACCAAAGTCTGCCACCCTGTCTACAGCTCTCACCTCTGCTCACAGCACATCCCCCCCTCGGTACCACATGCACAACCCAGGGCTCAAAGCGCCGAGACACCCGTAAGGAAAGCCAGCCAGATTAGTAAAGACAAAGATGTACTTGAACCACACTGGCTGCCGGCTTCCTGCAAAGCAACAGCTCTGTTGTAGCCAACACAGCTCATCCATTTATCCACCTTTACTCATCGCTGATGTATGGCCAGAGTCCTTAGCAGGACGCTTCGGAGTGAAAGGACATACCAATGCCACACAAACCCAGGCCAGCAGCAGCCAGCTGTGGTAACGCCGTCACCGAAACAGCTGAAGAGGGACCCAACAAAAGGCCTCCAATCTGCCATGGGTACACACTGAAGTCTTTATCCAGCAGAAGCTCTTGAAAATAGCATTGTCTGCACAGAGCAAAGGAAAAGGGCAAGGCAGGGTGACACCGTGATTTATTGGAGCAACCAGGAAAGCAGGTGACTTCAGGACCTTGGGACTCACAGAATCACAGAATCACAGAATCACAGAATCACAGAATCACAGAATGTTAGGGATTGGAAGGGACCTCGAAAGATCATCTAGTCCAATCCCCCTGCCGGAGCAGGATTGCCTAGACCATATCACACAGGAACGCGTCCAGGCGGGTTTTGAATGTCTCCAGAGAAGGAGACTCCACAACCTCTCTGGGCAGCCTGTTCCAGTGTTCGGTCACCCTCACCGTAAAGAAGTTTTTCCTCATATTTATGTGGAACCTCCTGTGTTCCAGCTTGCACCCATTGCCCCTTGTCCTGTCAAGGGATGTCACTGAAAAGAGCCTGGCTCCATCCTCATGACACTTGCCCTTTACATATTTATAAACATTAATGAGGTCCTCCCTCAGTCTCCTCTTCTCTAAGCTAAAGAGACCCAGCTCCCTCAGCCTCTCCTCATAAGGGAGATGTTCCACTCCCTTAATCATCTTCGTGGCTCTGTGCTGGACTCTCTCTAGCAGTTCCCTGTCCTTCTTGAACTGAGGGGCCCAGAACTGGACACAATATTCCAGATGCGGCCTCACCAGGGCAGAGTAGAGGGGGAGGAGAACCTCTCTCGACCTGCTAACCACACCCCTTCTAATACACCCCAGGATGCCATTGGCCTTCTTGGCCACAAGGGCACACTGCTGGCTCATGGTCATCCTGCTGTCCACTAGGACCCCCAGGTCCCTTTCTCCTACGCTGCTCTCCAACAGCTCTGTCCCCAACTTGTACTGGTACATAGGGTTGTTCTTGCCCAGATGCAGGACTCTACACTTGCCCTTGTTATATTTCATTAAGTTTCTCCCCGCCCAACTCTCCAGCCTGTCCAGGTCTCTCTGAATGGCTGCGCAGCCTTCCGGCATCTCAGCCACTCCTCCCAGTTTTGTGTCATCAGCGAACTTGCTGACAGCGCACTCTAATCCCTCATCCAAGTCATTAATGAATATATTGAATAGTACTGGTCCCAGTACCGACCCTTGCGGGACTCCGCTAGACACAGGCCTCCAACTGGACTCTGTCCCATTGACCACCACTCTCTGGCTTCTTTCCTTCAGCCAGTTCACAATCCACCTCACTACCCGATCATCCAGACCACACTTCCTCAGTTTAGCTGCGAGGATGCTGTGGGAGACCGTGTCAAACGCTTTACTGAAATCGAGATAGACCACATCCACAGCTTTACCATCATCTATCCACCGGGTTACATCCTCATAAAAGGCTATCAAGTTGGTTGAGCATGACTTCCCGTTGGTGAAGCCATGCTGAGTGCCCCTAATGATCCCCCTATTCTTGATGTGCCTAGAGACAGCATCAAGAACAAGTTGTTCCATCACCTTTCCGGGGATGGAGGTGAGGCTGACCGGTCTATAGTTCCCCGGGTTCTCCTTCTTGCCCTTTTTGAAGACTGGAGTGACATTCGCTTTCCTCCAGTCCTCAGGCACCTCTCCCGTTGCCCACGACTTAGCAAACATGATGGAGAGTGGCCTAGCAATGACTTCCGCCAGCTCCCTCAGCACCCGCGGGTGCATCCCATCAGGGCCCATGGATTTATGGACGTCCAGATTGCTTAATTGGTCCCTGACCCAGCCCTCATCTACCAAGACAGATTCCTCTTCTATCCTGACTTCTTCTGGGGCCTCAGGGGTCCGGGGCTCCTCAGGACAGCCTCCAACAGTATAGACAGAGGCAAAGAAGGCATTCAGTAACTCCGCCTTCTTTTTATCCTCTGTCTCCAGGGCCCCCACCTCATTCATCAGTGGGCCTACATTGCCTCTAGTGTTGGCTTTACCTGCAATGTATTTGAAGAAGCCCTTTCTGTTGTCCTTGACCTCTCTTGCAAGGTTTAATTCCAAGGAGGCCTTAGCTTTCCTAATTGCCTCCCTACATCCTCTGACAACAGACTTATATTCCTCCCAAGTGGCCAGCCCCTCCTTCCATGATCTGTACACCCTCTTCTTCCACTTGAGTTTGCCCAGCAGTTCCCTGTTTAACCATGCAGGTCTCCTGGTACCCTTTCTTGACTTCCTACCTGCTGGGTTGCTCTGATCTTGAGCTCGGAAGAAGCAGTCCTTGAATGCTAACCAACTATCTTGGGCCCCCTTACCTTCTAGTACCCTGTCCCATGGGATTTCCCCTAGCAATTGCTTGAAAAGGCCAAAGTTGGCCCTCCTGAAGTCCAGGGTTGTGATTCTGCTAGCTATTCTGTTCCTGCCACATGAGATCCTGAACTCTACCATCTCATGGTCACTACAACCAAGGCTGCCCTCAACCTTCACCTCTTCAACCAGACCCTCCTTGTTAGTGAGGATCAGATCCAGCAGCGCTCCTCTCCTAGTTGGCTCATCCACCATTTGCATCAGAAAGTTATCATCAATGCACTGGAGGAACCTCCTGGACTGAGGATGGCTGGCTGAGTAGGCCTCCCAGCAAATATCAGGGTAGTTGAAATCCCCCACAACAACCAGGCCCTGTAATTGCGAGACTGCTCTCAGCTGCCTGTAGAAGGCCTCATCACCCTCCTCATCCTGATCCAGTGGCCTGTAATAGACACCCACAACAGTATCACCCCTGCCAGCCTGCCCCTTAATTCGCACCCACAAACTCTCAACTCACTCCTGATCCGCCCCTGGACAGAACTCAATACATTCTAGCTGCTCACTCACATAAAGAGCAACTCCACCACCTCTCCTTAGTGGCCTGTCTTTCCTGAACAGGACATAGCCATCCATGACCACATTCCAGTCATGCGAGGCATCCCACCAAGTCTCTGTGATTGCCACTAAATCATAGCCCCCTGACCGAACACGGATTTCTAACTCCTCTTGTTTATTCCCCATGCTGCGTGCATTGGTGTACAGGCATTTCAGGGAGCGAGCTGAGCACACCGATTTCACCCCAGGGGGATGGGAGGCCTCCTGGTCTACCTCAACACTAGAGCGTTGCCCCAGTGGTGCAAGCCCAGCTGCTACCCCATCCCCCTTCGAATCTAGTTTAAAGCTCTCCGAATGAGCCCTGCTAATTCCTGTTCCAGAACCCTTTTGCCCCTACGACATAAACCTTTGCCATGTATTACAGTCACGCCTGGTGTCTTATAAAACCAGCCATTATCAAAGAACCCAAAGCCCTGCCTGTAGCACCAGTCTCGTAGCCAGGCATTAATAGAGAGAATCTTACTATTCCATCCCACGTCATCACCTGAAAATGGAAGGAGGGAGGAGAAAACAACTTGTGCCCCAGACTCTTTCACCAACCGTCCTAGGGCCTTGTAGTCTTTCTTCATCCCCCTCAGACTACGGGATGCAGCTTCTTCCCCACCTGTCTGGAAGATCAGCAGGGGGTAGTAGTCTGTGGCCTTCACCAGGTTGGGGAGTTTCTTGGTGATATCCCTGATTCGGGCTCCAGGCAGGCTGCAGACCTCCCTGTGATGGGGGTCAGCTCTGCATATTGGGCCCTCAGATCCCTTTAGGAAGGAGTCTCCAACCACTAAAACCCTTCTCTTCTTCCTTGTGGAGGAGGTAGCTATACGCCTGTCAGGTTTTTCTGACTGTGGTGGGACATCTGATATAGGTTGCCTCTCCACCACATCCCCATTGGACCGGCTGTATTCCACTAGGGCTTCATATCTATTGCTCAGAGGCACCTGTGGAGGCGAGGTAGGCAAGGAGGGCACTCGCCTATTGCCACGGCCATAGACTTGCCTCCACTCACTCTTCTCCTCTAGGTTATTGTTTTCCACCTGAGCAGGGCAGAGTACAGGGGCCCCTCGATCATGGGAGCTCTGCGGCAGGTGCTCCCATTTTTGTTGCAGGGAAGGCAGAGCCTGGCTCCACCAGTCTATCTCCATTTCAGCCTCCCGAATGCTCCTAAGCCTTTCTACTTCGGCTTGAAGCCTTTCAACCTGGCTTTGCAGCTGTGCCGCTCGGCCGAGCAGATCGTCTACCTGCTCACAGCGCACACAGCCCCCTGTCACCACAGAGACGCTGTAGCATTCCCTGCAGCCTGCGACCTGTACCATTGCCTCCTTCCGTGGGAGCTCTGTCTGGGTTCCCACATCCATTTTGGTCTTCTTCCACCGGGTAGATACCATTGTTCTTCCACTGAACTGGGAAATACCTGTTGGTGACACCCCTGGTTCACAGCTCCTTGGCGCCTTCCTCGCCTTGTGCACTGGGAGGGAGTCAGCGCCCTCCCCAACGAGATGCAAACTGCTGCAGCCTCTCCTGCCCTGGGACACACCCAGTCACAGCTGAGTCTCCCTCTCCCCTCTGGCCAGGGACTAGTCCCTGCCCTCCAGGAGGCTTTTTATCACCCGACCACAGGGGGTGGTGCGTTTAAATCGCTTAAATCGCCCGCGGTGCCTCCGGCTACGCCCCCTCCTTTCCTGATTCGTTGCCGGGAACCTCCGGGTCCGGGGTTGGGGGTAAGCAGGGGAAGCAGCTCGGGGCTGATGCTCGCGGGCTGATGCTAGGGGGTGGCCCAGAGTATGAAAACCGCCCGGTTAAGCCCGATGTCGCCCTCGCCCCCGCACTAACCTCAAGTCGCTGCCGCCGCTGTCTCTTCTGCCACCGCTGTCAGCTGAAAGAAACCTGAACCATTTCCAGTCATCCAGACTCATCCAGTCCATTCCAGTCCCAAGACAGGATCAGTTATATCTCATCAGTCAGGCAGACAGTTGTATAGCTTGACACTAACATCCCTCTTGTCACAGAGATTTAACACCCTCCCAGCTAGTCTTTTCTGGGGCTCCAATGTCCTTCCCACATAAAAGGCCTTTCTTAGCATCTAACCTAAAGCATTGCTATAATTTCAGCCCATCATTTCCTTTCCCCTCACCCATGGACATGGAGAACAGATTATTCTCCTTGTTTTGCAGCAGCTTTTACACACTATGACCATGTTTTCCCATCAGTTTGCTCTTCCCTCATACTGAAATATGTGAGTATTGCTAGTGGTCGCCTTTTTTAGCCCATTTACATGGTCAAGACTTGACCTCTATGTGAAGACCAGTCTACATGGTCAGTTCATTGACAGAGAGACATTATTCAACTTGTGGGACAAGCCATAACAACAGGACATAAGATGTGGATGACCAAAGAGGCCACTGAAAGGCAGTATGTTTCTGTCATAGTCTTTGTGTCCATGTGTGTGCCTGCATGGTTTAGGCCCGGTTTCATAGGTTTTACAAATGGTGAATTAATTCCTGCCACTCCAAAAAAATCTGCAAATGGATATGCACTTGTTTCTCTTCTCTAAAGTATTCATGTAAATAAAACTGAGAATAATATTTTGCATTAGGCAATAGATTCAGTGGTAAATAGCTTTTTAACTTGAACATTATTATTCGGAAGTGAACAAATTACGTAGCAAGCATCCAGGCCCCGCTAGGGATGGGTGGCAGAAAACCAGCTGCAGAGGAACTGCAGAGGAGGAAGATGCCTGTCCCTATTGGCACCTCCCCACAGGTAATGAGGAATGCCTCGTGGGGCTGAGGCTTGTGATTCGGGTGTCCCAGTTACTGCTTGGAGCATCTGGGCCCATTGCGAGAGGATGAACTGCAAGATATCTAATGTTTCACACAAGCAAAGTCAAAAGCACCATGCTGAGTAAATTCTAAACGTGCCTAAAAACAAAATAATGAACAAAAGCAAACACACAAACTCTAACGCTTCCTTTCTCTTGAAAACCTATACTGATCATGAGCTCCTTATAAAAGCAGTTATGATTTTGTCCAAGAAAAAAGGCTTCTGTTTGAAGTTAAAACAATTATTAGCTTTATTATTAAAAATAAACCCCACAAAACTGGAGAGAGTTGCAATTGAATAGCGTGTCATAACGTATAGGAAGTTTCCCCATTACACTGGACAGGAACAGAATAGGCTGGAATCAAAGTGGTATGTTAACAACTCAGCGTATCTCCCCCTTTGGAACTAGTATTAGTCTATCATATCACTAAAAATAATAAATCTTTGTAAAAGGCAGCAGTTGCTTTCATAGTCCAGTGGCAAACCCTGTCTGGTACTATTGGAAAAGTAAAAAAGGCAACATACTCTAAATTATATTGTTAAAACACCTACAGCATAGTTCATTTTCATATGCTATCCATATGTAAGCCCTTAGCAATAGACAGCCACTTAAAAATTCTCTCGTTCTGCGTGTGTGTGTGTGTGAGAAAGAGAGCGCGAGAGAAGGTGAACGTGGAGCCCTGTGTTTTTATTCTGACATTTTCCAGTGGAAAATATTGCAAAACATAACTGGCATGAAAATAATTAAACTGGATAAATAAATGAATAAAAATAATAGCAAGTTTTCACATATAAAAATTCCTGAAAAGTTTTTAGGTTTATCAACCCCCTTCCACACCCACCAGAGCATATGGCCCTCTGTGCAAATAAGCAGTCTTTGCTTAAAGTGGATGTTTCTATTAACACTGTGACTAATTACTGAAAACAAACATGTGTAAGTATGATCTCTGCTAACTGCCTCTGTCAACCCATCTTTTTCTTCTTGTTATTCATTCGAAGGGATTAAGATTGCTCGCAAATGTACAGTAGACCTCCGTTTAGCTCGTTAACTGGCATGAATAAACAAAGCCCATCAACCACAATTGACGTCAGGCTTCAAGAAATGCTTTTTACATTAGTTTAAAAAAAAAAAAAACAACATAAAAAGTGAAAAAGTTTTAGAGACCGTTAAAACACTGAATGTAAAGAGCTTTAACACTGGGCGTACATGGCTGCTTTGGGAGCGGGTATTGAGAGCACAGCTATGGAAATTGCAGCGCACAAGCTCAGATGGGTGGCAGATATTTTGTGCTGAGGGTAATGAGTGTTGTCTCAGTATGCAAGTCTGGACATACATGCACGCAGAAGGGGCATCCAAAGAAACTTTAATGTCAGTCTTTCTTGTGGTTTTCTCCCGCCCAGAAATAAAAACAAAAAAAGACTCAAAGCGTCCATTTGGTCTTTGTAAGATACAAAGATGAAAACATGGGAGCAGATTTTTGTTCTGAGTGTCCTACAAAAGCTGGATTTATCTGCTGCCATGGCAAACTCACAAGAGTGGGACACAGCAGCCCACATGGCTCCTCGTCTTGTTGCCTACTTGGGAGTGGAGGAGAGAGGAGAGAGAGCCGAGCCCCTTTGGAGTGTGTGTGGTTCTTATCAGAGTAAAAAGAGAAAAAAAAAAAGCATCTTTGTGGTACAGCTCGAATGCCTGTGCTCTTCACAGCCCCCATTTCTGGGCTGGCTGTGACCCTGGAGAAGCTGTTGGGCTCTGAAATGCTGCGGCCAGTGGTGGAACCAGGTCTCAGTGCACTTCTTTCTCATACCCACACTGCCTGCCCCTGAGAGGATCCAGCTCTATGGGAGGAAGATAGAAGTAGTCACCACCTTTACGCAGCCATGCTGCCTACCTGTCTAACTCAAGAGCTGTGGGATGGGGTCTCAGCGCATTTTACCTCAAGTTGTACGTAATGTAAAAACAAATTGCATGCTAGAAAATTATCCAAGTCTACATCTGCTGATTTTTCTGAGCGCATAGTATGGTTGGGAGCCAATTCCCTGTTATTTCTCATCTCTTGCACTTTACACAGGGTGTTTCCTTTATAAAACAACTTGCCTTTGGGTTTAATGATTTCTAAGGAAACATAACTCTGTCACTGCACTCTGGTGTTTAATTCCTCCTTTGTCATTAGTGTCTGCCCAGTGCAGCCCAGGGACGCCAGTGTGCCCACTGAACTGTGCATGCACTTTTTGTACTCCTTGGGTTTGTGCCCATGCCTGGAAGCTGGTGTTTGATCTAGACTGAACAAGATGGCCTTAGCCTTCAAAGCCAGCATGTTTACATTCCTCTGCTCTATCTAGACTCTTTTTCGAGTGCCCTCAAGATAGGTGACTTGCTGTTAGAATAAACACTTACCTTGTGCATTGCGGTTTCCTCTGGTGGCCTCGGCGTGCTTTTGCAGAGGTGGAAGCACTGTTAATTCCATTTTATGGATGGAAAAATGGCAACACAGTGCTCGGACCTGCAGGGCAAAGCAGTGGTGGCAGAAACAGAGCGGAAAAAAACCACAGGTCTCCTCTCACCCATCTCAACATAGCCCAGCCTGGTTCAGGACAATCTAGTGAACCGTAGCACTTCTGCTTCCCTTCCAGCCACCCTTGCCTCAGCATTCTCTTCTCTTCTCTCCTCTCCAAACCAAGCCTTGCGGTGCGGGAGGCTGGGGGAGGCAGAAAACAGGGACAGCAAGGGAAGGGGTATGCAGGAATAGAGAGTCCTTACCTATTCACTT